>NC_064860.1:24625000-24925000 GCF_024139225.1 Suncus etruscus | reverse complement strand
TCTAGTAAGGGAAAATGACTCCTCAGAATTATCAGGAAGAATGATGACTAAATTAATTTTTCAAAAAGCAAACACCCAAGAAAACCTATGTAACATGAGCTAGCTGAATCAAACAAAGTATGGGGGGAAAAATGCCTCAAATTTGGAATGGGAACCTTTTTGTATCAGAGGAAAGTACCATCCCCATTTTCCATTTCTGTAGGGGCTCTAGTCAGCAAGAAATGAATTCAGGAACTTACTTTAATTAACATAACCACAGTAAAAATCACAAAGATGCTTTCAACAGTTTATGGAATCTCAACTTTGACAATAATTTGGACTTATTTTTGTGTGACTGTACTCCAAGGTGGCAAGAGTGTCCCAGTTTCACTTAGTTTAAACATTATGTGTATGAATGGCCATGTGTGCATGCAAATTTGTGAGTATGTCCTCAAACATGCCAGGCCTACACTTCACCAAGGAGCCCTGGACCTCCTTAAGCCTCCCCCGCCTTTTTTAGGGGGACCCACACCCAGTAGTGCTCAGAGATTAACTCCTGACTCTACTTTGGGATCATGCCTAGCATGATCATGGGACCATAAGTGGTACCCAGGATCAAAGTAAGACAAATGTGCTGTCCACTGTATTATCTCTCTAGCCCTCTACTTTGGACTTCCTTTTTTTTGGGGGGGGGGGCCACATCCGGTGACGCTCAGGGGTTACTCCTGGCTATGAGCTCAGAAATCGCTCCTGGCTTGGGGAACCATATGAGACGCTGCGGGATCAAACCGAGGTCCATCCCAGGTTAGCTATATACAAGGCAAATGCCCTACCGATGCGCCACTGCAACGGCACCTACTTTGGACTCTTTTTTTTGTTTGTTTTTTGGGTCACACCTGGCAGTGCTCAGGTGTTACTCCTGGCTCTACACTCAGAAATCGCTCCTGGCAGGCTGGGGGGACCATATGGGATGCTGGGATTCGAACCACTGTCCTTCTGCATGAAAGGCAAATGCCCTACCTCCATGCTATCTCTCCGGCCCCCTACTTTGAACTTCTTTTTTTTTTTTTTTTTTTTTTTTGGTTTTTTTGGGCCACACCCGGTAACGCTCAGGGGTTACTCCTGGCTATGCGCTCAGAAGTCGCTCCTGGCTTGGGGGACCATATGGGACGCCGGGGGATCGAACCGCGGTCCGTCTCCTAGGCTAGCGCAGGTAAGGCAGGCACCTTACCTCCAGCGCCACCGCCCGGCCCTACTTTGAACTTCTTAAACTTCTAGTTCTCAGGAGTTCAGATCTAGAATGAACTTCAAAACCTATATAGTCTCTAGAAATAAAGAAGAATCTTATAATTAAAGATTATTTCCTCTTTGGGGCTAGCACTGTTCTACTTTGATTTCACTGGTGATTTCCCCAGAAGCAGAAAAAGTGAGGGGGCCCAGTTTCAGAGATGCCTTTCTCCAGGGAATCTGCAACTCAGTCTAGAAAAACATTCCATGTGACTCAGTGGAAATTCTAATAGGTTAACTAAGAAAATCTATCTACCTAATTTAATTTTGTTTATTATTCTAATTAACATAAACTTGAATGACAAAATTCAGTGACCTAAAAATGATTGTTTGTGCTGCCATTTGATTTAAGAAAAATCATAGCTCTGTGGAATGTGTATGAAAAATAT
The DNA here is from genome assembly GCF_024139225.1 of Suncus etruscus. Classification (NCBI taxonomy): domain Eukaryota; kingdom Metazoa; phylum Chordata; class Mammalia; order Eulipotyphla; family Soricidae; genus Suncus; species Suncus etruscus. The sequence continues at coordinate 24,923,345 of NC_064860.1, read as the reverse complement.
TTCCAATACAAAATATAATAAATTCATAAGTGGCCTATACTTTGAGACATAAATAGTATTTTAGCTTTAATGGAAATCCTCTTTACCCATTTATTTAAGAGAAATAAAAAAGATTAGTTGATCAAAAAACCAGTGTAAGCTCTCGGGCTGGAGCAACAGCACAGCGGTTAGGGCACTTGCCTTGCTTTGATCCCCAGCATCCCATATAGTCCCCTGAACCTGTCAGGAGTGATTTCTGAGTATAGTGCCAGAAGTTACCCCTGAGCACTTCCGGGTGTGGCCCCTAAACAAATAACAAAAACCACCACCAACATAAAAAAAAAAAAAAAACAACTATGTAAATTCTAACCCTTAGAAAAGGCTGGAGAGGGGCTGAAGTGATAGCACAGCAGTAGGGCATTTACCTTGCACTAAGCCTACCAGGGATAGACCAGGGTTCAGTTCCTGGCATCCCATATGGTCCCCTGAGCCTACCAGGAGCAACTTCTGAGCACAGTCAGGAGTAAACCCTGAGCACCATTGGGTGTGGCCCCAAAACAAAACAAAATAAAACCAAAGGCTAGAGAGAAAGAATAGGAACAAATCTCCAGAACTTTGGATTAGGCAATGATTTCTTAGATAAAATATTGTAAGTTGTGGCCAGAGTGGTAGCACAGTGGTAGGGAGCTTGCCTTGCACAAGGCTGACCCAGAATGGATGAGGGTTTGATCGCTGGCATCCCATATGGTCCTCCGAGCCTTCCAGGAGCGATTTCTGAGTGCAGGGCCAGGAGTAACTCCTGAGTGCCACTGGGTGTGACCCAAAAAAATCAAAACCAAAAAAAAATAAAATACCATACGTAGAAGCAACCAAAGGGGGAAAAAAGTAGATATGATGACATATGTCTCACTTGCTGAAGACTTCTAGCATTTTCCACCTAACATTCCCAATGGACAACTGTGAAGTGCAGATTCCATCAAGAATCATCAACGATGGGGCCAGAGAGATAGCATGAAGGTAAGGCGTTTGCCTTTCATGCAGAAAGTCGGTGGTTTCAATTCCAGCATCCCATATGGTCCACTGTGCCTGCCAGAGGCAATTTCTGAGCATAGAGCCAGGAGTAACCCCTGAGCGCTGCCAGGTGTGACCCCCCCCCAAAAAAAAATCATCAATGGTTTTTTCTGTCCAGCAAGGACTATGCCTTCATGACAAGAATTACAACTCAGGTAAATAGCCCAGATTTCAGAGAGGTAGCATTCGAGCCATCAATGGGAAAATGTTTTAAGGTCAGATAGGAAGATGGTTCTCTGCTGAGGAGAGGCTCACAGCATTGGCTATTGTCACCTGGGATGGCTCTGGAACAGGCCTCTGTATGGGTAGGATGATGCATTCTCATAGGAGGTCATGAATAGCCTGGCTTATCCAGAGCAACCAGAGCTTTATTCTCCAGGATACCAGGTGAGACTCTAGGGAATGGAGTGGTAAAAGGTGCCATCTCTAAACACTGACTGGAGTTGAAATAATTGATACTATGTTTCCAGAGCCAGGCCCAAAGTGCCCGGTCACTTCCTGATGGGCTGGAAGCAGGCAGCACCTCTAATGGTACTCGGGGCCTCTATCCTAGGCACTCAGTTGCACTCAGCAGCACCATGGAAGTCTCTGCCCTGGGAGCATGTAGGGGCCTGGTGGAAAGTTTTCCACATGGGGATACTCTTGGATGTGTCCTCAGGAAATCTCTGAGGCAGATTCTTTTCAACATACTCCTTATATCTGACACCCAGAAAGTCATCAAGCCTGCTAAAACAGTGCCAGGGTTCAAGTGCCCAAATACATGTAGTTGCTTGAATAATGCCAGGAATCACTTCCAAGCAGAGCAGACATAGCCAGAAATAGTCCCTGAGCACCACTGGCTATGACCAAAATATCCCTAAGTATGATGCTACGATTCCACACGGATACATGAAATACTGATGCAAGTTACTGGTATTTTAGCACCTGAAAGCAACAGAAAAGTGGCCCAGCTTCTTGATTCTTTTTTTTTTTTTTTTTTTTTTTTTTGCTTTTTGGGCCATACCAGGTGATGTTCAGGGGTTACTCCTGGCTCTGTGCTCAAAAATCGCTCCTGGCTTGAAGGACCATATGGGATGCCAGGGGATCAAACTGTGGTCCATCCTAGTCAGCGCATGCAAAGCAAATGCTCTACCGCTTGAGCCACTGCTTTGGCCCCAGCTTCTTGATTCTTTTGTTTTTCTTTTTGTTTATTTTGGGCCACACCCAGTGACACTCAGGGGTTACTCCTGGCTAGGCGCTCAGGAAATGCTCCTGGTTTGGGGGACCATATCGGACACCAGGGGATTGAACCTTGGTCTGTCCTAGGTTAGCGCATGCAAGGCAAACGCCCTACCACTGCACCACTGCTCTAGCCCCTGCAAGTAGCTTCTCAATGATATTGAGAAGAAAAGAGTTTGTTCCTGAAATGTATTGCTTCAGTTTAACTTTTTTGCTAGATAATTAATTCAGCAGAAAACCGTCTTCCTATCTAACCATTAAAACATTTTCCCCACTGATGGCTCCAATGCTGCCTCCCTGATATCTGGGCTATTTAATACCTGGGTTGGAGTTTTTGTCATGAACTAATTCTCTAGCAAATAAGCACACAGCTTCCCAATTATGAGTTCAGATAGTAATAAAATGTCCTAATGTATGTGAAAATAAAAGTTTGTTTCATGAACATTTAAGTAAATTTCATTTGGTTAAATGAACGTTAGGAAAGTTGAATTTACCTATTTTGGGAAATCTATATATTAAAAGATAACACTACATAACTAAGTAACAAAGAAGTTTGATAAATGAACCAGAGTAGTAAAAATTCACCCGAGTGCAGAAGTCTTCTCTTAAGGACATGCCCTTAGAAAATGCAACCTGGGGCCCAGAGAGATAGCACAGCGGCATTTGCCTTGCAAGTAGCCGATCCAGAACCAAAGGTGGTTGGTTCAAATCCCGGTGTCCCATATGGTCCCCCGTGCCTGCCAGGAGCTATTTCTGAGCAGACAGCCAGGAGTAACCTCTGAGCACTGCTGGGTGTGGCCCAAAAAACAAAAAAAAAAACCAAAACAAACAAAAAAAACAAAACAAAAAAAAGAAAATGCAACCTTGGGGCCCGGAAGGTGGCGCTACAGGTAAGGTGTCTGCCTTGCAAGTGCTAGTGTAGGACCGACCAGACTGCGGTTCAATTCCCCAGTGTCCCATATGGTCCCTCAAAGCCAGGGGCAATTTCTGACGCATAGCCAGGAGTAATCCCTGAGCGTCAAATGGGTGTGGCCCAAAAACCAAAAAAAAAAAAAAAAAGAAAATGCAACTTTATTTATTTATTTCTTTTTGGGTCACACCAGGCGGTACTCAGGGGTTACTCCTAGCTCTGTGCTCAGAAATCATTCCTAGCAAGCTTGGGGGACGATATGAGGTTCTGGGGATTGAACTGGGGTCTGTCCTGGGTTGGCCACATGAAAGGCAAATGCCCTACCACTGTGCTAGTGTCTGGCCTCCAGAAAATGCAAATTTTTTTTTTTTTTTTTTTTGGTTTTTGGGTCACACTCCACTGCGCTCAGGGATTCTTCCTGGCTCTGCGCTCAAAAATCGCTCCCAGGGGCCGGGAAGGTGGCGCTAGAGATAAGGTGTCTGCCTTGTAAGTGCTAGCCAAGGAAAGACCTCGGTTCGATCCCCCGGCGTCCCATATGGTTCCCCCAAGCCAGGGGCAATTTCTGAGCGCTTAGCCAGGAGTATCCCCTGAGCGTCAAACGGGTGTGGCCCAAAAACCAAAAAAAAAAAAAAAAATCGCTCCTGGCAGGCACAGGGGCCCATATGGGATGCCAGGATTCAAACCACCATCCATCCTGGATTGGCTGGGTGCAAAGTAAATGCCCTAAGGTTGTGCTATCTCTCCACCACAAAAATGCAACTTTAAAATCAAAACAACAGGGGGCCAGAGAGATAGCATGGAGGTAAGGCGTTTGCCTTTCATGCAGAAGGTCATTGGTTCGGCATCCCATATGGTCCCCTGAGCCTGCCAGGAGCAATTTCTGTGCATAGAGCCAAGAGTAACCATGAGCGCTGCCAGGTGTGACCCCCCCCCCCAAAAAAAAAAGCAAAACAACAATGTTTAACAGAAGTAGCTCCTCAGAAAACATTTTTTCTTTCAACATCAAAAGGGATTTTTTTTTCTTTCTAAGGCAACATTATCTGAAGACCTGATGACTATATTAAGTGGTAGAGAGAAGTCTGAATATTGGAAAACAAGCCATTGTCCTGAAGATAAGCTCAAAGCTTATCAATGCTTATCAAAAGTCTAAAAGCCATAGAGGGAAGTGTGGCCATGCTGATCCTGGTAGGCCCTACCTCCCAGAAAGGGCCCAATGTAGTTCTGTGGTAGAACTCCTGTCTCACAGAGATAAAGTTTTTAGTTTGATCCCAGTGACACAACAAATATGCAGTCTCTGATGTGTCACAATTAAGTGTGTGTGTTCTTGGGAACTACAATTAAAGTGTGAAACTGCTGGCAAGCCCTGTAACTAAAAAAAATGTTTAGGGGGGCCCGGAGAGATAGCACAGCGGTGTTTGCCTTGCAAGCAGCCGATGCAGGACCAAAGGTGGTTGGTTCGAATCCCGGTGTCCCATATGGTCCCCCGTGCCTGCCAGGAGCTATTTCTGAGCAGACAGCCAGGAGTAACCCCTGAGCAACGCCGGGTGTGACCCCCAAAAAAAAAATGTTTAGGGGCCAGAGGGGTGGTGCAGAGCAGTAAGGCTCCTGCTTTGCCAGTGCTAGCCTAGGACAGACCATGGTTGGATCCCCCGGCCTCCATTATGGTCCCCCAAGCCAGGATCGATTTCTGAGTGCAGTGCCAGGAGTAACCCTTAAGTGTCACTGAGTGTGGCCAAAAAAACAAACAAACAAACAAAAAGTTTAAACACTAAAATCTGGGGGGCCAAAGAGATAGCACAGAGGTAAGGCATTTGCCTTGCATGCAGAAGGACGGTGGTTCAAATCCCGGCATCCCATATAGTCCCCTGAACCTGCCAGGAGCGATTTCTGAGTGTAGAGCCAGGAGTAACCCCTGAGTGCTGCCGAGTGTAACCCAAAAACCAAAAATAAATAAATAAATAAATAAAATCCAGTGTGAGCTCCAGATACTGCAATAATAAAGGGAAGAAAGGAGAATATATAATTGGAGAGAGAAAGAAAAAGAAAAAAAAAGAGAGAAAGAAGGTAAATCATTTTTATTGATGGCATACTTACCTTGCTGAGCTAATGTTGATCTTAGCATCCCAGTCTTTGACCAAATTTTGATTTGTCCATCTTCTCCAACTGTAATAAAATAAAAGCTGCCATAAAAGTATAAAAAAGACAGAGAGAATGTACAGAAGATAGGATGCTTGGCTCCATGTGGCCAACCAGGGTAAGATCCCTGACTCCACATATAACCTCCTAAACCTTGGCAGGAGATCCCAGAGGACAAAGCCAAGAGTAGTCCCTGAGCACTAACAGATATAGCCCAACTTCTCCCCAAATTACAAGTAACAGAAAAATATTAAAAAATACAAGCCGGGGCCTGAGAGATAGCATGGAAGTAAGGCATTTGCCTTTTATGCAATAGGTCATTGGTTCGAATCCCGGCATCTCATATGGTCCTCTGAGCAATTTCTGAGTGTGGAGGCAGGAGTATTCCCTGAGCGCTGCAGAGTATGACCCAAAAACAAACAAATAAACAAACAAGAATACAAGCCCCGGGGGCCGGAGAGATAGCACAGCAGATCCAGGATGAATTTGCGGTTCCAATCCCAGCATTCCAATCCCAGTGCTATCAGGTGTGGCCCAAAAAACCAAACATCCCCGTCCCCCAAAATAAGCAAGCCTGGGGCAGGAGCATATTGCAATAGCTTAGAGGTAGGGTATTTGCCTTGCACACGACTGACCCAGATGCTGATTCCCAGCATCCCATATAATCCCCCAAGCCTGCCTGGGGTGATTTCTGAGTGCAGAGCCAGGAGTAAACCCTGTGCACGGCTGGGTATGGCCCAAAAAACAAAAACAAACAAAAATACAGGAGCAAAAAATACTGGAGTAATAGCACAATGCGTAGGACCTTTGCTTTGCACACAGCTGACTCAGGTTCAATACCCAACAACCTGTACGGTCCCCTGAGCCTGCCAGGAGTGATTTCTGAATGCAGAGCCAGAAGTAACCCCTGAGTATCACCAGTTACGGCCCCAAACTAAAAAATAAAGTTTAAAATTTATAAAAAAAAATTTTTTTTTTGGTTTTTGGGCCACACCCAGCGATGCTCAGGAGTTACTCCTGGCTGTGTGCTCAGAAATAGCTCCTGGCAGGCACGGGGGACCATATGGGACACCGGGATTCGAACCAACCACCTTTGGTCCTGGATCGGCTGCTTGCAAGGCAAACACCGCTGTGCTATCTCTCCGGGCCCCTATAAAAAAAAAATTTAACTTAAAATATTAAATTTATATGTAAAGCACAAGTATTTATATTAATACATATTTAGAGTTCAAATAACAAATCAAGGTGCTTCCTAATTGCAAATTTTAATTTAAATTACTTTGAAACATTTTATTAAAGAGGCCTAACTTCTAGATTTATACAATGAAATACTATGCATCTATTAGGAAAATTGAAGTAATGAAATTTGCTTATACATGGATGATATGGAAAGTATAACGCTGAGCAAAATGCATCAGAAGGAGAGGAATAGGCATAAAATGAGCTCATTCATTTGTGAGATATGTGTTTTAGAATTTTCAAGAATTTTAACTTTTGGGCTCGGAGAGATAGCACAGCGGTGTTTGCCTTGCAAGCAGCCGATCCAAGACCAAAGGTGGTTGGTTCGAATCCCGGTGTCCCATATGGTCCCCCGTGCCTGCCAGGAGCTATTTCTGAGCACACAGCCAGGAGTAACCCCTGAGCAATGCCGGGTGTGGCCCAAAAATCCAAAAAAAAAAAAAAAAAAAAAAGAATTTTAACTTTTGTTAAAATTTTTTTAGAATGATTAACCATTCTAAAGCTTTCTTTTTTTTTTTTTTTTTTTTTGGTTTTTGGGTCACACCCGGTAACGCTCAGGGGTTACTCCTGGCTATGCGCTCAGAAGTTGCTCCTGGCTTGGGGGACCATATGGGACACCGGGGGATCGAACCGCGGTCCGTCCAAGGCTAGCGCTGGCAAGGCAGGCACCTTACCTTTAGCGCCACCGCCCGGCCCCCTAAAGCTTTCTTTAATAGAACAATCTCAATAAGCATGGCAGTAAGAAAACTATTATTATGATATTGAGTTAGAATATAATTTTATGGGCAGGAAAGAATGTAATTTTATATTGTGGTTTAGATTACTACTGTGTAGTTCAGATTACAACTAGTTGCTTTAAGATAGTGAGAGATGCTATAGCTAAGTGAAAATACTCTTTTTTTTTTAGAAAACTCTGTTTCTTTCTTCTTCTTTTCCTGTTTTTGTTTTTGGGCTACACCTGGCAATGCTCAGGAGTTACTCCTGGCAGGCTCAGAGGACCATATGGGATATACTGGGAATCGAACCCAGTTCTATCCCAAGTTGGCTGCATGTAAGGCAAATACCCTGCCACTGTGCTATTGTTCCGGTGCCCTCCTCTGTTCCTTTAAGAGACAGGAGTGATAGTACAAGAGTTGTTAAAGTGCTTGCCTTGCTCATGGTCACCCTTGTTCAATGCCCAGTACTATATGATCTTTTAAGCACCACCAGGAGTGATCCCTGAGCACAGAGCCAAGTACAAACCCTGAGCAATTTCTGGCGTGGGAAAAAGAAAAAAGTAAGAAAAAAGGACTAGAGTGATAGAACAATGGGTAGGGTAGCTTGCCTTGCACACAGGTAACCTGGATTCATTCCCTAGTATCACATTTGGTTCTCTGAGCCCTTCCATAAAGGATCCCTGAGCAGAGATCCAGGACTAAGTCCTAAGTACAAGTCATGTGTGGCCCAAAAACCAAAACAAAAAATTTTTGAAGTTAAGACAAAGTTTTCTTTAAAAACCTTGTTGAAAGCAGCCACCCTACCTGTAACCAATGCTGTTCCTTCATAATTCCATTTTCCAGCAAGCACTGCTCCACAATGAGCTTCTACACTCTTTTCTACTCTTCCTAATTTAGAAATCAAGTGAAATTTACCTGAAAAAAAGAAGATTTGAGAGGTTGATTTTATTAAATTAATTCATTTAATCAACTAACTCTAGGAAAATGCCATAAGTAGACAGGTTAGCATCTGAGGACCTCTGATGAGGAATATTCTAACTCTTACTCCTTGCAAACCCTCACATACACTGGGAAACAGATGCATCAGGAGACCTCTAAAACCCCTTAATAGTGATGTTATAAAATCATGCTGAGAGTTCAGCAATACTAGAAAACTCTGCAGCCATGTGGCAGATGCAAGGGAAGAAATATGCAAAAGAAGTCATTGGCTTAAGCATTTTTGCAACCTGGAATTATTTTTCTTTAAAAATGTTTCCCCTTTTGAGGCAGGATATAGAAAAAGTGGTGCCAATCCATAAAAGTTTGGGAGTACTATAAGACAGAGTGATACTATAAGACTGAGTACTATAGCCACAGTGATAGCACAGCGGTAGTGCATTTGCCTTACACAAGGCTAACCCAGGACAGAAGGTGGTTAGATTCCTGGTTTCTCATATGGTCCTCTGAGCCTGCCAGGAGCGATTTCTGAGCACAGAGCCAGGCCCCCTGAGCGCTGCTGGGTATGACCCAAAAAAACAAAAAACAAACAAACAAACAAACAAAAAGAGTGGGGAGAGAATTTCATAGTAAAGCAAGGAAACTATGGAGCAAGCCAGTGCTTCAAGCTGACTCCAATTTTTGATGATGAGTGATTGGGGTAACCATCAAGAGGCATTTACAGTAGGCTGATTTTTGTTTGCATAGGAAGGCAGATTGCCAGGGAGATACCTGAAGTTAGCTGCCTGCAAGTTACTGAACGATCTTGCTGAATTAACAGTTGATACTGTCAATTTAAAAACATTTGTCTGGGCCGGTGAGATGGCACTAGAGGTAAGGTGCCTGCCTTGCAAGTGCTAGCCAAGGAAGGACCATGGTTCGATCCCCCGACGTCCCATATGGTCCCCCCCAAACCAGGGGCGATTTCTGAGCGCTTAGCCAGGAGTAACCCCTGAGCATCAAACGGGTGTGGCCCCCCAAAAAATAACAAAACAAAACAAAAATACAAAACAAAACAAAACAAAACACATTTGTCAGAGGGGAAGGGAAGAAGAAAAAAAGAAAACATTTGTCGGAGCCCGAAAGATAGCACAGCGGCGTTTGCCTTGCAAGCAGCCAATCCAGGACCTAAGGTGGTGGGTTCGAGTCTGGCATTTCATATGGTCCCCCGTGTCTGCCAGGAGCTATTTCTGAGCAGATAGCCAGGAGTAACCCCTGAGCGCCACAGAGTGTGACCCAAAAACTAAAAACATTTGTCTTAGGTAGTTTAACATAAACAAAAGAAATATGCTACTTGTCCTCAAAAAGTTCACACATACATACACACAAAAAATAAGAAACTGAAAGAACATAAGTAAACTATATAAGAGATGTTAAGGGATACATCAACAGGGCAAAGAATATGCAAGCCCAGAAAGCATGACAGAACAGTGAGGTCTGAATGGCCATGATGTCTGGCAACTGAGAGGGCAAGAATTAGTAACAGTGAAATAATGGTGAAGGGTTCAGTACATTGTATGACTGAAACTTTGTAACTGTATATTCTATGGTGATTCAATTAGAGAATTTATTTGAAGAAAAAAAACAGTGAAATGAGAAACTGTGGGCCAAAGAGATAGCATGAAGGTACAGGGCAGAAGGACGGTGGTTAGAATCCTAGCATCCCATATGGTCCCCTGAGCCTGCCAGGAGCAATTACTGAGCATAGAGCCCTGCAGGAGTAACCCCTGAGCGCTGCCAGGTGTGACCTCAAAACAAAAAACAAAACAAAAAAAAAAAAGAAAAAGAAAAATTGCTTCTCAACCAAACTTTGCCTCAGAGGACTTTTTTTTTTGGGGGGGGGGGCACACCTGGCATTGCTCAGGGGTTACTCTTGGCTGTCTGCTCAGAAATAGCTCCTGGCAGGCACGGGACCATATGGGACACCGGGATTCGAACCAACCACCTTTGGTCCTAGATTGGCTGCTTGCAAGGCAAACACCGCTGTGCTATCTCTCCGGGCCCTGCCTCAGAGGACTTTTAATTTAGTTGTACTTTTTTGTTTGTTTGTTTTTGGACCACATTCAGCAGTACTCAGGAATTACTCCTGGCAGACTGGGGGACCATATGAGATGCTGGGGATACCTAGGTTGGCCATTTGCAAGGCAAACGCCCTACCCCTGTGCTATCACTTCAGCCCCTCAGAGGATTTATTTCAAGCTTACTTGTAACTTAGAGTTTTTCAAAGTTGACAAAAAGCAGCAATTGACAAAAAAAAATTTTAAACAAGATGTTCATGAGCTTCCTCTCTTCCTCCCATCTTCCCTTCCTCCCTTCCTTCTTTCCCTTCCTCTCTCCCTCCTTTCTCTCCCTTCCTCTTTCTCTCTTTATTTTGTAGTTTTTGGCCCACATCCAGCAGTGCTCAAGGCTTACTCTAGGCTCTGAACTCAAGGATCACTGCTGACTTTGATCGGGACCATTTGGAATGCAGGGGCTTGAACTCTTGTCCACTGCATGGATTTGTAGCAAGGAGTTCTTTAGTATCTGGGCTCTGGTTGCCAGTGACTATATATAGAAAGGGTCACTTCGGGGCCGGGTAGGTGGCGCTGGAGGTAAGGTGCCTGCCTTGCGAGCGCTAGCCAAGGAAGGACCGCGGTTCGATCCCCCGGCGTCCCATATGGTCCCCCCAAGCCAGGGGCGATTTCTGAGCACATAGCCAGGAGTAACCCCTGAGCGTCAAACGGGTGTGGCCCAAAAACCAAAAAAAAAAAAAAAAAAGAAAGGGTCACTTCCTGTATTGAGCTGCTTGGGTACTATGCAGTGCCAGGGAAAGAAACAGTGTTGCCCAAATCCAAGTTTTTACAGATCTTTATGATTGCATTGGGTTAGTATCACAGCCTGTGTGACCCAACATAAACTCATCTTAATTTCATCTGTAAACCCTTTACCAGGTAACATAATTTAAAAAAGGGGGGGGGGCGCAGAGAGATAGCATGGAGGTAGGGAGGTAGAGCATTTGCCTTGCATCCAGAAGGACGGTGGTTAGAATCCCGGTATTCCATATGGTCCCCTGAGCCTGCCAGGAGCGATTTCTTTTTTTTGTTTGTTTTTGGGTCACACCCAGCGGTGCTCAGGGGTTACTCCTGGCTATCTGCTCAGAAAAATAGCTCCTGGCAGGCGCGGGGGGACCATATGGATTCGAACCAATCACCTTAGGTCTTGGATCCGATGCTAGCAAGGCAAACGCCACAATGCTATCTCTCCAGCCCCAGGAGCGATTTCTGAGCATAGAGTATGCCCTGAGAGCTGCCGGGTGTGACCCAAAAATCAAAAACCAAAAAAAAAAAAAAAAAAATGCTCATGAATGGCTTTAAACATCTTTGGTGAATTCTAACTACTAGAATTGCTTAAAAACAATAAATCCACTCTAGCTTTTACTGCATTTCTATGGGGCTAGAATGGCCTTCAAGAGGGGGACATATGGGCCCTGAGCAATAGCACAGTGAGAGGGCATTTGCCTTGCACAAGGCCGACCCTGGAGGGACCCAGATTCAATTCCTGGTATCCCCATATGGTCTCCCAAGCCAGGAGCAATTTCTGAATGCATACCCAGGAGTAACCTCTGAGCATCAAAAAACAAAAACAAAAACAAAAAACAGTGGGATAAAGTCTGAGGAAGCAGAGAACACTTTCATACTCTGAAAGTATTATTAGCAATTATTTTTTCAGAGGGGAAAACCAGGAATTTTACAATGGATTTACTGAATACAACCTTTTGAAGTAATCAAAGACAATATCACCACCAAAGGATCAAATTGTCATCATGAATCTCCCAATTTGATACTCTAAAAATTAAAAATGTATAAACTAAATCTAATCATGAGAAACCATCAGAAAAACACATTAAGGGACATTCTATTCAAAACAAAATAGGCCTGTAATTCTTCAAATCTGTCAAGATCATAAAAGACAGACAAAGACAAAAGCAGTTTCCAGATGAAAGGATGATGGAAAGGCAGGACAAAAGCAACGAGTTATTCTGTTATTCTGTACAGAATAAACAAGCTGTTACATAAGACATGATTAGGACAATCATTCAAATATAAGTACTAACTGTAGATTAGATAGTGAGTATTGCATCAATGTTAAATTTCCTAATTTTGATCTATGTATTGTGACTGTTTAATAGAAAAATCCTAATTCTTAGAAAATGCAGAGCACTGATGGTTAGTTAACAGGGCATGTTTTGAAATATTCTCAAAAGCATCAGAGAAAGGGTCCAAAGCAGTGGCACAAGCTATAAGGCGTCTGCCTTGTGCGTGCTAGCTTAGGATAGACCAGGGTTCGATCCCTGGCGTCCCATATGGTTCCTCAAGCTAAGAGCAATTTCTGAGTGCATAGCCAGGAATAACCCAAGCATCACCGGGTGTGGCCCCCCAAAAGAAAACAAGACAAAATAAAATTCTCAATATTTACTCACCATGAGTAAGCTATTAAATAATTCTCCATATCTAAGTGGAAATCAACTCAGTCTAGAAATTAATGACTCAGATTAATAGAAAATTTGAGGGGCCATCTAAATAGTACTAACTTGCTAACTCCCAACTCCATTCCTACTAATAACAAAGAAGTTAAGTTGAGATCTTATGTTGGGTAAAAAATAATCTCTGGGGCCGGAGCGACAGCACAGCAGTAAGGCATTTGCCTTGCATTCAACCAACACAGGACAAATGAGTTTGAATCCTGGAATCTCATATGATCCCCCGAGCCTGCTGGGGTGATTTCTGAACACAGGGCCAGAGTAACCCCTGAGCACCACCAAGTATGACCCAAACAAAAACAAAAACAAAAAATAATAATCTCGGGGCAGGCGAGGTGGCACTAAAGGTAAGGTGTTTGCCTTGCAAGTGCTAGCCAAGGAAAGCTAGCCAAGGAAAGATCAAGACAGCGGTTCGATCCCCCAGTGTCCCATATGGTCCCCCCAAGCCAGGGGCAATTTCTGAGTGCTTAGCCAGGAGTAACCCCTGAGCATCAAACAGGTGTGGCCCGAAAAACAAACAAAAAAAATAACAATAATCTCCACATTCTGGGGTTGGAGCAGTAGCACAGCGGTAAGGCGTTTGCCTTGCACGTGGCTGACCTAGGATGGACCAAGGTTCGATCCCCTGGCATCCCATATGATCCCCCAAGCCAGGAGCAATTTCTGAGCACAGAGTCGGGAGTAAACCCTGAGTGTCACCAGGTGTTGCCCCCCCCCAAAAAAAATACCCTCCACATTGTTTAGTGCATATACTTGGAAAGTTAACTTTGAAAGGGTAGGGGGTTTGCCTTGCATATGTGTGACTTGGGTTTGATCCTGCACTTCCCATGTAGTCCCCTAAGTCTGCCAGGAGTAATTCCTGAGTGCAGAGCCAGGAATAATCTCTGATCACCCTGGGTGTGAATTTTTTGTTTTGTTTTGAGGTCACACCTGATGGTACTCAAGGTGCTCAAGGATTATTCCTGGCTCAATGCTCAGAAATTATTTCTAGTGGGTCTGGAGAGAGCATAGCAGAAAGATGTTTGCCTTGCATGCAGCTGACCCAGGACCGACAGTGGTTCAAATCCCGGCATCCCATATGATCCTCCGAATCTGGAAAAAGAAAAGTAAAATTTCCTGGATGGTTCAGAGGACCATCCTGAGGATCAAACCTGGGTTGGCTAGGGGCTGGAGCAATAGAACAGCGGTAGTGGTAGCGCATTTGCCTTGCATGACCCTGGACGAATTCAGGTTCAATCCCCAGCATCCTATATGGTCCCCTGAGCCTGCCAGGAGTGATTTCTGAGCACAGAGCCTCCTGAGTGACACCAGCTGTGGCCCCAAAACAAACAAACACACACAACACCTGACTTGGCTGTATGCAAGAGAACTGCCCTCCACACTGCATTATGGCTCTGGCCCCTGATAAGAATTTTTAACAATTTGAACAGACATATGAGAAGATAAGCTTGGGACAGAAAAATAGCACAGCAGTTAGGGTGCTTGTTTGCCTTGAATGTGGCAGACTGAGGTTCGACATTCAGCATCCCATATGATCCCTGAGCCTCCCAGGAGTAATTCCTGAGCACAGAGACAGGAGTAACCCCTGGGCACCACCAGGTATAGCCCAAAACAAACAAACAAACAAACAAAAAACAGCTAAAATCTAGATTCAATATTCAAAGGCATGTTGATTTGCAATCTTTCATGACCATAACCACAACCAAGTGACTACCAGGCAACTGAATAAAAAACATTGAATGATGTAAGCATATGAACATATAAGCAATTTAAAATATGTTATATATATATATATATATATTTTTTTTTTTTTTTTGGTTTTCGGGTCACATCTGTTTGATGCTCAGGGGCTACTCCTGGCTAAGAGCTCAGAAATTGCCCCTGGCTTGGGGGGACCATATGGGACGCCGGGGGGATTGAACCTCGGTCGCGATCTTTCCTTGGCTAGCGCTTGCAAAGCAAACACCTTACCTCTAGCACCACCTCGCCGGCCCCTAAAATATGTTATATTTTAAATATAAAGATGAGGTGCCAAAATAAAAAAAAAAAGATGAGGTGCCAAAGAGATAGTAAGTTGGTAAGGTTTTACCTTGCATGCAGCCAACCTTGGTTAGATCCCTGGCACCTCATTATGATTCCTTGAGTACCACCAGGTGTGGCTCTCAAACCAAAGAAAAGTAAATAAAAATGAGCACAGAAATTTTTTGTTTTTGTTTTTTTTTTTGTGGTTTTTGGGTCACACCCGGCAGTGCTCAGGGGTTTTTCCTGGCTCCGTGCTCAGAAATTGCTCCTGGCATGCACGGGGGACCATATGGGACGCCGGGATTCGAACCGATGACCTTCTGCATGAAAGGTAAATGCCTTACCTCCATGCTATCTCTCCGGCCCCTTATTTTTTTTTGTTTTTGTTTTTTTTTTTTGTGGGAGCACAGAAATTTTTTGAGAAACCTACCATCAGAACTTGTGAGGACAAAGCTCTCTGCTTGTGTCTGTTTCTTGATGCCAACACTTTTGGGAAACCAGTGAAGATCGATCGGGTAAATCTCATCAGGAAGCTTCACTATCTGGGTCGTCTCACTGGTTAATAGGTTCCACTTCATGATCTGGTGGTCATCGCTACAAGAATAGAGCTCTTCTGCTGTTGTCCAACCCACACAGCTCACTAATTCTTCATGTGACCACATTAAGGAGACATAAGAAGTCAGATATCCCAACCAATTAAATAATCTGAAGATGCAGATTATCAGAGGAAGTAAAATAGGGTTCAATAGTTCAAGCACCAAAAAGGACTTTTCATTATATGATTCATAATTTTCCAAATAAAGGTAAGTTTATAGTTTGGGTCCAAGGAAATTGTTCAAAGCAGAAAAGATACTACAATAGGTAGGGAACTTGCCTGCATGAAGCTGAATCTGATCCTCGACATCTCATACAGTCAGTCCTCCAAGCACTACTAGAAATAACCTCTGAGTATTAGCAGGTATGGGCCCACATATAACAAAAACAAAAAGCTGGAATGTATGTTCTGCTATGTGAGTACCTGGGTTTGTATGAGCCCTGGTACCATACAGTGTTCCTAAAAAACTGCTGGACATGGTCCACAGCACTACTGAGTACAGCCCAAAAAGGGGGGGGGGACTTATTAAAAGATCCATAGGGCCAGAGAAATAGCATATTGGTAAGGTGTTTGCCTTGCATGCAGCCGACTCAGGATGGACCCATATTCAATCCCCAGCATCCCAGATGGTCCCCTGAGCCTGCCAGGAGTGATTTCTGAGTGCAGAGCCAGGAGTAATCCCTAAGCGCCACAGGGTATGAACCAAAAACCAAGAGGCCTCCCCCACAGAGAGAGAGAGAGAGAAAGAGAGAGAGAGATATCCATAGACCAGGGTTTGCCTTACATGCAGTCAAGACGGGTTTGATCCTGGACATCCCATATGATCTTTGAGCCCACAAGGAGTGATTCCTGAGTACAGAACAAGGAGTAAGGTCTGAGCAACACTGGGTGTGGCCCGAAAACAAAAGAAAAAAATATTCACATGCCAAAAAAAAAAAAAAAAAGAAATAGAGTTGACTACATGAAAATGTAAAATTTGCAAGTTAGAACATATTCCAAAAAGGGCAAAGGTACACAAAATGTAGAAGTCTGAAAATTGCTACCTGAAATTTGCTGGGGGACAGATGAGATAAAAGGCAAGCTGTTGACTTTTCCTATCTTCATAAAGAATTCTGGATTTTGGGCCCGGAGAGATAGCACAGCGGTGTTTGCCTGCAAACAGCCGATCCAGGACCAAAGGTGGTTGGTTCGAATCCCGGTGTCCCATATGGTCCCCCGTGCCTGCCAGGAGCTATTTCTGAGCAGACAGCCAGGAGTAACCCCTGAGCACTGCCAGGTGTGACCCAAAAACCAAAAAAAAAAAAAAAAAAAAAAATTCTGGATTTTAAATGGACATTTTATTTCTTTGAGTGAATGAGGAGATGCCTTCCCCAAAATATTCAGTGGACCCAACAACATTCCCAGCAACTACCAGCCACTGTTGAGAGGACCTACGCGTGGCTCTCTCTGTGACCAATGTTATTTGGGACTGGTGGAGCTGAGTGCCATCAGGAACAGTCCCAGCCATGTTTGGGTGAGTGGGGCCATGCTGTATATAAAACATGGGCCCTTACACAGCACAGCATGAACTCTGGCTTTTTAAATCTCCTTGTACCTTAAACTTAAATTGTAAAGGTCTAAAATTTTTAGGCTAAGCATGTATTATAGATCTTTTATGAGAATGAGGTGAAAGAAGACTGAAAGCTAACAGTAAACTATCTGCTTAAATAATGCATTATAGTAACAATTAAGCAAAGGGTAAAAATTCCTATAGCTAGCCAATATGAAAATCTTTGCAAACTTTTGAACACTAAGGTCAGGAAATTAATTCCATTTCAATGTGCTGTACCAATAAGATGCTTGATAAGAGAGGAACTCTTGAATTCTTACATTGATCCAATGTTGAATATAACATTTATCAACAAAATTTCTATTAAGAAAAAATAAAGGTGTCAGGACTAGAGAGACAATACAGAGGTTAAGGTTCTTGCCTTGCTTACACAGCTGACCCCAGTTTAATCACTGGCACTGCATAGGATCAGCAAGCACTGCCCAAAGTCACTTCTGAGCAGGGAACCAGAAATAAACAATAGTACATAATATCATACCACCTGGTATGGCCCAATTCCCCCCAAAAAGAGAGACCCCATCAATTCTCACTTCCTCCTTCATAAGGCTGATTTGCCAGAACTGCATGCTAAAGAAGGCATCTCAGTTGGCCATAAACAAGAGGTATTTTCTCTTGGTTATTTCTGAATTTCTGCGTGACCAGGTCATTTGGGGGTGGGGAAGGCTGCTGGCCCTCTTGTATGATATACTATACTACCTTTGCATTTCCTCTGCTGCTCACCAATGCTTTTACTGACTTACCTAACCATTGACAAACCTTCTCTATGGAAAAAAGAAATAAGATGTGGGGCTGGAGAGGTAGTACAGCTGATTAAAAAAAAAAGTTGCCTTTCACACAGTCAACCAGGGATCAATCCCCAGTACTCAATAATTCTGGGGTGTTAAAATGTTGGTTTAAAAAAAAAAATGTTGGCTTTTGGGGCCAGCCATACTTACTCCTGGCTCTGTGCTCAGAAATTGCTTCTGGCAGGCTCAGAGGGCTATATGGGATGCCGGGGAACCTGGGTCCATTCTGAATCTGCCATGTGTAAAACAATTACTCTACTGCTCTATCACTCTGGCCCAGGGTTTTGGGGTTTTCTATTTTCTTGTCATGCTTCAAAATATAACAACAAACAATTAAGCTGAAATAAACAACTCATTTTAAGGGAGATGAAGGTATAGGAATTGGCTAAAAAGATAATCAAGTGGCTTTATCAAGGACCTTGTCAAGGTTGCAGGCATGGATGCTTTGCATATGAGAATTGGGTGCATGCACTACATGGTCCCTGAAAGGCTCCCAGGAAAGATCTCTTTTCCAAGGAATGAACTTGAGAAAGTAACCAAGTTCTTAACCAAAGCTCACAGGACTGTTGGGCAAAGCACAAAAAGGAAGGAAAGAAAGAAAAGTGTCAGTGGAATATTCAGAATGCAAAATCATCTGAATGAAAGGACCTGGCTATCACTAGGGAACCTTAGAAATGATGCTTCCACATAACAGCCACTACCCAAGCAATATTAGTAAAAGCTAGAAAAGGAAGAAACACAGACATACTCTACACTCAGCTGAAGTTGATAGAGCTATAAGCACACATTTATTTTTTTTTTGGGGGGCCACACCCGTTTATCGCTCAGGGGTTACTCCTGGCTATGCACTCAGAAATTGCCCCTGGCTTGGGGGGACTATATGGGACGCCGGGGGATCAAACCGTGGTCCTTCCTTGGCTAGCGCTTGCAAGGCAGACACCTTACCTCTAGCGCCACCGTCCCGGCCCCGTAAGCACACATTTAAAGTGTAGACCAAACTAAAGCCAGGTGTGGGGCCGGAGAGATAGCATTTGCCTTGCACCTCAGTGGTTCGAATCCTGGCATCCCATATGGTCCCCCGAGCCCACCAGGAGCAATTTCTGAGCATAGAGCAAGGAGTAATCCCTGAGTGCTGCTGGGTGTGACCCAAAAAAAAACAAAAAACAAACAAACTAGAGTCAGGTAAGAGAGGAGGGTCTTTAAGACAGAACAGTGGCATTACATAGGAAAAGCTGACAAGGAGCCAACCCAAACTACATATAATTGCATATGGCATGAAATTGTTATATGACTTCTAAAATTTACTCAATGCTCAAGAACATGCCTGGTATGTGTGAGGTTCCTGGATTCGATTCCTGCACTGCAATAAATAAAGATTAAATCCTGGGCTGCAGAGGTGGTTCAGGAGTAAAGGTGTTTGCTTGTGTTCAGTAAACCCTGACCCCCAGCGCCATATAGTATGCCAGGCAAGTGCTTGGCTCAACCCTGAAGTTCCCTGACACCCATTCCAATACGGACTTGGTTGCCCTGGAGGCCCCAGATCACGCAGGGGGGTAGCCCAGCAATCCCAGGGACCATAGGGCT
Source organism: Suncus etruscus (assembly GCF_024139225.1). Classification (NCBI taxonomy): domain Eukaryota; kingdom Metazoa; phylum Chordata; class Mammalia; order Eulipotyphla; family Soricidae; genus Suncus; species Suncus etruscus. The sequence goes on along the minus strand of NC_064860.1, from coordinate 24,903,987 downwards.
CAAGCTGCACTTCCTTTTCAAACCTTCATATTGAACAGTTGGCAAAGAATTGCTGAAGGCAGCCCTCAGCTACCTGAGAACCCTCTCATCTGCCCTAATAAAATCCCTCTGAAATCACACTTCAAAAGTAAGAAAAAAAAAAAAAAGGGAACAGAGAAATGGCATAGAGGTAGAGCATTTGCCTTTCATGCAGAAGGACAGTGGTTCGAATCCCGGCATCCCATAGGGTCCCCCGAGCCTGCAAGGAGTGATTTCTGAGCACAGATCCAGGAGTAACCCCTGAGCACTGCCGGATGTGACCCAAAAACCAAAAACCAAAAAAATAAAATAAAATAAAATAAAAGCTATTTAAGGATAAATAACTGGAAGCATACCTTCACCCAAACAGGTCAAATTAGTGATCAACACAGATGAAAACATACAAATTCAGGAAATTTGAGTTATCAACTTTGTCTAAATCTGTGCTTTACACTTTCCAAGGATCTCACTTTTCTTCATTTCAAATATGCTGCAGATCAACATTTTCTCAAACAAAATTAAAATAAACTACTAGGGGCTGGAGAGATAGCACAACAGTAAGGCATTTGCCTTACATGCTGCTGACCCTGGACGGACCTGGTAGGATTCCTGAAGTCCCATGTAGTCCCCCGAGCCTGCCAGGAGCAATTTCTGGGCGCAGAGCCAGGAATAACCCCCGAGCGCCACCAGGTGTGGCCCAAAAACCAATCAATCATTAAGAAATAATTGAGTTAAGAAATGATAGATAGGGGCCGGGCGGTGGCGCTGGAGGTAAGGTGCCTGCCTTACAAACGCTAGCCAAGGAACGGACAGCGGTTCGATCCCCCGGCGTCCCATATGGTTCCCCCAAGCCAGGGGCGATTTCTGAGCGCATAGCCAGGAGTAACCCCTGAGCATCAAACGGGTGTGGCCCAAAAACCAAAAAAAAAAAAAAAAAAGAAATGATAGATAAAAAAAAGAAATAATAGATAATTGGCTAAGATATGGATTAGGAGAGAAAGAAGAATGAGTAAATATGGTAAAAATAAGTAAAATAAAGAGAGAAGAGGGCCCAGAGAGATAGCAGCACAGCGGCGTTTGCCTTGCAAGCAGCCTATCCAGGACCAAAGGTGGTTGGTTCGAATCCCTGTGTCCCATATGGTCCCCCATGCCTGCCAGGAGCTATTTCTGAGCAGACAGCCAGGAATAACCCCTGAGCACCGCCGGGTGTGGCCCAAAAAACAAAAAAAATAAAATAAAATAAAGAGAGAAGAAACTCAAACCCTTTAAAGTAGTTGTTGATTTGGTTTTTCTTTCTTTCTTTCTTTCTTTTTGGGTATGTGTGGGTGTTTGTGGATTTTTTCTTGTTCTTTTTTTCTGTTTGTTTGTTTTGGGTGGTTTTTTTTTTTTTTTTGGTTTCTGGGTCACACCCAGCGGTGGTCAGGGGTTACTCCAGGCTCTGCACTCAGAAATCCCTCCTGGCAAGCTTGGGGGACCTTATAGGATGCTGGAATTCAAACCATCATCCTTCTGCAAGGCAAATGCCTTACCTTCATGTTATCTCTCCAGCCCCTTTTTCTTGTTCTTTAGTCTTTATTTATTTATTTATTTTTGGCTTGTCTTTCATAGTTGCTGGTTCTTGTTTTTATTTGTTCTTTCTTTGCTATTTTTTGTATTTTTGTTGTTACAGCTTCATTGTTTCTTTGTTTTTGTTTTCTCTTGTGTTGTTTTGTTACCTTTTTCTCTTTTCTTCTAAATTCATATTTATAACACCCTACACGATTCCTTATAGGTTTTATTTTCTCTTTTTTTCTTCTTCCCCTTTTCATTTCTTACACTTCCAACAACCACATTACTGAAATCATCTTACTCAGCCTCATAATTTGAAGGGGAAAAAATGGACAGTCCAAGGATTGTCTAGTCATCTGAACATTTAGTGAAAATAAAAAAATGATCAGACGGGGCCGGAGAGATAGCATGGAGGTAAGGCGTTTGCCTTTCATGCAGGAGGTCATCGGTTCGAATCCCGGCGCCCCATATGGTCGGTCCCCTGTGCCTGCCAGGAGCAATTTCTGAGCCTGGAGCCAGGAATAACCCCTGAGCACTGCCAGGTGTGACCCAAAAACCAAAAAAAAAAAAAAAAAAAATCAGACTTGATCAACAAACCCAAAGTCTACAACAACAGAATCAATACCCAATCTACAACAAGCTATAGGGGCCAGAGAGATAGTACAGCGGCGTTTGCCTTGCAAGCAGCCAACCCAGGACCTAAGGTGGTTGATTCGAATCCCAGCGTCCCATATGGTCCCCCATGCCTGCCAGGAGCTATTTCTGAGTAAATAGCCAGGAGTAACCCCTGAGCATCACCGGGTGTGGCCCAAAAACCAAAAACAAACAAAAAACCCAAAAAACATACAACAAGCTGTACAAGTGGGGACCAGTTACACTAGCATCCTGGGGGGTAAAGGAAAGAGAAGTGGGACTAATGCTGGGAAAAGGGATGGAGAGAGGACAACACTGGTGGTGGAAATTCATTATCACTATGTACCTTAAATATTACTGTGAAATATTTGTAACTCACTTTGGCCACAATAAAAATTTAAAAAATAAACCAATCAATAAATAAAGTTTAAAAAAATAAAATATAATAAACTACTAGCTAAATTGAGACAACATCCAATTGCTACAAAAGATTTATTTTTAGGGGAGAGTTTCACACCCAGTGATATACCAAGTAGTAAGTCTCTGCACTCAGAATCAGTCCCCCACCTCCACCCCCGCAAAAAAAGAATCACTCCCAGCTGAGCTTGGAGGACCATATGATATGGGATACTGAGGATCAAACCCAGGGCAGCTACGTGCAAGAGAAGTGCTTTACCCATTCATTGTACTATCTCTCCAGCCCCATCATCATCACTAAAAAAACTCCTTACTCCAGGCACACGTGTATTGCCAGAGGACATGGTGCCCACACAGGTTGCCCACATCACCCCTGTTGACGTATACTTTCCTACTTCCACGCTGGGCTGTGTACCAGGGATCTCTCCACCTTTGGAGAAGGTCTACTCTCTTTTTTTTGCTTTTAGGTCACACCCTGCAGCGCTTAGGGGTTCCTCCTGGCTCTATGCTCAGAAATCGCTTCTGGCAGGCTCAGGGACCATATGAAATGCTGGGATTTGAACCACCGTCCTCCTGCATGCAAGGCAAATGCTATGCCACTGTGCTATCTCTCTGGCCCCAGCTTTTTAAGTTCTTAAATGCAATACTTAAGATAGTATGAAATTTATCAAGTTTTGGGGGTAAGGGGCCAAGTCTTGGACACATTGGTGGAGAAATAAATAAGGGCAGAACTAAATATCTAAGCTAAAATCAAAGATAATAGAATCAAGTGACCTAAACTTTAACAACCTAAACTTAAAGGAGCCCGTATACTGGTAGTCCAGGGGCCAAAGGATGGTGGTATAGGATGCATTCTGAGGCCATTGGTGGAGAGAGGTTGACAATGGTGGTGGGAAGGGACCTGACTCATTGTATATCTCAAATTCAACTATGAAGGATTCTGTTAATCACAATTTTTTCAATAAAATAAATAAGTATATATCCATCAGGTGATCTAACTAGTCACTCATCCCAAGAGAAATAAAAATGTCTCGAAACTCAGAAAATTGTCAATAAGAACTGTAAAGTAGGTATGACTGAAACTTAATCATGAACAAGTATGAAAATTGTGGAAATAAAAACTGTATTACACGGAGAGATAGCACAGCGGCGTTTGCAACACCGATCCAGGACCAAAGGTGGTTGGTTTGAATCCCGGTGTCCCATATGGTCCCCCGTGCCTGCCAGGAGCTATTTCTGAGCACACAGCCAGGAGTAACCCCTGAGCACTGCCGGGTGTGGCCCAAAAACCAGAAAAAAAAAACTATATTACAAACAACTTTATTACTATGATGTTTACATAAAGTAATTCAAAAAGAAAAAATAAGTACAATTTTGAGCAAATGATTTGCTTAGAAGAAATACCCCACAACACTAGCTCTCAATGATTTAAAAAAACAATGTAGTTAAAGGACTGTAAAAGGAATGAAAAAGAATCTACCCCCAGCTAGAATACATAACCGAGGCTGCGAGTTCAAAAGGATATGCTTTGGTTCTTTCAAGAGGGATATCTTCAGTCTCATGTCTCCACTTCCCAGCAAAGGTATACAATGTGGCTGGTAGATTCACTGTATGATAAAAGTCAAGGAGAAAATATACTATCTGTATTACAAACAAACACACAGAGCAAATAAAAGACACCAGTAACCCCCAACCCACCACCAATAAATTCCTTTCTTTAAACAATATTTCTTTTTTTTTGGTGGGGGCATACCCAGCATCGCTCAGGGGTTTCTCCTGGCTCTGCGCTCAGAAATCGCTCCTGGCAGGTTCAGAGGACCATATGGGATGCCGGGATTTGAACCACCTACCTTCTGCATGCAAGGCAAACACCTTTCCTCCATGCTATCTCCCATATGGCCCCAGGCCATATTTCTAATCTTGCATTTACCTTTGACCCTATCATTATTGTGTGGAAACACCATATAACTATGTATCTATGGTTCTGATACATTTTTTACTTTTTTTTTTAAAGGAGGAAGTTTACACCCATAAGAGCTTAGGGCTGACTCCCGGCTCTGTTCTGAGGGATCACTTCTGGTAAGACTCAAGAGACCCTTTGGGGTGTCAGGGACCATCCCAGGTTGAAAGTATGCAAGGCAAACATCCTCCCCACTGTAACTCTATAAACCATAGTGAAACATCATCCCCATGGTCCAATCTGAGGTATACTCTATTGGTGGCCCAATTGCTATGGATGCGCTGGTGAAAGGATGAGTGTTGGACATTGTATAATTGAAACTAAGTCATGAACAACTTTGCAACTGTGTATCTCACAGTGATTCGATTGAAAAATGTGTATATATATGTATGTGTATATATATATATATATATATATATATATATATTGCCCATACTTTTTTGCACTTGACTCACTTTTTTGGTGTTTGGGCCGCATCCAGCAATGCCCAGGGCTAATTCCTGGCCCTATGCTCAGGAAATACTCCTGGCAGCATTGGAGGAATCATATCTAATTACCATATTGGTGCATATATCAAAACTGGGGCCCTGTGTAAGTCATACATCTACTCTATGCTCCTTTGATCATCTCTCCAGCCCTTATTAGCACTTTTTTTTCTTTCTTTCTTATTTTGTTTTTTTTTGTTTGTTTGTTTATTTTTAGCACTTTTTTTTAATGTAAAATGTGAGAATTCTCTTTTCAGATCGGCTAGATTTATAGGGTAATGGTTGTTAGTAGGTGATTTTGGAACAGAAAGATAAAATATTCTTTCAAAAAAAGATTCTAGGGGCCAGAGAGATGACGCAGCAGTAGGGTGTTTGCTGACCCAGAACCAAAGGTGGTTCTAATCCCGGCATCCCATTTGGTCCTTTGTGCCTGCCAGAAGTGGTTTTTGAGCACAGAGCCAGAAGTAACCCCTGAGTCGTCGGGTGTGACACCCCCAAAATAAAGATTCTAAACTAGCTCATTTTAACCAACCAGCTTCTTCTTATAATAAGACTGTCAATTTAAAAAGAAAAAAGAAAAAAAAGACTGTCAATTTTGTAAGGCTTGTCTGAAGTATTGGAAGTCATTGTCACTCTATTTCTTGTGACACTAATCTCATTTCAATACTTAGTGTTCATGTGGCCTCGTTAGAGTCAATAAGTGCACAATTTCATCCACTTTATTGATTTATCAAAATTACATTTCTCTCATTAGTCATTAAACATGCCACACTTAAAACAACCAACAAAAAGTCAGTAAAACTAGGATTTATCTTGTTTTTCTTTTCTTATCCCCTCACCACAAATTTAAATTTCACAAAATATAGTATCTAATTTTTTTGTTTGTTTGTTTGTTTGTTTGTTTTTGGGCTCACCCAGCGTTGCTCAGGGGTTACTCCTGGCTGTCTGCTCAGAAATAGCTCCTGGCAGGCATGGGGGACCATATGGGACACTGGGATTCGAACCAACCACCTTTGGTCCTGGATTGGCTGCTTGCCAGGCAAACACCACTGTGCTATCTCTCCGGGCCCATATAGTATCTAATTTAGGGGTCTATTCTTAGTAACTAAAACCTACAATATCTATTATTTTGTTATATATACAATTTTCCTTTAAATGACTCTGCTTTTTCTTCCAACTATGAAAGCACTAGCATGTCCACCACTGACCAGGCCTGATTCCAGTCTCTTTCTCCTTAATACCTTCCATGTGACTACCATTGAGTTTCTTTTTGGGGAGGGGTGGGGTGGGACCCCACACCCGGTGACACTCAGGGGTTACTCCTGGATATGAGCTCAGAAATCGCTCCTGGCTTGAGGGACCATATGGGACGCCCGGGGTAGGTTGTCCTGGATCAGCTGCACAAAAGGCAAAACGCCCTACCGCTGTGCTATCACTACGACCCCTACTATTTTATTTACCTTTTTTTTTTTGGGGGGGGCACACTTGGTGACACTCAGGGGTTACTCCTGGCTCTGCGCTAAGAAAACGATCCTGTCTTGGGGACCTTATGGGACATCAGGGGATCGAACCGAGGTTCGTCCTAGGCTAGCACCGGCAAGGCAGAACCCCTACCACTCCGTACCACTGCTCCAGTCCCCGGCCCCTACTATTGAGTTTCTTTTAAACCAGGTTAAGATGGTTTTCCAAACTCTTCATAAGTCATTCTTTTTTTTTTTTTCCTGGCTTTTGGGCCACACCCGGTGACGCTCAGAGGTTACTCCTGGCTATGCGCTCAGAAATTGCTCCAAGTTTGGGGAACCATATGGGATGCCAGGGGATCGAACCACGGTCTGTCCTAAGCTAGCGTCCTAAGGCAGACGCCGAACTGCTTATGCCACCACTCCAGCCCACATAAGTTATTCTTTTTTTTGGGGGGGGGGGGGAATCACACCCGGCGGTGCTCAGGGGTTACTCCTGGCTATCTGCTCAGAAATAGCCCCTGGCAGGCACGGGGGGACCATGTGGGACACCGGGATTTCGAACCAATCACCTTTGGTCCTGGATCAGCTGCTTGCAAGGCAAACACCGCTGTGCTATCTCTCCGGGCCCACATAAGTTATTCTTAACATTCTATAATTTATACTTAGCAATACCCTAAATAAGGTCACTATCACAAATAGTAATATCGAATGCTTATAACGTGCTAGAATAAATAACACAAACCCCATGAAGATATGAACTTTATAAATAAATTCTCTGATTGCTAAATTGTCCAATATAGATAAAACCTGATGAGAATTGGGATTCTGCTATCTTGTCCTTCCTCCAAGATACGCCATTCAAATTGATATGTTCTTTATGTTTTACAAAACCAATCTCTCTCCACACAGATTTTTATTTTTCTTGAATTTTGGGCAACACCAGGTGGTCTCAGGGATTATTCCCACTTCAGTTCTGTGGATAAGTTCAGGCAAGGATTTGAGGGCCACACAAAGGTGTGGAAGCCAGGTCAGGTGCATTCAAGGCAAATCCCCTACCCTCTGTGCTATCTCCACTCAGAATTTAGCATGATTTATAATAAATACCAAAAATCCACAAGATTGTAGAAACTCTCATAGGATCGCTACCATCCAAAAGACCTTTATAGTCTGTAGTGGGTCTTCTGCAAACCATGACTTACCACCTCTCCAACTTTAGATAAAAACTACACCACCCATCATGGTGCTTAGATAAAAGATATTTTAAACACACACACACACTACATCCATCATCCACTTCACCAAATTCCTAACTTTACAGGGAAAGGGATTCTGCCTCAGCTTGAGAAAAGCAGATGCTTTTTTTTTTTTTTTTTTTTTTTTTGGTTTTTGGGTCACACCTGGCAGCGCTCAGGGGTTCCTCCTGGCTCTAGGCTCAGAAATCGCTGCCGGCAGGCTCAGGGGACCATATGGGATGCCGGGATTCGATCCACTGTCCTTCTGCATGGAAGGCAAACGCATTACCTCCATGCTATCTCTCAGGCCCAAGCGTCTTAACATGTATTAAGTATTACTTGGCCACAGAGAATTTATTGATTCTTTCAAAGGATAAGCACTGTAGACAAAGAGAATTAAAACCAACCAACCAACCAACAAACAAACAAACAAAATCTGGGGCTCCCAGTTCTGAGTCCTTCCCGAACACAGGAGTGGGGACGTTAGCTATCCCGGGCACGCAAACCAGCACTTTATTTGCCGTGGGAGGTTTTCCCACACCGAATTTTGTGCAAATGCCAGGGGGAGGAGGTGAGCCAAGTCCAACCACGAGAAGTACACAACCCGTCCCCACAAAAAAGTAGTTTCCTGAAAACAATCTTTTTTTTTTTTTTTTTTTTTTGGATTTTGGGTCACACCCGGCCGCGCTCAGGGGTTCTTCCTGGCTCTTCTGTGCTTAGAAATTGCTCCAGGCAGGCTCGGGGGGACCATGTGGGATGCCGGGATTCGAACCACCGTCCTTCTGCTTGCAATGCAAACGCCCTACCTTCATGCAATCTCTCTGAACCCTTTTGTGTGTGTGTGTGTGTGTGTGTGTGTGTGTGTGTTTTGTTTGTTTGCAAACAATGTTTCCAAATCCTCGACTTTCAAGAAATGTTTCAGGGTAGGGGCCGGAGAGATAGCATGGAGGTAAGGCGTTTGCTTTGCATGCAGAAGGTCAGTGGTTCGAATCCCGGCGTCCCATAGGGTCCCCCGAGCCTGCCGGGAGCGCTTTCTGAGCAGGGACCCAGGAGGAACCAAACGAGCGCTGAGCCCTTCCGTTGAGCGTCGGGATCCGAGAGCGATCAACTAAGTGCGCGCCATCTCCGAAGGACCAGAGGTACCAGACCATCTCAGCCCTTCCGAGCCCGGCGCCTCCTACGGGAGCCTGAAGTCCAGTCCGCCGCGGTCCCCGGGGGGCGAGGCCTTGACCTTGATCCCCTTTACCTAAGCCTCGGAGGCCGCGAGCATCAAGTCTCCAGCAGCCGCGTCAGTCTGCGGTCCTGGGACGGCCGTCACCATGGAAACGCTAAACCCGCACCTACCCCCCCCCCGCCGCGGTCTCGCCAATTCTCGCGATACTTCCCCACAGCGCGTCATCCGGGCACTGTGGACCCGAAGCTCCGCCCATATCGCGAGCCCGCCCTCTCCTGAGAGTATTTCATTGGACCACGGAGCCCCGCCTTCCAGCGCGGGCGGGACGCTGCTCTACCTCCACTTGCAAATTCAGCAGTTTTATTTATCCCAAATAAAACGTTTTAGTGGTGAACGTCGGATGTCTATTACTGCGGTGCTGCTTCCTGGAAAACCTGATTTTTACTAAGTTGAAAAGCACTCTTGATGGAAGGAAATAGACACAGTCACTTCCTCCTTCCCGCGCGCCCTTATGCGCATGCGCGCGGACTTCCGCGCGTGCGCGATGGGCGCCCCCAAGATGGCGGCGGCGCCCGCCTCCCTTTTTTTTTTTTTTCCTTTCAAAAATCCAGCGGCTTCCCAGAGTGCCCCGCGCGCGCGCTTGTAACGAATTTCCGTTCGAGTTTGGATTTTCGGCGCCATTTTCGAGTGGAGGACCCGGAGACGAGACATCCCTCACCTGCCGGCCGCCTTGACGCGGAAGGGGGCCTCGCGGAGTCTCCCTCCCTTCCCGGCCACCCCGCGGACCTGCCCGGCCGAGCTCGGAACCGGAAGTGCCCGGGGTGCCCGGCGGTGGGTGAGAGGGCGCTAGGCGCGGACCCCCCCGACTTCCGCGGGGACCCCCGCGATGCCGCGCCGCGGGCCCCCCGCCGGCAGCACCGCGCGCCGCCACGCCGCCGCCCGGGATGAGGCGCCGCCGAGCCCCGACGGCTCGGGCGACGACGCGGGCCCCGAGCCCCCCACCGGTGAGCGCGGGGGGGCAGCGACGGCCGACCTCCTCGGCCCTCCCGCCTGCCCGCTGCCAGCCGGGCTTCGCGGGCCGTGGCCTCGCCGTCCAGGTCCGGGGCTGGCTTCGCGCGCCGCGTCCGGCCCTGCACCTGCGGGACTCGGCTTGCTTGGCCGAGCGATCTGGGTTTCCCAGCCGAGGCGCGCAGCTGCGGCAGCGATCGCGCCGTCCGCGTCGCGCCTCCCAGGGCTGCTGCGCTTGTGGGTGCTCGCTTGGGGGTCTTGGTTGCATGCAATCGACGCGACATCCCCGCCCCGGGATCGGGGATCCGGGGATGCGCGGCTCTGGCTCCTTCCTCCCTGGAGTTTGCACCGCACCTCGGTGGGACGCAGGTCGGCTGTCAGGTGTTGCGTTGCTCTACTTTGCTTTGCTTTGCATTGCATTGGTTTTTTTCTTTTTCTTTTTCGGAGCGGTGTTTTTTGAGGGACTGGGGTGTGTGTGGGGGGGGGGGTTAAAATGCAGCAAGGATGGACGCTCAAAACTTTGGAGGATTTCAAGGAGACGAAATGCAACACACTGCACTCGCCTCTTTGCACGGCCGTGGGGTGCGCTGGGTGTGGGTGTGTGTCTGAGTGTGTGAGGGACTGGGGTGTGTTTGTGTGTGTGTGTGTGGTTAAAATGCAGCAAGGATGGACGCTCAAAACTTAGGAGGATTTTAAGGAGACGGAATGCAACACGCTGCACTTGCCTCTGCACGGTCGTGGGGTGCGCTGGGTGTGTGTGTGTGAGGGACTCGGGTGTGTTTGTGTGTGTGGTTAAAATGCAGCAAGGATGGACACTCAAAACTTTGGAGGATTTCAAGGAGACGGAATGCAACACGCTGCACTCGCCTCTTTGCACAGCCGTGGGGTGCGCTGGGTGTGTGTGTGTCTGTGAGTGTGTGAGGGATTGGGGTGTGTTTGTGTGTGTGTGGTTAAAATGCAGCAAGGATGGACGCTCAAAACTTTGGAGGATTTCAAGGAGACGAAATGCAACACTGCACGGTCATGGGGTGCGCTGGGTGTGTGTGTGTGTGTGTGTGTGTGTGTGTGTGTGAGTGAGGATTTCAAGAAGACGGAATGCAACACACTGCACTTGACTCTGCACGGTCGTGGGGTGCGCTGGGTGTGTGTGTGTGGTGTGTGTGAGGGACTGGGGTGTGTTTGTGTGTGTGTGGTTAAAGTGCAGCAAGGATGGACGCTCAAAACGTTGGAGGATTTCAAGGAGACGGAATGCAACACACTGCACTTGCTTCTGTACGGTCGTGGGGTGTGCTGGGTGTGTGTGTGTGTGTGTGTCTGTGTGTGTGTGTGTGTGTTTGCGCGCGGGACTGAGAAGTTGTGAGCTTCGGAGGCTTTCAAGGAAACGGAATGCAGCACATTGCACTTGCACTTGCCTCTGCACGGTCGTGGGTGCGCTGGGTTTTATTTTTTTTGAAAGCATAGGAGGCTCGGGCATTGTCCCTGAGCTGATTTGATGGCTGCAACTGTTGTTGTCTTCTGGCCCCGTCCCCCTTCCTTGCCCCGCTGCTGCTGACATTTCCTTCTGCACGGACGGCTTTAGAGCCCCCCGCTGAGGAAATCGATGACCGGACCCCGGAGGAAATTTTGAGCAGCATCCCGCCTCCGCCGCCGCCTGCCATGACCAACGAGCCCGGGGCGCCCCGGCTCATGATCACCCACATTGTGAACCAGAACTTCAAGTCTTACGCGGGCGAAAAAGTCCTGGGACCTTTTCATAAGGTAGTTCACTTTTCCCCTGAAGTGTTGGTTCGTTTTCGTTTACCGGCTTTCCATTTTGTCCTTTTGCATTTTGCAATGCAGCAAGTTGATAGTATCGCATGTGTTTCCTATCCCGGGAACGATTAGAAAGAGCTGTTCTCTGGTTTTTTTTTTTTTTGAACGCCAAATAGTCTTGAGCCAAATAGTCGCCCTCTCTGAATAGTCCTTGTTTCAAGGACTTTGAATTTTTCTGTCTGGGTTAAAATTAAGAGTATGTCCGGAGGGTGTTAAGGCCTCGTTGAAAATAAGGTTTAAGTTGTATGATCTTTTAGCAACAAGACAGAAAAAAAATTAAGCAGCTTCATTTAAAAACTATTATTACCAGTTTGACCTGTATGTATCGCCTTAACTTTGCTTTCTGTTGTTTCTGTGCAGCGTTTTTCCTGTATCATTGGGCCAAACGGCAGTGGGAAATCCAATGTTATCGATTCTATGCTTTTTGTATTTGGCTACCGAGCCCAAAAAATAAGATCTAAAAAGCTCTCGGTTCTGATACATAATTCTGATGAACACAAGGATATTCAGAGTTGTACGGTAGAAGTTCATTTTCAAAAAATAATTGATAAGGTAAGGGATTTAGTACCTTACTTGCAACTTCTGGGGAAAATGTGTGAATAATTTAATTGCTTGACACATTTGTATTATTATTGACCCTTTTTTTTTTCCCAGTTAGCATATAATTAGAGCAAATCGTCACTTTGTTGATTCCATGATGGTGCTTGCTTTCTGGTGAATGGTGGCGGCAGCTGTTAAACTCTTAAAATATTAACATTTTGGCCAGGGAAATATAATTAACTTACCTTTTTGGAACAACACACTGTGCTTTTCTTTTTCAATGAGGGCCAAGCAGGCATTTTTTTTGACTATACATTTTAGTTTTGTTTTTGTTATCTTTTTTTTTTTTTTTTTTTGGTTTTTTCGGGCCACACCGGTTTGATGCTCAGGGGTTACTCCTGGCTAAGCGCTCAGAAATTGCCCCTGGCTTGGGGGACCCTGTGAGACACCGGGGCAGTCCTTCCTTGGCTAGCACTTGCAAGGCAGACACCTTACCTCTAGCACCACCTCGCCGGCCCCACCTTTTTTTTTTTTTTTTTAAATTGCTTTTGGATGACTACCTAAACATTGACTGTAATCGTGGCCAATTCTTATTCTATTAATTATTTTGAGTCACATTAAATTTAGTGGTGTTAGTGGCTCCATGTATCCGTAATAGCAGTACTTCTATTTGAATTGCCCGTTTAAAACAGGAAGGGTCGAACTAATATGTTTGTATTTTAGGAAATTATACAAAGTTGCAAGTAAAATGTTTCTAGATTGTGCGGGTCTCTCGGTATTTTTTCCCTTATGTTTATTAAGTAGCTTGAAACTCATGGTTCAAAATGAGTAGCTAAAACCTAGAAATATAGAAAACTATTACACAGTAAAATGGGTGTGACTTGACCTGGTTTTGCTCAATTGGGGGGGTCGACTAAATGTACACAGTAGCATCTATTTTAATTTTATTTCTTAGCACCTTTAGTACAATTTGAGATGAAAAATAAACACCCAATAAATGGATTTTATTCCTTCCCATATTTACATTGGAGTCATGTAAATGTTTAAGAGCCTTGATTTCAAAATAAAAGCCCTATGAGGAAAAATGATTACTATTAAAGTAGATTTGCCCTTTGTTTAAAATACTTTTATTTTTATTTTATTTATTTATTTATTTATTTTTTGGTTTTTGGGTCACACCCGGCGGTGCTCAGGGGTTACTCCTGGCTATCTGCTCAGAAATAGCCCCTGGCAGGCACGGAGGACCATATGAGACTCTGGGATTTGAACCAACCACCTTAGGTCCTGGGTCAGCTGCTTGCAAGGCAAACTAAAATAATTTGAGTTGTTAATTCTTTGCGATTTTTATTATTTTATTTTTCCTTGAATCATCTATCAGCATAATTTAATAACTTGTATGGATTAATTGGGGATATGGTGAAGGTTATGGTTCCCTCAACTCTTCTGAGTTAAAATATGCTTTTAGGCTTGTTTGGAATGGGGGGGTGTTTTTATGTTGTTGATTGCAATTTTTAATGTTGGTTTTCTGTTTTTATGAGGAAGGGATCAAACAACTTGAAAGAAATATTGCATTAAGAAAGTTTGGGGACTTTTGTCTGTGTGTTTAAATCGAAGTTTATAATCAATAGAATTGGTTTCAATAGGCAGTTAGTGAAATTTGGAGTGAGCCTATGAAATAAGTTGTTTTCTGGTTTTTTTCCCTCAAAACAGGAAGGGGATGATTATGAAGTCGTTCCTAACAGTAACTTCTATGTATCTAGAACTGCTTATAGAGATAATACTTCAGTCTATCACATAAGTGGGAAGAAATCAACATTTAGGGATGTTGGAAATCTTCTCCGAAGTCATGGAATTGACTTGGACCATAATAGATTTTTAATCTTGCAGGTAAACTTACTAGACTTCATAGTTTCTCGTTATTTGTTAAATGACGCTTAGGGAAGTCCCTTGCTTGGTAAATTGTGTAATCTTGACACCTTAAACTACTGTAGCAGCACATCATGGTTTACATACTGTAGTCGAGATGCGAATCATTATTTGCTGCTCTAGAAATTTAAGGAAATTCATTCATAATTAACATTTTCATATCAGCAGTTTGTTTTCTCATTTGAATGAGCTGGCATACTTGTTCCGCTCTAGCAGCACGTAAATATTGGCGTAGTGAAATAAATATTAAACACCAATATTATTGTGCTGCTTTAGCGTGACAGAGATAGATCAACTATCATTTCTGTTTTTATTTCTCTCTACATAGCATTTCAAATGAAATCATGTTTTAAATCACCTTTTTATTTGGTTTATTGGCATTTTGATGTTTGTCTGAGAACCTAATTTATTCATAAAATATATAGCTGAGCTTTGTTTTATTTAGAAAACATCCTACTTTAACCAGTATTATTGGAAAGATTAAAAATGCTAACTTAAATTTCATTCTTATTTGTCACAAAATTTTAAGGGGTATAAAACTTAAGTTCCTGGTGTTAATTTTATTAGAAACCCTGTATGATTTGATTAAGATAATATCTATCACGATTGCTTGATAAGAAAATTTTCCAATTTTTTTTGTTAACAGTTACTGTTAAATATTGCTATTTGACAGATGTATTAAAATTGCTTTATTTGACGCTATCTTTTCCTATCAGAAACCCAGAATCGACAAGAGCAAAGTGGGAAAGTTTTATTTTAAACTAGATTTTTTTTTTTTTTTGTGGTTTTTGGGTCACACCCGGCAGTGTTCAGGGGTTATTCCTGGCTCCAGGCTCAGAAATTGCTCCTGGCAGGCACGGGGGACCATATGGGACACTGGGATTCGAACCAATGACCTCTTGCATGAAAGGCAAAGCCTTACCTCCGTGCTATCTCTCAGGCCCCGAACATCTTTTTCAATCTAATGGCCTTGTTTTTTAAGTGAGAACTTTTAAATTGGGGGCATTTTTACATAGCCCAGTATAGAGGAAGTTTCATAATAATCATGTAGGGGAAGAATTCAACTATCGTGGTTTTATTTTATCTTCATAGAAAAAGTAATTTATGGGGCCTGAGAGATAGCATAGAGGTAAGGCATTTGCCTTTCATGCAGGAGGTCATCGGTTCTAATCCCGGCGCCCCATATGGTTCCCCGTGCCTGCCAGGAGCATTTTCTGAGCCTGGAGCCAGGAATAACCCCTGAGCACTGCCGGGTGTGACCCAAAAACCACCAAAAAAAAAAAAAAAAAGAAAGAAAGGAAAAGAAAAAGTTATTTATGGGGCTGGAGAGATAGCACAAGTAAGGCGCTTGCCTTAAACACGGAAGGATGGTGGTTCAAATCCCGGCATCCCATTTATGAACCCCTGAGCACTGCTGGGTGTGAACCAAAAAACAGAAAAAGTAATTTATGGGGCTGGAGTGGTGGTACAAGCGGTAGGGCATTTGTCTTGCATGCACTGACCTAGGGCGGTCCAGTGTTAATCCCCCAACGTTCCATATGGTCCCTGAGCCTCACTGGGTGTGGACCCCCCCCCCCCCAAAAAAGGAAGAAAAGAAAAATTAATTTATATTGAAAGAGCATTCAAAATGGGAAATCTTCCTTTGGTTTATGAAAATACATAAAATTTCATAGAATATCATTCATGTTTCATAAGTCACTTAATTCCATAAGAGCATACATAAGGAATGGAAGATAACATTTCTCTGTCATTTATAATTTTGTAAATGCATGGTGTTTTTAAAATGTTTTTGATTGTGATACTATGTTTCTAATATTATTAACGATTTTACAATCACACCAGCACCAGTGTACTCAGCTCCCTTCTTAAGGTCCTTGAGGCCCCTTCCTTTGTGTCTACCCCAAAATTTAGTTCTGTGCATCAGTTCTCCCCTGTGTAATGTGCCTTTGACCCTTTTTGCTACCTTAATGTTTAAGAAGATACGTGTTTTACCTCTTCTGAGTGAAAGAACATTTTGATGTGTGCCTTGTTATGAATCGTATTAATATATATTTAATTGTTGCTATTGGATTTTTGAGTTGACTTTCAAATTCTCACATTGGCTTGATTTAGTACTTTTAAATGTACACGGCAAGTGTAAAATAGGATGCCTTTTTTTAAAGGGTGAAGTTGAGCAAATTGCCATGATGAAACCAAAAGGCCAGACAGAACACGATGAGGGTATGCTTGAATATCTAGAAGATATCATTGGTTGTGGACGACTAAATGAACCTATTAAAGTCTTGTGTCGGAGAGTTGAAATATTAAATGAACATAGAGGAGAAAAGGTGACTTCTATACTCCTGTTATGAAACTATAAATCTGTAGTCTATAAATTAACATTTTACTGAAGTTGGGTATTACAGATCATAATTTTTACTGAATAAATGTTTGCTGTAGTTTCCTTTTGATTATTTGAAACATTGCTTGAACCATTAGTGGTTTATGCACTCTGGTGCTTTGTGCTCAGAAGAGACCCTTAGCAATGACCAGAGAGTATCATGTGGTGTCAGGGATCAATCTAGGGTTGGCTGCATGCATAGCAAGTGCCTTAACCTGTCTTCTCCCTCTCAGACGATGAGCCAATATGCTTTTAACTTTTGTAGTTAAACAGAGTGAAGATGGTAGAAAAAGAAAAGGATGCCTTAGAAGGAGAGAAGAATGCAGCCATTGAGTTTCTTACTTTAGAAAATGAGATATTTAAAAAAAAGAGTCATGTTTGTCAATATTACATGTAAGTATCTTTTTTTTTTTTTTTTTTTACCAATTTTTCTATTAGTTTCCAGCATGAAGTGAAAGCCCCTTTTCCGGGGCTGGAGAGATAGCATAGCGATAGGGCGTTTGCCTTGCATGCTGCCGATCCAGGAAAGATGGTTTGAATCCTGGCATCCCATATGGTCCCCTGTGCCTGCCAGGACTGATTTCTGAGTGCAGAGCCAGGAGTAACCCTGAGCACTGCCGGGTTGACCGAAAAAGAAAAAAAAAAAACAAACAAAAAAGAAGAAATCCCTTTTCCAGAATTTAGAAAAATGTTAAGACAAAACAAAAGGAATTTTTTTGCTGCTGGTGATTTTTTTTTTTAAACCTTTAGTCATCTTTCTTAGGGGGTGGGGATTAAACCTGGAGTATCACACATGCAAGGCAAATGTTTGCTTATATGTTAAGTTAATATTGTACTAAGGTGGGGCTCGGAGAGATAGCACAGCGGCGTTTGCCTTGCAAGCAGCCAATTCAGGACCAAAGGTGGTTGGTTCGAATCCCGGTGTCCCATGTGGTCCCTTGTGCCTGCCAGGAGCTATTTCTGAGCAGACAGCCAGGAGAAAACTCCTGAGTACCTCGGGTGTGGCCCAAAAACCAAAAAAAAAAAAAAAGAATTGTACTAAGGTTTTGGGGGTAGGGGTTACATTACACTCAGTGTTGCTTAGAGGCTTCCTCCCTCCTGGCTCTATACTTAGGGATCACTCCTGGCAGGTTCAGGAGACTCTATGGAGTTCTGGGAATCAAACCAAGGGTTGAGTGTTGGCAAAGCCTGAGGTTGATTTTTTTTTTTCTTAATCTACTTATTTGTAAAGTAACTTTACAACTGTTTACTATTCTTTTTTGTGGGGGAGCCACTCCTGGCTTGGGGTACCATATGGGACACCCGGGATTGAACCATGGTCCCTCCTGAGTCAGCTGTGTGCAAAGCAAACACGCCTTATTGCTGCGCCATACCGCCATACCTCCGGCCCCTGTTTACTATTCTAAATAGTTTTCTATTTGTATGTTCTTCTTTGGTTCATATAATAGTCATTTATTCTTTTTTTTTTTTTTTTTTTTGGTTTTTGGTTTTTGGTTTTTGGGCCACACCCGGCGTTGCTCAGGGGTTACTCCTGGCTGTCTGCTCAGAAATAGCTCCTGGCAGGCACGGGGGACCATATGGGACACCGGGATTCGAACCAACCACCTTTGGTCCTGGATCGGCTGCTTGCAAGGCAAATACCGCTGTGCTATCTCTCCAGGCCCAAGTCATTTATTCTTAATCTAACCTTAATCCTTCTCCTTTCATTATCTTTGGGTGATTATAAATTGAGTAGCTCTGGTACCTCCTTAGGAACAGCTGATGATTCTAAAAACAGTAAAGCAGGTTTAGATAAGATTCTATAGAATTACCACTTTTGTTATTCTTTCTACAGTTATGATCTGCAGAAACGAATTGCTGAAATGGAAAATCAGAAGGAAAAAATTGATGAAGATACAAAAGAAATCAATGAAAAGAGCAGTAAACTGTCTAATGACATGAAAGCAAAAAATAAAGCTGTGAAAGATGTAGAGAAGTAATGATCTTTTTTGTTTGTTTTTGTTTTGGGGTTTCACCTGTTGGGTTACTTCTGGCTATGCACTCAGAAATCACTCCTAGCATGCTGGGGGACCATATGAGATGCCGGGAATCAAACCCGAGGTTGTGTCTGGGTCCTTCTGGATGCAAGGCAAAAGCCCTACCACTGTGCTAGCTCTCCGGCCCAAGTAGTAATCTTTAGGGAAGTTAAAAATACTTAGGTTTGGGGCCGGGAAGGTGGCGCTAGAGGTAAGGTGTCTGCCTTGCAAACGCTAGCGTAGGACGGACCGCGGTTCGATCCCCCGGTGTCCCATATGGTCCCCCAAGCCAGGGGCGATTTCTGAGCGCATAGCCAGGAGTAACCCCTGAGCATCAAACGGTGTGGCCCAAAAACCAAAAAAAAAAAAAAAAGGTTTAAAAAAAATGGGGGGGCCGGAGGGATAGCATGGAGGTAGGGCGTTTGCCTTGCATGCAGGAGGTCAGTGGTTCCAAAAAAATTAGGTTCACTTGATTTTTTTATTATGTCTATATATAGTTTTGTAAGTGCCATATAAATGTTAACATTTCGCTAAGAAAATTTAATTGCTTGCATCTAATTTGGTGTTCAACATGTGCAGTACCTCCCCATAATGGGGATGTGGAATAAACTGAGTAATTTCCTCTGTCCCTGTCTATAAAGGGGCTGGTCAATTAAATAAGTTCAGTTCTATCTGCCCAGCAGTTGCCTAAAGTAATGGAGGCTGCTGCCCTCTACTGACTTAGCATAATAACAGCATTGCAGCTAAAAGCTTTTGAAATGACCAAACAAGTAGAATTCTGAAAGGGGATTATCTTCTTTTTCTTTCTTTCTTTCTTTTTTTTTTTTTATTCTTTTTTTTGGGGGGAGGTCATACCTGGCAGCGCTCAGGGGTTACTCCTGGCTCTATGCTCAGAAATCTCCTGGCATGCTCAAGGCAACCATATGGGATGCCAGGATTTGAACCACCATCCTTCTGCATGCAGGGCAAACGCTTTACCTCCATGCTATCTCTCCGGCCCCGGTTATCTTTTTCAACATCTAGTCTTGCTTAAGATTCAGTGTAGTACTTAGGATCAAGCTCAGCATCCTGCCCCTGCCTGTCCAGTCCCATTTCCCCTCTTCCCTCCTGCCCCCCCATTCACTCCCCCCTTGATTTGTCTCCCCTACCCCAAGACTAGAATATCCTAGTTTCATCTTAGTCTTTCCCAGTTTTAGAGTCTCTACCCATCATCATTGACTCCTTACCCATTTGATTGTCTTTAAGTGATTGATTGTACTTTGCAGGTAGGAGGTAGAGTGACAAGAATTGACCCCAGTGCTTCACCCATGCAGAGCAAGTGATTTTTCACTGAGCAGTGTTTCTGACCGTAGTTTTACTTAGGTTTAGGTGTAGAAAATTTTACCATAAAAATCTGTCACTGAAAAAAAAAAAAAAATCTGTCACTGAAGGGGCTGGAGAGATAGCATGGAGGGTAGGGTGTTTGCCTTGCATGCAGAAGGACTGTGGTTCAAATCCCGGCATCCCATATGGTCCCCAAGCCTGTCAGGAGCAATTTCTGAGCACAGAGCCAGGAGTAACAACCCCTGAGTGCTGCTGGTTGTGACCCCCTCCCCCCAAATAAAAGGCAAAGAAAAATCTGTCACTGAAAAATGAATTATTTCTTACTGTTTTTGTTTTGGGGTCACAGCAATGCTCAAGGCTTACTCCTGGCTCTGCACTCAAGATTTACTCCTGACATTATTTAGGAAACATAGAGGATGTTGTAGATTGAACCGAGGTCCATGTGCAAAAAGCAAATTTCTTGCCCATTGCACTATGGTTTTTGTCCCCCAAATACAATATTTGTCCTTCAGTATAGATAGGTAAAATATTTATTTTTTATTTTGTTTTGGGGGGCCACACCCAGTGGTGCTTAGAAGTTATTCCTGACTCTACACTCAGGAATCACTCTTGACCATGCTCAGAGGATTTTATGGGAGGCTAGGGATTGACCCTAGTTCAAACGTATGAAAAGAAAGTGCCCTACCTGCTGTACTGCTGTATTATCTCTTTAGACCTTAAAATAATTCTTTTTTTTTTTTTCTCGTTTTTTTCCGGCCACACCTGTTTGATGCTCAGGGGTTACTCCTGGCTAAGCGCTCAGAAATTGCCCCTGGCTTGGGGGGACCATATGGGACACTGGGGGATCGAACTGCGGTCCTTTCTTGGCTAGCGCTTGCAAGGCAAACACCTTATCTCTAACACCACCTCGCCAGCCCCAAAATAACATGTTTTTTTTGTTGTTTTTTCTGTTTTTGCTTTTTGGGCCACACCCGGTGACACTCAGGGTTACTCTTGGCTATGCACTCAGAAATCACTTGGGGGCCCCTATGGGACACCTGGGGATCGAACCGTGGTCTGTCCTAGGTTAGCACGTGTAGGGCAAATGCCTTACTCCTCGCGCCATCAGTCCGGCCCTGACCTTAAAATAATTTTTAATGCTCAGAGTTATAATGTTCTATTAATATAGGTCACTTAAGAAATAAGAGTGCTGTTCATTGACATGGTATGACTTTTTTTTTTTTTTTTTTTTTTTTTTTGGTTTTTCGGGCCACACCCGTTTGATGCTCAGGGGTTACTCCTGGCTAAGCGCTCAGAAATTGCCCCTGGCTTGGGGGACCAATTGGGACACCGGGGCATCGAACCTCGGTCCTTCCTTGGCTAGCGCTTGCAAGGCAGATACCTTACCTCTAGCGCCACCTCACCGGCCCGACATGGTATGATTTTAAAATCTTGTCAATATTTTAGAAGTGACAGAGGAAGTTTGACAAGCAGGATATATATAAAAAAGCTTTACAATACCTTAATACCCAACATAGTGACTAATAAGTTCTTTGTTTTGCTAGGAAACTCAATAAAATTACAGATTTTATTGAGAAGAACAAAGAAAAATTTACTCAGCTGGATTTAGAGGATGTTCAAGTTAGAGAAAAATTAAAGCACGCTACAAGTAAAGCCAAAAAACTGGAGAAACAACTTCTAAAAGATAAAGAAAAGGTGAGTTTTTAGTTTTCGGGTTTTTTGTTTTGTTTTGTTGTTTGTTTATTTTTTTGGTTTGGTTTGGGTTTTGGGCCACACCCGGCGTTGCTCAGGGGTTACTCCTGGCTGTCTGCTCAGAAATAGCTCCTGGCAGGCACGGGGGACCATATGGGACACTGGGATTCGAACCAACCACCTTAGTAGGCCTGGATTGGTTGCTTGCAAGGCGATCATCGTTGTGCTATCTCCCCGGTCTCTGGTTTGGGTTTTGTTGGGATCACAACAGTGCTCAGGGGTTATTCCTGGCTCTACACTCAGATATTGCTTCTTGCAGGCTCGGGGTACCCTATGGGATGCTGGAATTCAAACCGCCATCCTTCTGCAAGCAAGGCAAACACACTGCCTCCATGCTATCTCTCTGGCCCTGAGTATAAGGATTTTCTTAGCTTTTTTTGTCTGTCAAATCTAATTTGTTTGTTTGTGTCACACCCAGCATCATTTAGACGTAAATCCTGGCTCTGCTCAGAAATTGCTTCTGGCCAGCTCAGGAGACTGTATGGAATGCCAAGGATCAAACCCAGGTCGACCATGTGCCAGTCAAAAGCTCTACCTGCTATGTTGTGCTATCACTCCAGCTCCTTCCTCTTTATACTGCTCAGAAATTGTTCCTTGGAGGACCATATGGGATGCCAGGAAACGAACCCGGTCCTTCCTGGGACACCACGTACAAGGCAAATGCCTTACTGGTGTGCCATCTCTCTGGCCTTGTCTCTTGAACATGACTGGAGTTCCCACCACCAAGGAAAGGGAAAACTTAAACAAAAGGTAGATAAGCTCTTAAAGGGTTTAAAGAAAGGTGAGTGGCATTTGAGCCCAAATTCACAGGGAGGCCAGACTGATCATATAGGGTCCTCTAACTATTTTGGGGTCACCAGTCCTCAGTGATGCAACTCCTATCAGGGCTCAGAGGCTAAATTGGATTAAAAGCCAGAGAGAGATAGCACAGCAGGTAGGGAGGGCATTTGTGTTGCACATGGCTGACCTGGGTTTCATCTTCAGCATCCCCTGTGGTACCCTTAACCTATAGGAGTGATTTCTTTTTCTCTTTTTTCCTTTGCTTTTTGGGCCACACCCAGAGACACTCAGGGATTACTCCTGGCTATGCACTCAGAAATAGCTGGGGGGGGCAGCGAGGTGGCGCTAGAGGTATGGTGTCTGCCTTGCAAGCACTAGCCAAGGAAGGACCGCAGTTCCATCCCTGGCGTCCCATATGGTCCCCCCAAGCCAGGGGCAATTTCTGAGCACTTAGCCAGGAGTAATCCCGAGCATCAAACGGGTATGTCCTGAAAAACCAAAAAAAGAAAAAAGAAAAGAAATAGCTCCTCCAGGGGCCAGAGAGATAGCATCGAGGTAGTGCGTTTGCCTTGCATGCAGGACGACATTGGTTCGAATCCCGGCATCCCATATAGTGCCCCTGAGCACTGCCGAGTGTGACCCAAAATCAAAAAGAAAAAAGAAATAGCTCCTGGCTTGGGGGATTGAACTCTGGTCCGTGCTAGGTTAAAGCGTGAAAGCGAAACACTCTACCACTTGCCCCTAGGAGCAATTTGTGAGCACAGAGCCAGGAATAACCCCTGACCACCACAGGGTGTGGTCCAAGTGGCGAGGAGGATCAATGAAACCAGCAGCTGGTTCTTAGAAAAAATAAGATAGACAAACCTGAGTGTAGCGGTGTGCCCCCATCCCCCCAAAAAAAAGCATGTCTGCCCTACAGATTTACTATGGCAAGTGCCTTGCTTGCTGTGCTATTTTTCCAACACCAGGTCTTTTAAATTTAACCTCTCATCAAATATTAAACATCTCTTTCTGCCTTATGCATTTTCCAAATGTGTTTGTTCATGCATTTTCTGTCTAGTATGATAGGAAGACATGTTCTTTTTGTTTGTTTCCATTTTTGTTTTGTTTTGGTTTTTGGGTCAACCTGGCAGGCTCGGGAACCATATTGGATGCCAGGAATCTAACCGAATCCATTCAGGGTTGGCCCGCATGCAAGGCAAACATCCTATTATTATGCTATTACTTCAGCCTCAGGAAGGCTTATTTGATTTGTTTGTGGAACACCATATTGGGAAATAAATTCAGTATTGAACTTCTTATATTAGCTAGTCAGAATAAAGTAATGTCGAGATTAGAGTAACCTGTAAAATGGACAAACTAAGCAAAACATCCTGTCCTGGAGGTTTTAATACTTTCAGACATCAACTGTGAACATTATTAGCAGCCTAATGGAATGAAATAATAAAAGGTAACAATGGCAAGTTGAGTGGAAATATTTTACATGATTCAATGTAATCAGTACATTATAATGTATGAGAAAGATCAGTACACCCTGAGATGGGAACAGGGAGAAGAAACAACGAAAAGAAAAGTTTTTAAACATGAAGAATTAAGAACTCTGGAAATTACAGTTACAGTTTGTCTAAATAGAGAGAAGCTGAAGTGAACAGTTAAGAAAGTGCTTGCTGGAGCCAGAGCGGTGGCACAAGCAGTAGGGCATTGTTCTGCCTTGTACATGCTAACCTAGGATGGACCACGGTTCAGTCCCTCTGCATCCCATATGGTCCCCCAAGCCAGGAGTAACCCCTGAGCATCACCAGGTATGGCCCAAAAAACAAAAATAAAAGGGCTTGCTAATAAAGCCAACTAATTCAAATCTAAAAAATCTTAAAAGGCCTAGAATTTTGGCATTAAGTAATACTTCTAAAGAACACAAGTGTTGGTTATATTGGTTTAATTTGTTTCATATTCTTAGGTTGAAGAATTTAAAAGTGTGCCTGCCAAGAGTGAAAAAATTATAGCTGAAACAACAACTCGAAGTAATGCTCTAGAGAAGGAAAAAGAAAAAGAAGAAGAAAAATTAAAGCAAGTTATGGATAGCCTCAAACAGGAAACACAAGGGCTTCAGAAAGAAAAAGAAGTAAGTTCTTTATTAATTGTTACTCATTTTTGAACTCAGAAATTTTCTTTTTTCTTTTTATTAGTTTTTGGGCCACACCCAGTGGCACTCTGGTTACTCCTGGCTCTGTGCTCAGAAATTGCTCCTGGCAGGAGCAGGGGACCATATGGGATGTTGGGATTTGAACCCCGTTAGTCCTGGGTTGGCCGCTTGCAAGGCAAATGCCCTATCGCTGTGCTGTGCTGTGCTATTTCTCTGACCCTGCAAGAATTTTTTTAAAAAAAGAAAAACATAACAAGAGCTGATTGAACTACTTTGGAAAGTTTGGGCTTTTGCATTTTCAGTGTTCCAAAAGACTCAGCCTACACCTCTTTGTTCTCTTTACCACACGCCCTGTTCTGCTCTCCCAGCTCTACTGTGCTGGAGGACCAAAGATATAGATTCAGTTGCCCTCACTGAAATGTGACCTTTTAAATATTTGAAGTTTGATGGTAATCAAGTTTCCTTTGTCCTCTAAAATTATTTTCTTGGTACCTGAATGGGTAAAATATGAGGATGACTGGCTCCTCTCTCTTCTGTATCTCTTATAAAATTTCAAATCCCCCCTCTTCACAGCGTTCTGGCTTCAGATCATGGGCTGGACATTTTCTCTGAGCTTGTGTGCGTTGTTCATGTCCAAGTCATCTTCCTCAGAAAGAGGACCAGAATTTGGCCCATCTTGAGAATTGTAAAAATGATAATCAATAAATATAACCTTACCCAAATATAGTCTCTGGCACTCTATATGATTCCCCGAGCACACAACTAGGAGTAAACTTTCTCTTGATGTGGGGGCAAAACTTTTTTTCCCCAAATTTAATGGAGTCTATCCTAATTTAACAGAGTCAAGAAAAAGAACTTATGGCTTTCAGCAAATCAGTAAATGAAGCACGTTCCAAGATGGATGTAGCTCAGTCTGAACTTGATATCTATCTCAGTCGTCATAATACTGCAGTTTCTCAGTTAAGTAAGGCCCAGGAAGCTCTCGTCACAGCCTCTGAGACTTTGAAAGAAAGGAAAGCTGCAATCCGCGAGATAGAGGCAAAACTCCCTCAGAATAAGCAGGAATTAAAACAGGTAAGTCTTCGTGTGTTTTCATGAACAGTATTTTTTTTTATACTCGAACATTTGCATTGAACTGGCAGTGGGATTTTTTTCACTCTTAAAATGAAATGGGTTAATCTAATATTCTGATAGGACGGCCATAGAAATAAAAATGATCAAGGAACTATATCTTTCAGAGGCTTAATCAGTGAAAAACAATGACTTGCTATCACTCTTTGGAAATAGGTGGTCAAAACATAGTTGTGTTTCTAGCTCTGGGTGTAGATAGTTCATATATGGGTAAAAGGGGAAAATTATGTCTTTTTATATTTGAGTTTTGGATTTTATAGCTGTGGTTCTGAATTTGTAGCTATAGAACTACGAGGAGTGTATTGCTTTGGAGGCCTCGTTCAAGGATGCTCAGAGGTTATTCCTGACTGCACTGAGCACTTACTCCTGGCAATGCCTAATAGATAATGAGATGGATATGGAGATTAGTATGCTGAAATGAGTCTGAGGGAGAGGGATAGACATAGAATAATCTCACTCATTAGTGAGATACCAAAAATGTGAGTGTTGTAATAATATCCAGAGACAGTAAAAATAAGGGCCAGGAGGACTAGTCCATGGTTTAAGTTTAAGTCATATCTGGGGGCCTATTCTGTCTTTCTGATGCTTCATTTTTTTTTTGTTTTTAAATTAATTCATCATGGTTTGTGGACTGTAGTGTATGTCCCAAAAGACAAAGAAAAAAGGCACAATGGGGAGTGATAAGTGATAGCACAATGGGGAGGGTTTGCCTTGTATACGACTTATCCAAGTTTGATCCCCGGCGTCTCTCCCTGAGCCTGCCGGGAGAATCCCCTGACCGCCACCCTGTGTGGAGTTGTCCTTCCCAAAAGGCACCATGATTTGCTAATTTATTTATGACTGAGTTTCAGGTATACAGTGTTCTAATAATACCAGGTTCAGTTTAGTTTTGGAGAAATACAAACTTTTACGTTATACAACTATGCCTTGTTAAATACTAATTGAATTGAAGAAATAAGGTGACTTATTTCTTCAAGTCCTCTTTTTTCTGACATAAAAGGTTGATGTGTTCATTTGATTGAGGGAGTATGCATATATTCATACACTCACAACCTGACATTTTCATAGCAATATACTCATGGTCTGATTTTAGGGCTATGGGATTTGGTTTTATAAAATAAAAAATTTTAGTATTGGGCTAGAGAAATAGCACATCGGAAAGGCGTTTGCCTTGCATGCAGAAGGACAATAATTCGAATCCCGGCATCCCATATGGTCCCCTAGCTTGCCGGGGGCGATTTCTGAGCATAGAGCCAGGAATAACCCCTGAGTGCTGGGCCGGGAGAGATAGCACAGCGGTGTTTGCCTTGCAAGCAGCCGATCCAGGACCAAAGGTTGTTGGTTTGAATCCCAGTGTCCCATATGGTCCCCCGTGCCTGCCAGGAGTTATTTCTGAGCAGACAGCCTACTACTGCCGGGTGTGGCCCAAAAACCAAAAAAAAAAAAAAACCCTGAGTGCTGCCGGGTGTGACCCAAAAAAGTTTTTTTTAGTATTGGGGGACTGGAACAATAGCACAGCTACAGGGTGTTTGCCTTGCACTCTGCTGACCCTGGACAGACCAAGGTTCAATCCCCAACATCCCATATGGTCTCCCTAGCCTGCCAGAGTGATTTCTGGGACCCAGAGAGATAGCTCAGCGGCGTTTGCCTTGCAAGCAGCCGATCCAGGACCAAAGGTGGTTGGTTCGAATCCCAGTGTCCCATATGGTCCCCCGTGCCTGCCAGAAGCTATTTCTAAGCAGACAGCCAGGAATAATCTCTGAGCACCGCCAGGTATGGCCCAAAAACCCAAAACAAACAAACAAACAAACAAAAAAACAGAGTGATTTCTAGGTACTAAGCCAGAAGTAACCCTGAACACTGCCAGATGTGGGCCCCCCCAAAAAATTTAAATAATGTATAACTATAGTCCTGTCTTCTGTGGGGGATACACCCAGCCGCATACAGGGGTTATTCCTGACTCTGCTCAGAAATCACTCCTGACAGACTTGAGGAACCATGTGGGATGCCGGGAATTGAACCCAGGTTGGCTGTGTGCAAGGCAAACTTTCTACCTGCTATCGCTTCAGCCCCCAGTTCTGTCCTTGTTAATTACTACAGAACTAAAGAAATAGATTATAACACCTATGTTACCAAACTGGGTTTTCCAAGTCCTAGCACTCCTTACCCATCAGTCAGAATAGTGCTAAGAATATGTAGCATTAGGATCCACGCATTTTTTTTTTTAAACTTTATTAATTGATTGGTTGGTTTTTGGGCCACATCCAGCAGTGCTCAGGGATTATTCCTGGCTGTGCAATCAGAAATAGCCCCTGGCAGGCTTGGGGACCATATGGGATGCCAGGAATTGAACCGGGTTCCTCCCGGGTCTGCCGCATGCAAGGCAAATACCCTACCACAGTATCTCTCGGGCCTCAGATCCACGCTTTTTTTGTTTTGGTTTGGTTTGGTTTTTGGATAACACCCAGCAGCGCTCAGCAATCGCTCCTAGCAGGCTCGGGGGACCATATGGGATGCCGGGATTCGAACCACTGTCCTTTTGCATGCAAGGCAAACAAACGCCTTACCTCCCTGCTATCTCTCCAGCCCCAGATCCACACATTTAGTTCCAATGACTTATCCCCCTTTGCAAAGGACAAGTCCACTTACTATTTTCATAAACAAACCAGCTTAGTTCTGGTTCAAGTGTTTATTATGTTTTCTTTTTGATGTATTACATATGCCTTTTGGGGTTCTTTTTGGTTTGGTGCAGGGAAACGGGCCATACTCAATGATGTTCAGGGGCCTTTATTCCTGGCTCTGTACTCAGGAGTAATCCCTGGTACTGGTCAGAGTTCAGATGTGATGCTGGAGATTATAACTGTAACTAGCCACTGGCAAGGCAAGAACCTTAACCCTGGACATACTCTCTCTACTCTAGAAATCATTTTCTTTACTTTTCACTTTCAGAAAGAGCAAAAACTTAAAGAGCTTACACAAGAAGAAATAAACGTCAAAAGTTTGGTTCATGATCTTTTCCAAAAAGTTGAAGAAGCAAAGAGTTCCTTAGCAATGAATCGAAGTAGGGGGAAAGTCCTTGATGCAATAATTCAAGAAAAAAACTCTGGCAGAATTCCAGGAATATATGGACGATTGGTAAAGTAGACTTGTTTGTAAATGACCTAACATTATAAATCTTTTTACTTGACTTAAAAGCTGTTCTATAGGGACTCGGAGAAATACCACATTGGGAGGGTGTTTGCCTTGCACCAGCAGACCCAGGACGGACAGTGGTTCAAATCCCGGCATCCCATATGTTCCCCTGAGCCTGCCAGGAGTGATTTCTTCTTTTCTGTTTTATATTGAGTATCATTGTATGTAAGCTAATGTTCTTGCTTTATAACTATTTTTGTTTTTGTTTTGGGGCCAGAAAACATGTGCTCAGGGGTTACTCCTGGCTCTACACTCAAGGAGTCCCTTCTAATGGGTTCCAGGGACCATATGGAATGCCAGGGATTGAATCTGGGTTATTTGTACGCAAGGGATACCGAACTGTTGCTTCGGCCCCTAAATGTGTTGTTCTTATGCTTTCATAATGAACCTTTTCGGTTTTTGCCATGTCTTCAAATTTTTCTTTCTCTTTAACAAACAACCTTGGTCTTCCACCTCTCTGAGCACTTCTTAGAATATTCTGAAAAGTTGATGGAGGCATCGGTGCTTTTCTTCTCCTCCTGGCATGTTTGCACAAAGATTTCATATGATGACATCTTGTCTCAACTTCTTAGAACAGCTTTGTCCATGTTTAATTATTTTTTCATCATGAACCGCCTAGTACCCATCCAGCTCTTTGTCCAGGCAGTGTCTCTGGGGAACTCAGTGTTCTGTAATACTTTTTTGTTTTTGTTTTTTATTTAAAAGTAGTCAAATTGGGGGCTGGAGAGATAGCATGGAGGTAAGGCATTTGCCTTTCATGCAAGAGGTCATCGGTTCGAATCCCAGCGTCCCATATGGTCCCCCGTGCCTGCCAGGAGCAATTTCTGAGCATGGAGCCAGGAGTAACCCCTGAGCACTGCCGGGTGTGACCCAAAAACCACAAAAAAAAAAAAAAAAGTAGTCAAATTGGCAAATGGTAGTGAAATTGTCCTATATTTAACATCTTGTTGATTGGGGTTTTTTTCTCCTTGATTATTAGGGCGACTTAGGAGCAATTGATGAGAAGTATGATATTGCTATTTCTTCTTGTTGTCACGCACTAGACTACATTGTTGTTGATTCTATTGATACAGCCCAAGAATGTGTGAACTTCCTTAAAAGAAAAAATATTGGTGTTGCAACTTTTATAGGTTTGGATAAGGTGAGTATTTATAATATCTATCAGCGAGTTATGTCAAATGTGTGTTATTTGACATATAACTTTGTGCATGTAATAAATACCTATTCAATACTTTATGATTATTCTCATGTTTTTAACTTTAGATGGCAGTGTGGGCAAAGAGGATGTCAAAAATTCAAACTCCTGAAAATACTCCTCGTTTATTTGACTTAGTAAAAGTAAAAGATGAGCAAATTCGGCAAGCTTTTTACTTTGCTTTAAGGGACACCTTAGTGGCTGACAACTTAGACCAAGCCACCAGAGTAGCATATCAAGGCAAGCAGCGCTGGAGAGTTGTGACCTTGCAAGGCCAGATCATCGAGCAGTCAGGTAACTGTCTTAGGAGAGAAGCACAGCTGCTTTTCCCAGCAGAGAGCTCTAGCTGACTTCTCCTTTCCTGTGTCTCCAGGTACTATGACAGGTGGTGGCAGCAGAGTGACAAAAGGCAGGATGGGGTCTTCAGTCATCATGGAGGTCTCCGAAGAGCAGGTCAGCAGGTGCCGCTTCAGCTACATTTTCTTCTGAAAAGCAGTTTTTGGTGTGTCATATATGCATTAGCTTGGAATTTAGCCAGTGCGCTACCCTCAGATTTTGAGATTGAGATTTGTATAAATCAGAATTTCAATATAAATGCATGGTCTGGGTTGAATCTATAAAATAGTTTAGAATTCTAAAAACTGTGGGGCTGGAGAGATAGCATGGAGGTAAGGCATTTGCCTTGCATGCAGAAGGACGGTGGTTCGAATCCTGGCATCCCATATGGTCCCCCAAGCCTGCCAGGAGCGATTTCTGAGCTTAGAGCCAGGAGTAACCCCTGAGCGCTGCCCGGTGTGACCCAAAAACAAACAAAACTACATGTTTTTTTTTTTTTGTTTTTTTTTTTTTTGTGGTTTTTGGGTCACACCCGGCAGTGCTCAGGGGTTATTCCTGGCTCCAGGCTCAGAAATTGCTCCTGGCAGGCACGGGAGGACCATATATGGGACGCCGGGATTCGAACCGATGACCTCCTGCATGAGAGGCAAACGCCTTACCTCCATGCTATCTCTCCGGCCCCACAAAACTACATGTTTGTGGGTGCCAATACAATACAGTACAACACATAAGGCACTTGCCTTGTACTTGACCTGGATTCAACTTCTGGAATACCATATGCCTCCCCCCCCAAATCTGCCAGGGGTAAACCCTGAGCACAACTGAGTATGGACCGCCCACCCACCACAACCCTTTCCCCTAGAATTTGTGACCATCGAAATGCTCAGAGGGCTTGAACACATGCTTTGACTGCAAAGAGCCCTGGGTTTGATTCCCTGCACCACATAAGCTTCCCTAGCACTGTGTGTGGAATGTAGAAGTGTGGTTCATCTGCATGAATGAAGCCTCATGTTCAATCCCTGAACTTAGTACAATTAACATCACAAAAACTAAGAAAGTATACAATATATATATATATCTGTATATATGTATATATATATATGTGGACATGTATGTATCCTTTTTTTAAAAAATTTGGATCAGAGTATTTCATAATTTTGTTAGAATTTTTGTTCGTTTTGTTTTGGGGGCCACACCCATCTGTACTCAGGAGTTATTTCTGGCTCTGTGCTCCTGGCAGGTTTGGGGGACCATATAGGATGCTGGGAATTAAACTTGAGCCTTTTGCCACATACCAGGCAAAAGGCTTCACCGATGTGCTATTGCTCCAACCCCAATTTTTTATTTTAAAGTTAATTGTTTTGCAGGGGTTAAGTTTTGGGTCACACCTGGTGATGTTCAGGGATTACTCCTGGCTTTGCATTCAGTTATCAAACCCAGGGTAGCTGGCTGCATGCAAGGCAAGTGTTCTCATTTTACTATCTCTTTGATACCCTCAAAATATGTTTCTAATATTTGGGGTTTTTCGCACTCGCCATCCTTTTCAGTGTCCACAGCCCACTGGCAAGAACCAGACAATGTTTTATGCTGTTTGTCATGCCATGGGGTGATGTGAGAGGCCCCTGGGATGGGTGATCCCTAAGTCCAAACCCACAGAGTAAAGGTTTCAAGACAAAGGTTTCTGATATCCACGTATATGTAGGGATTTTGGGGTGTTCAGGAAAAAACTATTCCACTTTCACCCACAGAACACAGAATACTAATTTTCCCTTAAAATTATATATTTAAGGTGTCTGTCTGCCTTGCCCGTGCTAGCCTTTGGATAGGCCATGATCCTATGGTCCCCAAGCCAGGAGCGATTTCTGAACGTAGAACCAGGAGTAACCCCTGAGCGTCACCGGATGTGCCCCCCCCCCCAAATTATATATGTTGAATATCCTGAATATGTAGGGTTTTTTTTTTGGAGGGGGGTCACACCTGGCAGCACTCGGGTTACTCCTGGTTCTACGTTCAAAAATCGTTCCTGGCATGCTCGGGGGACCATATGGGATGCCGGGATTCAAATCACTGTCCTGCGTGCAAGGCAAATGCCCCACCTCCATGCTATCTGAATATGTAGTTTTTATCCATGTAATGCCTTGATGTTTTACAGGATTTTTTTAAGCTATAGCATAGCTGTAGGGTATTTGATTTGCACATGGTCAACCCAGAATGGACCTGGGTTTGATTCCTGACATCCCATATGGTCCCCCAAGCCTGCCAGAATCGATTTCTTTTTTTTTTTTTTTTTTTTTTCAGAATCGATTTCTGATTGCAGAGCCAGGAGTAACTCCTGAGTACTCCTGGGGTAACCAAAAATAAATACTTTGATTTGTATTTATTTATTTATTTTTGGTTTTGTTTTGTCTTGTTTTTGGATCACACCTGGCAGCGCTCAGGGGTTACTCCTGGCTCTACGTTCAGTAATTGCTCCTGGCAGGCTTGGGGAACCATATGGGATGTCAGGATTCGAACCACCATCCTTCTGCATGCAAGGCAAACGCCTTACCTCCATGCTATCTCTCCGGCCCCAATAAATCTGATTTTTGGGTCAAAGCGATAGTACAGGAGCCAGCCCTGGTATGCTCCTCAGCATCCTTTATGCTCCACCCAGGTGTAATTTCTGAGTGCAGAGCCAGGAGTAACCTCTAAACATCACCGGGTGTGAGCCAAAAGAGAAAAACCTTTTGCTTAAATATTGCCTCTATACATTTATCTGAATAAGTGACTATACAATATTTGAAACTCTTTCCATCTGACTGAAGAAATTGACAAATCAAATCACAGCTGTCAAAACTGACTTGTTTTGGGCTGGGTCAATAGTATAGTGCTTGCCTTGCACACAGCACACGTCAATGTTCAAAATCCGGCATCTGATATGGTCCTGAGCCTGCTAGGAGTGACCCTGAGCATCATCACCAGGTGTGACCCAAAACCAAAAGAAAGTCAGATTGAGTTGTTCAGTATTATCTTTTAAGATTTTCTTCAATCATAAATTGACTTTGTGTTTGTAGGTAAATAAAATGGAATTACAGTTACAGAAAGATTCTCTAAAAGCGACACAAATCCAAGAACAGAAAGTCCAACTGGAAGAAACAGTACTTAAGTTACAGCAGAGTGAGAGAGATATGAGGAATACGCTGGAGAAGTTCACTGCGAGCATCCAGGTACCTTGAGCTGCAGGAGCTGTACCCTTCCTGGCATTTCATGTCTGCTTTTTGGCTGTTCCCCAAGTTCTCAGGGATCACCTGAGATCCAGATAGGGCACTGCTCCAGCTGGTCTGCAAGACTGCTGTTCACTTGTCTTTTAACTCTGATCCTCTTCTTTCAATGTAGAATGTTTTCTCCACTAAAAAAAAAGTATTGCATCAATGCTTGAGCAATAGCACAGCAGGTAGGATGTTTGCCTTCTTCCCTGTCATCAATCATGGTCCCTGGAACCTGCCAGGAGTACCATATATAATCGAGTATAAGCCAGAGACCGCCACCAAATTTTACCCTAAAAACTGGGAAAACTTAGCGACTCAAGTATAAACTTAAGTGACTCGAGATGGAAAGTGCAGCAGCCACTGGTAAATTTCAAAAATAAAAATAATGGGGGGGGTAAAAAATAAAAATATATGCCCAAAACAATTATAATAATTGAGGAATAATAATTGAAAAATAGGGGCCGGGAAGGTGGCGCTAGAGGTAAGGTGTCTGCCTTGCAAGCGCTAGCATAGAACGGACAGCGGTTCGATCCCCCGGCGTCCCATATGGTCCCCCCAAGCCAGGGGCGATTTCTGAGTGCATAGCCAGGAGGAACCCCTGAGCATCAAACGGGTGTGGCCCAAAAACCAAGAATGAATGAATGAATGAATGAATGAATGAATGAATGAATGAATAAATAATTGAAAAATAAATATTTTCAATATTTATTGCTAAAGAAAAACTGTAAACTAGCAAGTTACTTGCAACAAGTTTTAATATAGATACCTACTGAATTAACATGCTTTTGTCTATATGGTTAATATAAATATTATATGAACTTTTTGTTTGTTTGTTTTTTGTTTTGGTTTTTGGGTCACACCCAGCGGTGCTCAGGGGTTACTCTTGGCTGTCTGCACAGAAGTAGCTCCTGGCAGGCATGGGGGACCATATGGGACACCAGGATTCGAACCAACCACCTTAGGTCCTGGGTCGGCTGCTTGCAAGGCAAACACCATTGTGCTATCTCTCCGGCCCTATATGAACTTTTTATGTGATACTTTTTCTTAATATATGTCAAATTTTCTAAGCCAATGAATTTTTTGCTGTTGTTGTTTTTTGTATGTATTTTCTTTATAGTTAGCTGTGTTAGAGCATTTTGGGTTTGCCATGATTTTGCTATTCTGGTACTGTGTATATTTCTGTTTTAAATTCCTTCATTTTGGGGCCAGAGCAGTAGCACAGCAGTAGGGCATTTGCTTTGCACACAGCTGACCCTGGACTGACCTGGGTTCGGTCCCCAGCACCCCTATATGGGCCTCCAAGTCTGCTAGGAGCGATTTCTGGGTACAGAGCCAGGGGGTGCCACTCAGTATGGCCCAAAAAAATTTTTTAAGTGCCTTCATTTTACTAGACCAGCACCATCAGATGCCACTAGGCATTCTTTCGATTTCTTAGGTCCTATTTTTTCTAAGATTACAATTATTACCCAGCATATTTTGTATATGACATTTAAAAATGTTAAGGACCTTTTCTTAATTTCAGAATGTTTAAAGCATATAACCTGTTGCTTAGGTAAAAAGTTGATCTTGAATGTCCAAACATTTGTGTAGCATTTATCAGAGCAAGAAGAATATCTGACTGTACAAGTTAAAGAACTTGAAGCTAATGTACTAGCTACAGCCCCTGACAAAAAGAAGCAGAAATTACTAGAAGAAAATGTCAGCGCTTTCAAAATAGGTATGTTGAATAGAAGCTTAATCGTCAGAAGTTTGTCCCCTTCCTTTGTATTACTGCTGTTTGCTGAGTCAGGTGGCACCTGTGCCTGGAGGTGGTGCTCACCAGGGCTCACCCCAGGACACAGTGCTCAACACCTGACTATGAGAACTGGTCTTTGTGGGAGTTTGCAGGGTGAACTTAAGTAAGCAGTCAGTGTTCGGGGGCCTGTCTTCAGAATTGTATGTATTTCTTGGGATCAAACTTGAGTCATCTGCATGTAAGGCAAACACCTTGCCCCCTGTACTTTCCTCAGCCCTTTTCAAGTATTATGTATGTCATTAGAGAAATAAGAAAACTAACATGACACAAAGAATGACTTGTCCGATTCTTTTTTCGTGAACTCTTCAGTGTGTCATCAACATTAACTAAAGGAAGTGGTGTTTAGTAGACCTAGAATCACAAATTGTTGGGGCCAGAATGATAGCATAGCAGATAGGGTGTTTTGCCTTGCACACAGACGACCCGGGACCGACTCAGGTTCAATTTCTGGCATCCCAGAAAGTACCCCAAGCCTGCCAGGAGCGATTTCTGAGTGCAGAGCCAGGAGTAACGCCTAAGGACTGCCGGGTGTGGCCCCAATCCCACCCACCCCCCAAAAAAAGAATCATAAATTGTTAATGTTTTAAATTTCAGAGTATGACAGCGTTGCTAAGAGAGCTGGTAAAGTAGAGGCTGAAGTTAAAAGGTTACATGATCTCATCATTGAAATCAATAACCATAAACTCAAGGCACAACAAGACAAACTGGATAAAATAAATAAGCAGCTGGATGAATGTGCTTCTTCCATTACTAAAGCCCAAGTATCGATCAAGACTGCAGACAGGTAGGGTGTGTGCTGTCCAGCCTCTGTCCATTCTTGGGGCTCCGTTAGCCTTTGCTACTAGCAAGTAGTCACAGACCAGAGACCAGCTTCCTTTCCCTGGCTCAAGAGGGGAGAGGATGGTTAATTTTGTGTTGGTGGGTTTTTTTTTTTATTTTATATTGTTGGGTTGTAAATAAATTGACTAGTATTCCTGTCTTCTGTAAAAAAATGAGGTAATAAACCATTTGTAAAATTGGATACTATAAGAATTTCATTAATTTATACTGAGCTTAACAAAATACATAGTATCCCACAGGCATATTTGTACATATGTGTGTGTGTTGGTGTATATTTACATATATGAACATAGAGCCAGTTCAAATATGGCTTGATTTTTTGTTTGTTTGTTTTGGGTCACACCTGGCAGCACTCAGGATTCTGTACTCAGAAATCACCCCTGGCAGGCACGGGGGACCGTATGGGATGGCGGGATCCAAGGCAAATGCCCTACCACAGTGCTCTTCAGTCCTGATAGTAAATTTTTTTATTTTGGTAGGAATAATTAGATCATTAATATGAAAATTTAGTAGGTTTTCAGAAGCAGTAAATCTCATTACTGTATTTTTTATGTTACAATTTTGTTTTAGAAATCTTAAAAAAGCACAAGACACCGTGTCTCGCACAGAGAAAGAAATAAAAGATACTGAGAAGGAAGTTAATGATTTAACAGCAGAACTAAAAAGTATTGAAGACAAAGCAGCAGAAGTCATACAAGATACCAATTCTGCCGAGGTGAGGCTTTGAGGGGACGAGGACTATATGTTTAAGTAAAAAGGGAGCTTGGAAAGTTGTAACTGTCACCTTGTACACTACGTTATGAATGTGATAAAAAACTTTTTTTGTTTGTTGGGTGATTTTTAGTTTTTGGGTTACACCCGGCAACGCTCACAGGTTACTCCTGCTCAGAAATTGCTCCTGGCAGGCTCGGGGGGGGGGGACGGGGACCATATGGGATGCCGGGATTCAAACCGCTGACCTTCTGCATGAAAGGCAAATACCTTACCTCCATGCAATCTCTCTGGCCCCAAGTGTGCTCAAAACTTTGGTTTGGTTTTGGGGCACACCTAGCATTGCTCAGGGGTCAGTCAATTTGGAGGCTCCTGCATGCACAGTGTAACCTTAAACCTATTAGTTCCAAGTCCAAAAGTTTCTTCATAAGTTTTTGTTTGTTTGTTTGTTTTTGATTTTTGGGTCACACCCAGCAGCACTCAGGAATTAGTCCTGGCTCTACGATCAGAAATAAGAAATAGCTCCTTGCAGGCTCGGGACCATATGGGATGCCGGAATTCGAACCACTGATCATCATTCAGCATGAAAGGCAACGCCTTACCTCCATGCTATCTCTCCGGCCCCCAATTTTTTTGTTTGTTTGTTTGTTTGTTTGTTTTGGGTCACACCCGGCAGTGCTCAGGGGTTATCCTGGCTCTATGCTCAGAAATCACTCCTGGCAGGCTCGGGGAAACATATGGGATGCCGGGATTTGAACCACCGATCTTCTGCACGCAAGGCAAATGCCTTACCTCCATGCTTTCTCTCCAGTCTTTCTTAATAAATTTTTTAGGGCAAGAGCAATAGCACGCACAGCAGGGAGGGCATTTGCCTTGCACTGAATTCAATCCCTGAGATCCTATATGGTCCCCTGAGCCTGCCAAGTGCTATTTCTGAGCTCAGAGCCAGGAATAATACCTGAGTTACTGCCGTTGTGGCCAAAGAAAAACAAACTAAAAATATAAATGAATGAGTGGTTATTTTTAAGTGGAAATTTGAAATGAGAGTTTGCTGACCCTTTTATGTTAGGGGTGTGATGACACTTATCCTGACTGGGAAGGTGTTGTACATACCTATAGCACTTCTTTTTGTTTTTTAGGAATCTTTACCAGAGATCCAGAAAGAATATCGCAATCTTCTTCAAGAACTGAAATTGATTCAAGAAAATGAACATGCTCTTCAAAAAGATGCACTCAGTATTAAGTTGAAACTTGAACAATTAAATGGTCATATTGCTGAGCATAACTCTAAAATAAAATATTGGCAAAAAGAGGTGAGATTTTTACCTTTATTTTAAAGTATATCCTTTAAGGGGCCTGGTTAG
The DNA here is from genome assembly GCF_024139225.1 of Suncus etruscus. Classification (NCBI taxonomy): domain Eukaryota; kingdom Metazoa; phylum Chordata; class Mammalia; order Eulipotyphla; family Soricidae; genus Suncus; species Suncus etruscus. The sequence continues at coordinate 24,865,566 of NC_064860.1, read as the reverse complement.
CTCAGCGGTAAGCTTGCACGCAGCCAACCCAGGACAGAAGGTAGTTAGATTCCCACGGGGGACCAGATGGATGCCACCATCCTTCTGCATGAAAGGCAAACGCCCTATCTCCATGCTATCTCTCCAGCCCTAGATTTTTTTTTTTTTTTTTTTTTTGGTTTTTGGGCCACACCCAGCGGTGCTCAGGGGTTACTCCTGGCTATCTGCTTAGAAATAGCTCCTGGCAGGCACAGGGGACCCTATGGGACACCAGGATTCGAACCAACCACCTTTGGTCCTGGATCGGCTGCTTGCAAGGCAAACGCCGCTGTGCTATCTCTCCGGGCCCAGCCCTAGAGTTTTATTCTTAAATTGTTGGAGGCCTGACCCTCATAGTCTGGGTCTGAGATCTTAAGAAATAGTTGGGTTAAGAAGAGATAAATAGGGCCCGGAGAGAGCACAGCGGCGTTTGCCTTGCAGTCAGCCGATCCAGGACCTAAGGTGGTTGGTTCTAATCCCGGTGTCCCATATAGTCCCCCGTGCCTGCCAGGAGCTATTTCTGAGCAGACAGCCAGGAGTAACCCCTGAGCACTGCTGGGTGTGACCCAAAAAAAAAACAAAAAAAAAGAAGAGATAAATAATTGGCTAAGATATGGATTAGGAGAGAAAGAAGGGGAAAACAAAAGAGAGAGAAGAAAGAATAAGTAAATACGGTAAAATTGAGTTGAAAAGGGTTGGGCTGTTGCATCAGTGTTGGAGGGGTCTCCACTTTCAAGGTTCATCATCACTGACGGGGGGTAAAGGTTTCAGGGTTATATAGTGGCCAAAAGCTTTTTAGTATAGGCACAGTTTTTGTGTCTAGAATACTAAGCAATGTGGTAGTGAGTGCAATAAGACATAGATTGAATTGAATTTATTTAACATAAAAGAATAAAGGAGAGAAAGAAAGAAATAGAGGGAAAGTAGTGGTTTGCCAAATCGTGTTCGATGAGTGGGACCTGTAACATAAATCTGTGATGTACCATTGAGTGTTACAGTGGTCTGAATTATGATATGCTTTGGGACAGGGGTCCTCAAACTTTTTAAACAGGGGGCCAGTTCACTGTCCCTCAGACCATTGGAGGGTCTGACTATAGTAAAAACAAAACTTATGAACGAATTCTTATGCACACTGCATATATCTTATTTTGCAATGAAGAAACAAAACAGATACGTATACAATATGTGGCCCTCGGGCTTTGGGACCTGGGAAAGGTGCATGCCGCTCTCCCACCATGCTTTTTTTTTTTTTTTTTTTTTTTTTTTTTTTTTTTTTTTTTGGTTTTTGGGCCACACTCCTGGCTGTCTGCTCAGAAATAGCTCCTGCCAGGCACGGGGGACCATATGGGACACAGGGATTCGAACCAACCACCTTTGGTCCTGGATCGGCTGCTTGCAAGGCAAACGCCGCTGTGCTATCTCTCCAGGCCCACCATGCTTTTTCTTAAAGTCCTGTAATGATAGTGGCTAAATTAGTCGTTTCTTCAGAATGTCATTCTAATAGTCATAAATATGTCTCGGAGATATTGACAAATTAATAGTTTGCCTTCCTAACATCTAATTAAACTTTTTATAGATTTCAAAAATATCACTGCATCCCATTGAAAATAATCCTGTCGAGGAAATTTCAGTTCTAAGCCCAGAGGACCTTGAAGCCATCAAGAACCCTGATTCTATCACAAGTCAGATTGCACTTTTGGAAGCCCAGTGTCATGAAATGAAGCCCAACCTCGGTGCCATTGCCGAGTATAGGAAGAAGGTAAGGGAGAGCCACCAGGTGCTTTTAGTCTCGGTCTAAAGTGTGTTCAATTGAAGATGCTTTGCTTATGAAATCTCTTTTCACAGGAAGAATTATATTTACAACGAGTAGCTGAGTTGGACAAAATTACTTGTGAAAGAGATCATTTCAGACAGGCATATGAAGATCTTCGGAAGCAAAGGCTTAATGAGTTTATGGCAGGTTTTTATATAATAACAAACAAACTAAAGGAAAATTACCAGATGCTCACTCTGGGGGGCGATGCTGAGCTAGAACTAGTGGACAGTTTGGACCCTTTCTCTGAAGGCATCATGTTCAGGTTTGTAATTCCACATTAAACTCCATTTTCCTATGATAGCTCAAGGTTATGACTCAAATTTCAGCACATGCAGATGGTTCATTTTATACTATTTGTATAATTGGGGGGCAGGGGTAACTGCACCTGGCACTTTTCAGAACTTCCTCCTGGATACTCTCAGGGATAATTCCTGGCAGACTTGGGGGGGACTATATGGGTACCTGGGTTCAAACTTGAGCTGGCTCACTCCAGCCCTTAATTTAGTCTTGTTAACTTAAAGATGTTTTAATTATAAGCTTTAGGGACCAGAAAGGCAGCTCAGCAAAGCTGCACATATACTACGTATGGAGGCACAGCCTAGGTTTGATCCATGGTACTGGTCCCCAAGCCACCACCAGGTGAATTTTAATACTGTCCTAAATCCAAAATATAAAAATAAGTTTGGGTTCAGGAAATAGCTCAGGGTTCAAGAACATATGCCAAGGTGCCAACTTTGATACCTGGCACATTCCCCCCTGATCTCACTTTCTAAATGTTTGGGTGTGGCCTGATGGCTTGCAACATTACTGAGATAGAGCATTGAAACCTGGGAGGCAGCTCTCATATGCTACAGTTGGTGGGGGATGGTCCTATCAGCTTTGCCTTCACTCTGTCCCTAGGAAATCTTTTTGTTTTTTGGGCCACACCCGTTTGATGCTCAGGGGTTCCTCCTGGCTAAGCACTCAGAAATTGTCCCTGGCTTGGGGGGACCATATGGGGCGCTGGGGGATCGAACCGAGGTCCTTCCTTGGCTAGCGCTTGCAAGGCAAACACCTTACCTCTAGCGCCACCTTGCCGGCCCCAGGAAATCTAATCTTTAGTTTTAACCTTTGCTGTTCAAATAATTTGACTGCTAAGACCTGATTTTCTTAAATCTTAATTTTAGTGTTCGGCCACCAAAGAAAAGTTGGAAGAAGATCTTTAACCTTTCAGGAGGAGAGAAAACACTCAGTTCATTGGCATTAGTCTTTGCTCTTCACCATTACAAACCCACACCCTTGTACTTCATGGATGAGATTGATGCAGCCCTTGATTTTAAAAATGTGTCCATTGTTGCATTTTACATCTATGTGAGTAATCATTCAGAGCTTTCCATTATCTTAGTAAATCTAAAGAATGTAGCTTTACCACATTCTTTTTATCCAAACTACATTTTTTATTCGTTTTTATTTTTTGGCTTTTGGTTTTTGGATCCCATCCAGCAGCACTCAGGGGTCACTTCAGGATCTAAGCTCAGAAATAGCTCTTGGCAGGCTCAGGGGAACATATGGGATGCCGGGGTTCGAACCACCATTATTCTGCTTGCAAGACCAACACCCTACCTCCATGCTCTCTTCAGCCCCTATTTTCTTTTTTGTTGTTGTTTGTTTTGGGGCCACACCGGTGATGCTCAGGGGTTACTCTTGCCTATGTGCTCAGAAATCACTCCTGGCTTGGGGGATCCTATTGGACGCCAGGGGATGAAACTGCAGTCTGTCCTACATTAGTGCATGTAAGGCAGATGCCCTACCTGCTTGTGCCACTACTCTGGCCCAAACCACATTATATTCATTGGGAAAAATAAAAATAAATATAGATTAGAAATCAGTGGTCCTCAAACTATGGCCCACGGGACACATATTGTATTTATATCTGTTTTGTTTCTTCATTACAAAATAAGATATATGCAGTTCATAAGTTTTGTTTTTACTATAGTCAGACCCTCCAATGGTCTGAGGGACAGTGAACTGGCCCCCTGTTTAAAAAGTTTGAGGACCCCTGGAGATAGTAGAAACTGCTAGAATTGCAGATTTTCTGCCTAAATTTTTTTTTAACCACAAGACTAGGATAAATGCTTCCAGAAACATCCCATGTTTCTCTCAAACCCAAGCATAGTCTTTTTTGTTTTGTTTTTTGTTTTTGTTTTTGGGCCACACCCAGCGGTGCTCAGGGGTTACTCCTGGCTGTCTGCTCAGCAATAGCTCCCAGCAGGCACGAGGGACCATATGGGACACCGAGATTCGAACCAACCACCTTTGGTCCTGTATCGGCTGCTTGCAAGGCAAACACCGCTGTGCTATCTCTCCGGGCCCATCAAGCATAGTCTTGATTGCTGCTGTCACTCAAATTTCTGTCACTGTTCAAGTGATCCTTACTCCCTAGAACTGCAGGGCTGCTGCTAGTAATAGTAGCCCTCCCTAACCCCAGAAATGTATTTGGGTGGGAGACCGTAGATGTTCATGTTACTTACTGTTCTTAATGTTTCTGATTCTTTCTAGGAACAAACAAAAAATGCTCAGTTCATCATCATCTCCCTTCGAAATAATATGTTTGAGATTTCAGATAGACTTATTGGAATTTACAAAACATACAATATAACAAAAAGTGTTGCAGTTAACCCAAAAGAAATTGCATCTAAAGGACTATGTTAACTTTGAATACATCAATATCAAATTGAGTCTGCATTCAGTGGATTGTATTTTTTGTTTTGGAGACACTTCTGGCAGGTTTGGGGGACATATGGGATGCCAGGGACCGATCCAAGATTGGTCACTTGCAAGGCAAATAAATGCCCTTCCCACTGTATTGCTCTGGCCCCTAATTTTTTATTGTAAATAAATTGTAAATTTTATAAAATATTCTGAAACTGGTTTTTGGGTTTATTTTTGTTTTGGTTTGGTTTTTTGTTTTGGGGCCACACCTGTTGACGCTCAGGAGTTACTCCTGGTCTATGCTCAGAAATCGCTCGTGGCAGGCACAAGGGACCATATGGGGTGCCGGGATTCGAACCACCGTCTGTCATGGATTTGTCTGCCTGCAAGGCAAACACCCCGCTCTTGCGCTATCACTCTGGCCCCCAAAACTGGTTTTTATTTTATACGTTAATGTGTGCCTCCTGCTGTTAAGGAGTGTAAGAATCTGGGTCGGAGAGATAGCATGGAGGTAAGGCGTTTGCCTTTCATGCAGGTCGTCATCGGTTCGAATCCCGCCGTCCCATATGGTCCCCCGTGCCTGCCAGGAGCAATTTCTGAGCATGGAGCCAGAAGTAACCCCTGAGCACTGCCGGGTGTGACCCAAAAACCACAAAAAAAAAAAAAAAAAAAAAAATAGGAGTGTAAGAATCTGATGCCTTTATTGCACCAGTTACTTAGAAGTTATGTAATCATTGCTGTACTCAAATATTGGGAGCTTTTTAAAACCAATAATTATTAATTTTAAAGTATGAGAATTGATATCCTATCATATATGTTTTATCTAGAGCTTATGTATTTAGAGCATTTGTTTGGAGGGACCAGTAAACAATATGTTTGAACATAAATAAAAACATATTCCAACTAAATATTGTCAGAGTTGACTTTCTTTTTGTTTGTTTTATTTTTGGGTCACACCCAGCAGTGCTCAGGGGTTACTCCTGGGTCTGCACTCAAATCCTGGCAGGCTTGGGGGACTATATGGGATTCTGAGATTCGAACCACCATCCTTCTGCATGCAAAGCAAACGCACTAACTCCATTCTCTCTGGCCCCAGAGTTGACTTTAATACACAACTCAGTAATAGAGCATTTCCCTTGCATATGTAAAGCCCTGTCTTCAATCCCCAGCCAGAGAAGTGGAAAAGGAAAACTTGAAAGTGATTTTAGCCCATCATTTATCAGGGATTTCTCCCCTTAGATAATAGTCCCTAGGAGCTAAAATTAATTTGCTTATGACTAAGCAAGTCAGATTATGAATTATTGAAAATTAAAGGTTGGTTTTTCCAGTGTATACTCCTGCCCAGCATGTTAAGAAATATTAAATGTCAGAATTTTAGCATGGGTCTTACTGGTGAACATCATCTGCTTTTCAAGAGAAGACAAAAATAAAAGAAGAAGACAAAGACATCAGGGGCCTAAGCTGTAGCACAATGGGGAGCACATTTGCCTTGCATGCGGCTCACAGGTTTGATCCCTTGACATTCCTTATTGTCCCCTGAGCCCAAGAGGAATGATCACTGAGTGCAGAGGCAGGAATATCTCGAGTGCCACCCGGTATGGCCTAGAAACAAAAATAATTGTCAGGATCATTAATTCAAACTGCTGCTTCTGATTCTGTTTTTTTTGTATACCGAGTTACTACTGGCTCTGCACTCAGAAATCACCCCTGGCAGGCTCGGGGGACTGTATGGGATGCCAGGAACCGATCCCAGGTCCATCCCAGGGTTGGCCACTCGCAAGGCAAAGATCCTACTGCTATATTATCTCCCCGGCCCCTCTTCCCAGTTCCTTCATTGTTTCCATTTAGGGCAGGTATTTTTGGGTTTTTTTTTGGGGGGGGGGTTGGGTTTTGGGCCACAACCAGCAACTATCAGGTTACTCCAGGCTCTGCACTCAGAAATAATCATTCCTGGCAGGCTGTGAGGACCATATAGGATTGTCCGGCATCAAACCCACATCAGTGCCGATTCGGCCGGCCATGTGCAAGGCAAACACCCTACAGCTGTGCTATTGCTCCAGCCCAGGGGTGGGAGAATATATTCTTGACTAATCTGAAACCCTGATTTAAGATTTTGGCCTAAACCCTTTCCATTTTGATACCAATATATACCATTCCCGTCTCCATTATACTCTGTTTTGTCCACTTAATGTTAAATGATTCAGCAGACTTCTAAGAAGTATTTTTTAAATGTGTACCCCAATACAGACATATTAATTCAAAGTCTGAACCAGGTAAAGGTTCTTAGAGTAATCATTCGTGACTCCTGAAAAGCATGTGATTTTCCTGGCTGTCTGCTCAGAAATAGCTCCTGGCAGGCACGGGGGACCATATGGGACACCAGGATTTGAACCAACCACCTTTGGTCCTGGATCGACTGCTTGCAAGGCAAATGCCGCTGTGCTGTCTCTCCGGGCCCCTCAAGTAGGATTCTTACCTTGCACACAGCCAGCCTGGTTTCTATCCTTTGCATCTATCTGGTGTCACCAGTGTAGCCAAAAAAGAATCCTACAAATATAATTAAAGAAAATAAGGCTCCCTTCCTTACACCTATATTTGTTGCAGCGCCAGACTCTGGAGACAGCCAAGATGCCCTTCAACAGATGAATGGCTAAAGAAACTGGTGTACATATACACAATGGAATATTATGCAGCCATCAGAAGAGATTAAGTCATGAAATTTTCCTATACATGGATGTACATGGAATCTATAATGAAATAAGTCAGAGGGAGAGAGAAAAACACAGAAGTCTCATAAAAGATATTTTTGCAGTAATTCCCAGAGACAAAAACGAGGCTGGAGGGTCCAGCTCACTACATGATGCTCACCACAAAGAGTGATGAGTGTTAGAGCAATAACTACATTGAGAACTATTCTAACAATGTAAACAAGGGAAGTAGAAGCCTGTCTAAGAGTACAGGTGGGGGTGGAGTGGGATAGAGGGAGATTTGGGACATTGGTGATGGGAATGTTGCACTGGTGAAGGGTGGTGTTCTTTGCATGACTGAAACCCAACTGTAATCAAGCTGTTTAAATAAAGCTATAAAAAAATAAAAGGCATTGGTATGATAAAGAAAATTTATTGGCAAGCTATAGTACAGTGTCTAAGGCACTTCCCTTGAACACAAGCCCACCCAAGTTCAATCCTAAATATATGGTTCCCTGAGCCAAGTGATTCCTGTGTGCAGAGGCAGGAATAACCCGAGCACCCCATGTGGCCCAATAAACAAGATTAAAGTTATTGGTACTGGGGATGGTAGATATGGTACTTGTCTTGCATGTGGTCGACATTGGGTAAAAATAGTTAAAAATGATACATTCTAAATCTGATGATTACTACTATTAAATCATGGAGCCGGAGAGATAGCACAGCGGTAGGGTGTTTGCCTTAGACACAGAAGGACATTGGTTCAAATCCTGGCATCCTATATGGTCCCCTGAACCTGCCAGGAGCAATTTCTTTTTTTTTTTTTTTTTTTTTTTTTTTTTTGGTTTTTGGGCCACACCTGGCGGTGCTCAGGGGTTACTCCTGGCTGTTTGCTCAGAAATAGCTCCTGGCAGGCACAGGGGACCATATGGGACACCGGGATTCGAACCAACCACCTTTGGTCCTGGATCAGCCATTTGCAAGGCAAGCGCCGCTGTGCTGTGCTGTGCTGTCTCTCCGGGCCCCAGGAGCAATTTCTGATGTAGAGCCAGGAGTAACCCCTGAGCGCTGCTGGGTGTGACACAAAAACAAACAAAAATCATTATAAGGGATATGTTTGAGTTTTGTTTGTTTTTTGTTTTCATGTCACATCCTGCAGCACTCGGGTTACTCCTGGCTCTGTGCTCAGAAATTACTCCTGGCAGGCACGAGGGACCATATGGGATGCTGGGATTCAAACCACAGTCCTTCCTGGATCGGCTGCTTGCAAGGCAATTGCCCTACCGCTGTGCTGTCTCTCCAGCTTCATGTTTCAGTTTTTAATTCAAGAATTAGTATGGAACTGAAATCACTGTAAAGTTTGCATAAACCAAAAAATTACCTGTATTAGAAATTTCATTCCCTGAAATGTTATTTCCAAGATTATTATCTTTATTAGGAATAGAAACATTGCTAATAATAAACATTGGTAGGTACTCTTAAATCTCTAGAATACATTAACCTGGGTCGGAAATATCTGCTCAGAAACAAATTTAACGTGAATTACCCCCCCTCATCACTTGAGGCTTTTTTTGTGTGTGTCTGGTTTTTGGGTCACACCCGGAGTTACTCCTGGCTCCACGCTCAGAAATCACTCCTGGCAGGCTCAGGGGACCATATGGGATGCCGGGATTCAAACCACTGACCTTCTGCATGAAAGGCAAATGCCTTACCTCCCTTACCTCCATGCTATTTCTCCAGCCTCAAGGCTTTTTATCTTTTTTTTTTTTTTTTTTTTTTGGTTTTTTTGGGCCACACCCGTTTGACGCTCAGAGGTTACTCCTGGCTACGTGCTCAGAAATCACCCCTGGCTTGGGGGGACCATATGGGACGCCGGGGGATCGAACCGCGGTCCGTTCCTTGGCTAGCGCTTGTAAGGCTTACCTCTAGCGCCACCTTCCCGGCCCCAAGGCTTTTTATCTTAAAGTCCACCATCCTTATTCTGCCACTCAAAAGCTTCAAGCCATATGCAAAGAAAGGCATCAGAACTTTCAGAATTAAGTATATTCATATAAAACTGAAGAATGATAAAATATAATATTAGTACAAAACTTGAAGTCACATTGATACCAGTATATACTATTGCTTAGCTTAGCACAGGTTACATCACTGGCATCAATGTCTTTCTTTAAATGTCACATCAATGTCTTTAAATAGTCCAACTCAAGCCAATTAATTGGAATAATCAGCACTCAATACCTAGGTTTTAGTTTTTAGGCTGAAACAAAAGACGCCTCATTTCTGAAAAACTTTGACACATTTTTACCCAAGAAGATCCATAAAGCTTAACAGTTGCATATTTATATTTGTTGCCACTATAATAAGGTTTAGTTTGCTAATTATGCTAGCTGCCCCTATTTCTCAACTTAATCTTGGTTGCACAGAATAAATCTATTCAAACTTAGTCAGGTTTTAAATTCTCAACAAAAAACTGGCTTCCATATGAATTCCTTCATTAAATATAAAATGTGACACAGGATATTCTTTAAATTATGCAGGCTGTTCGATACAATTTGGTAAACAGATGAAGAGACTTTAGAGAAATACAGTGAAGTGATTTCATTTAAAAAGGTTATTATGTGCTGGTTAAAAAAGAGGACTGATAACAGTATCACTGAAATCACTGTGACAATAACAATATTTAGAATCTTAAAAAGTTCAGCTTCTCTGTCATTGTCTTTCTTCTCTATCGGGGGACAAGGCTTCCTCTTTGAAGAAATCTTCATTTCGGGAACGAGCAGTTGCTTGATTTGCTTAATTTCTGTTCTGCTCCAATCCTCCTTCAATACCTGGATAGCTCGTGGGTGGATGTGGACAGGCAAGATTTGGGGCAGGGGTTTCTGCTTCAGCATCTGGACCCGCTGGCGAACATCATCCACTTTCTCAAGAAACTCCAGGGGATTTTCTTCCTGTAAAGATGTTGCCAGGGCGATTAATTCAAGCTGCTGCTCTTGCAACTCTTTCATTCTTTCGATTTGGGGCGTATAGAGCTGACAGATCCTTTTACTGACATCACAAAGGGCAGTTAGGAACAGCTTTTTTTTCTGTTCCAATACATCACTAAGCTCCTTGAAGTACTGAAGAACGACTTCCTTATCCCCTTGGACCATCCTCTCCGAATTCAATTTCTGTTCTTCAAGCTTCTGAATCAGATGGCTGAGGTCTGTCCAGTGAGCATCACTCAACTGCTGGAGCAATTTCTGCGGTGTTTCCTTCTCCTTGAGGTAGGCGCTGTTGAGGTCATCTATTGGGTGGCCCTTATGCTGGCCCATGGTAAGGCAATGCCCACAGACCAGCTTCTTATCCAGCAGACAGTAAACATTTAATGGCTGCATGTAGTGTTCAGGGCAGGTGGCAATTTCCGGGTGATCTTCTTGCTGGTACTTTTCGATAATACCCCTTAATGCAAAATTAACCGGTAAAGAGTCTATGCCCGAGGGAGCGACCTCGTTCATGCTTCTGCAGCTAGGGCACTTGAGCGGGATCCGCAAAGGCCTCCATATGTAAAAGTTACTTGATGCCTGAAGAATGCTTTCTAAGCAAGCCTTACAGAATGTGTGAGAACATGGTAGTACACGAGGGTCTTCAAAGATACTGTAACAAATGGGGCATGTTAACTCATCCTCAAAATTGTGCATTTCCTGTCAAGAAGAAAGAAAACAATTATGTCTAACAAAAATGTACCTGCTGGGGCCGGTGAGGTGGCGCTAGAGGTAAGGTGTCTGCCTTGCAAGCACTAGCCAAGGAAGGACCGTGGTTCGATTCCCTGGCGTCCATATGGTCCCCCCAAGCCAGGGGCGACTTCTGAGCGCTTAGCCAGGAGTAACCCCTGAGCATCAAACGGGTGTGGCCCGAAAAAAAAAATGCAATTTAGATCACCAGAATCCCATTTGGTCCCCTGAGCTATGCTATCTCTCTGGCTATGCTGTGCTGTCTCTCAGGCCTTCACGTTCATCTCTAAACTAATTTTTTGGAATTACACCTGGCTCTGCACTCAGGAATTACTCCTGGCAGTACCTGGGGACCACAGGGATGCCAGAAATCAAACCCAGGTCAATTTCATGCAAGGTAAGAACCCTGTTAAATGTTCTATCTCTTCAGACTCTTTAAGCTAAGTATTAAGAGATCTACTTTAAAAAAAAAAAACTTGTGGGGTTTTTTAATGTAGCTTTTTAGAAATATAACCATGGGGGCTGGAGAGATAGCAAAGTGGTAGGGTGTTTGCCTTGCAACTGAGCGACCCAGAACCAACAGTGGTTCGAAGCCCGGCATCCCATATGGTCCCCCAAGCCTGCCAAGAATAAATTTTGAGCAGAGAGCCAGGAGTAACACCCCCCAGTGCCAATGGGTGTGGCCCAAATACCAAAAAAAAAAAAAAAAGAAGAAATACAACCATGAATTTAATTATTAAATAGCAGACCATCTTTTGTTTTGTTTTGTTTTGGGGCCACACTCGGTGACGCTCAGGAGTTACTCCTGGCTATGCGTTCAGGGCATAGCTCTGGCTTGTGGGACCATATGGGTCAGCCACGTGCAAGGCAAACGCCCTACCACTCTGGGTCCCCCAGACCATTTTTTCAAGTGCTCTGCTAAAGTTAGCTTTATTATAATTCTCTATAACTGTGGAAGGTAGAAGGAAGTTTGTTTTTGTTCTTGTTTTGGGGCCACACCCATAATAGTCAGTGGTTACTCCTGGCTCTTCACTAAGAAATCACTCCAGGCAGAGGCTGTAGCAATAACACAGTGGGTAGGACATTTGCCTTATATGTGACCTACCTGGGTTCAATCTCCAAATACCAATATAGTCCCTGAGCCTGCCAGGGGTAATTTCTTTTATTTTTTAGTTTTTGGGTCACACCCAGCAGCACTCAGGTTACTCCTGTCTCTACGCTCAGAAATTGCTCCTGGCAGGCTGGGATTTGAACCGCCATCCTTCTGCATGCAAGGCAAATGTCTTAACCTCCATGCTATCTCTCTGGCCCCTATCACCAGGGTTAATTTCTGAGCACAGAGCCAGGAGTAACTCTTTTTTTTTTTTTTTTTTTTTTTTTGTGGTTTTTGGGTCACACCCGGCAGTGCTCAGAGATTATTCCTGGCTCCAGGCTCAGAAATTGTTCCTGGCAGGCACGGGGGACCATATGGGACGCCGGGATTCGAAGCGATGACCTCCTGCATGAAAGGCAAACGCCTTACCTCCATGCTATCTCTCCGGCCCCAGGAGTAACTCTTGAGAACTGCCAGGTGAGGCAGCAAAACAACAAATATAAAAAGGCACTCAGGCAGTGCTCAGGGGACTATATGGGACGCCAGGGATTAAACCTGGGCCAGCAGCATGCAAAGAAAGTGCCTTACCCTTACCCACCGTACTATCTTTCCAGCCCTTTATTCTAGTCTTTTTTTGTTTGTTTATTTTTGGGCCACACCCAGCGTTACTCAGGGGTTACTCCTGGCTGTCTGCTCAGAAATAGCTCCTGGCAGGCACGGGGGACCATATGGGACACCGGGATTCGAACCAACTACCTTTGGTCCTGGATCAGCTGCTTCCGGGACCCCTTTATTCTAGTCTTAACTTGAATCCCACAATTAATCTGGAATTAAAAGTCTTACAACAATGTTCTATACATTAAAATGTATCTAAGCCCAGGATTCAACATTGATAAGCTTTCTCTCAGAACTGATTGGATAAAGGCAGTTTCCATTATCAGATTTGTTTCCATGTTCAGTGACTCTAGTTAGGAAAAGTTGTAACAGCACCAGAAAAGATTCCATCTAACAGTATCCAAACATAAGACAGGATGTGTCATACATTAAGGGTAAATTGTGAAGCATGCAGGAAATGAAGCAGGCAGGCAAGACTTCAGATGACGACATTCACTGCAAATGGCGTCAAATAAATGCAGATGAGAAACAGCACTACCTCACAACTACTTTAGCAAGCTCTCTGGGCTCACCCAAAAGTCATCCAAGAAAAACATTCTTTTCAGGGTCAGAGAGAAAGCACAGTGGTAGGGTATTTGCCTTGCACGCGGCCAAGTGATTCCCAGCATCCCATATGGTCCCCCGAGCTTGTCAGGAGCAATTTCTGAGAAAAGAGCCAGGAAAAAAAAATTTCTCGAAGTATTTATTTCAGTGACATCGGAATTCATCAGAAAAAACTACACTCAAACCATCAGCAAGATTTGAGGAGCACACACACATGTCTAGCTTGTGTATAATAATACAGCTATTAAATATCTTAGTATCAGTCAGTTCAAAACAATCAAAATCAAGAGGGGAAAACATTAAAACCTAGAAAGCATTCTTTTGTTTGTTTGTTTTTGGGCCACACCTGGTGATACTCAGGGGTTACTCCTGTCTATGCGTTCAGAAACTGCCTCTGGGTTGGGGGACTATATGGGACGCCGGGGGAGATTGAACCAACCTAGGTTAGTGGTGGTCCATCCTAGGTTAGCGCTGGCAAGGCAAATGCCTTACCGCTTGCACCACCCTTCAGCCCTAGAAAGCATTTTTTATAAGAACTTTTTTTTGGAGGCCAGAGAGATAGCATGGAGGTAAGATGTTTGCCTTGCATGCAGAAGAATGGTGGTTCAAATCCCGGCATCCCATATGATCCCCTGAGCCTGCCAGGAGTGATTTCTGAGCTCACAGCCAGGAGTAACCCCTGAGCGCTGCTGGGTGTGACCCAGAAACCAAAAAAAAAAAAAAAAAGAACTTTTTTTTGGGGGGGCCACACCCGGCAGCACTCCAGGGTTACACCTGGCTCTGTGCTCAGAAATCACTCCTGGCTGGCAAGGGGGACCATATGGGATGCCGGGATTCGAACCACCATCGGTCCTGGGTTGGCTGCTTGCAATGCAAACGCCCTATTGCTGTGCTATCTTTCCAGACCCCAGGAAAAAGAAAAAAAGAAAAAAAGCTCAGTGCTTTTTAGAAATAAGGGACAACACTGACAAAATGTCACCTCCTGAGCCTATAGAAAATAGAAGGATGGGGCCAGAGAAATAGCATGGAGATAAGGCGTTTGCCTTGCATGCGGAAGGTTGGTGGTTCGAATCCTGGCATCCCATATGGTCCCCGGTGCCTGCCAGAAGCGATTTCTGAACGTAGAATCTGGAGTAACCCCTGAACACTGCCAGGTTTTTGTCAAAAACAAAAAAAAAGGAAAGAGAGAGAAGGAAGGGAGGGAGGGAGGGAGGGAGGGAGGGAGAGAGAGAGAGAGAGAGAGAGAGAGAGAGAGAGAGAGAGAGAGAGAGAGAGAGAGAGAGAGAGAGAGAGAGAGAAAGAAAGAAAGAAAGAAAGAAAGAAAGAAAGAAAGAAAGAAAGAAAGAAAGAAAGAAAGAAAGAAAGAAAGAAAGAAAGAAAGAAAGAAAGAAAGAAAGAAAGAAAGAAAGAAAAGAAAGAAGAAAGAAAGAAAAAAAAGCAAAGAAAATGGAAGGAAACACCAACATCTATCAAGTTACTTCCACTGTGAAATTTTGTAACTAAAATTTAATCAGACACTAGTGACAAGACGACTACCTAGCTGCTTTTTCAAAACCAGATCCTATGTAACAAATGTTTCCACCAAACTGACCAAATAACTTTCTAACTAGTTGGATGGATACCTGAAGGGGAAAAAAAGTTGTTACTTAAACTGTAAAATTTTGTAACTAAAATTTAATCAGATCCTGGGGCCGGCGAGGTGGCGCTAGAGGTAAGGTGTCTGCCTTACAAGCGCTAGCCAAGGAAAGGACCACGGTTCGATCCCCCGGTGTCCCATATGGTCCCCCCAAGCCAGGGGCAATTTCTGAGCGCGTAGCCAGGAGTAACCCCTGAGCATCTAACGGGTGTGGCCCGAAAAAAAAAAAATTTAATCAGATCCTAGTTACAAAACTACCACCTAGCTGCTTTTCAAAACCAGATCCTATGTAACAAATGCTTCCACCAAACTGAACAAATAACTTTCTAACAAGTGGGATGGATACCGGGGGGGGGGGGGGTGGGGGGGGGGGGGGGGGGGGGGGGGGGGAGTTATCTGAGAAACTAGTTTTACATAAAAATATCCATAACCAACCTAAACCTTTGAAAAAGGAAGCAAAAAATTTTTTTCTGAACCAATTTAGTTTTGTAAGGTAAGTATCTCAAATTTAGTTAGCTGTATGTATATAGCCATACTGAAAGGGTCGTAGAGATAGCACAGCAGGTAGGGTGTTTACCTTGCACTCGGCTGACCTAGGTTCAATCCCCAGCATCCCATATGATATCCTGAACCCACCAAGAGTCCTGAGCCAGGAGTAACACCTGAGCACTGCCTGTGTGTGGCCAAACCCCCCACCCCCAAAAAAGTACCACAAAGAAAAATAAAACCAAAATGGTCCCCAAGTTCTCTAAGAAATGGTAATTTACAGTGTGAAGTGATAGTACAACAGGGCAGGGCGTTTAACCATGCACATGGCAGACCTGAGTTTGGTCCTGGGCATTTCATATGAAGCACCACCAAGAATGACTCCTGAGTGAACAGGCAGGACTGAGCCCTAATCATCACTACATGTGGCCAAAAAGAGAAGTAATTTCCAAAAAGGGCAGCACCCCAAGTTCTCTACATTGTGGCAGGCAGTCCTTGCCCCTCCACATCAAGAGATGAAATCTGATGGGCCGGAGATAGCATGGAGGTAAGGTGTTTGCCTTTCATGCAGAAGGACAGTGGTTCAAATCCAGGCATCCCATATGGTCCCCCGAGCCTGCCAGGAGTGATTTTTGAACCCTGCCGGCTGTGACCCAAAAGCCAAAAAAAAAAAAAAAAATTAAAAAGCAGGCAGGAGGTGGAACCAACACACCTCCGCCCTTTAAAAAAAAAAGGGAGGGCTTTCCCCTCTCCCATCCTCTCCCCTCTCCCCTCTCTCCTCTCTCCTCTTCTCTCTCCCCTCTCCTCTCCTCCCTCCTTTCCCCTCTCTCGTCTCCTTTCCTCTCTCCCCTCTCTCCTCTTCTCTCCTCTTCTCTCTCCCTTCTCCTCTCCCCACTCCCATCCTCTCCCCCTCCCCTTTTCTCTCCCCTCTCCCCTCCCCTCTCCCCTCTCTCCTCTCCCCTCTCCTTTCTCCCATGCTCTCTCCTCTCCCCACCTCTCCCCTCTCCTCTTCCCTTCTTCCATTCTCTCTCCTCTCCCCTTTCCTCTCTCCTCTCCCCTCTCCTCTTCCCTCTTTCCCTCTCTACTCTCCCCTTTCCCCTCCCCTCTCCCCCCTCTCCTATCCTCTCTCCTTTCCCCTTCTCTCCCCTTCCCCCTCCTCTCTCCTCTCTCCTCTCCCCTTCCCCTTCTCCATCCTCTTTCTTTCTTCCATCCTCTCCCCTCTCGCCTCTCTTCTCTCTCCTCTCCTTCTCTCCTCTCCCCCACCCCTCTCTCTCTTCTCCTTTCTCCCCTCTCCCATCCTCTCCCCCTCTCCCTTCTCCTCTTCTCCTCTCTCCAAAAAAAAAAAAAAAAGGGAGGGAGCAGAGAGATAGCACAGCGGCATTTGCCTTGCAAGCAGTTGACCCAGAACCTAAGGTGGTTGGTTCGAATCCTGGTGTCCCATATGGTCCCCCGTGCCTGCCAGGAGCTATTTCTGAGCAGATATCCAGGAGTAACCCCTGAGCGCTGCTGGGTATGACCCAAATACCAAAAAGAGAGAGAGAGAGAGAGAGAGAGAGAGAGAGAGAGAGAGAGAGAGAGAGAGAGAGAGAGAGAGAGAGAGAGAGAGAGAGAGAGAGAGAGAGATGAAATCTGTTCACCCCTCACCTCCAAAACCTGGGGAGTCCATATGTAGCTGCCCTCACCAGTCAGAAAGTACCAGGCTACTATGGCAGTTCTGGGCTAATTAATTATTAGACTTCTACCAGGAAAAGCAAAAAGATAAGCCACTTTCTTTCCGTTGTAAGATTTTTGCTATCCTAGGGGCCGGAGAGATAGCATGGAGGTAAGGCATTTGCCCTTCATGCAGGAGGTCATCGGTTCGAATCCCAGCGCCCCATATGGTCCCCCGTGCCTGCCAGGAGCAATTTCTGAGCCTAGAGCCAGGAATAACCTCTGAGCACTGCCGGGTGTGACCCAAAAACCACAAAAACAAAAACAAAAACAAGATTTTTGCTATCCTAGTTTGGCAAAGATAAGATTAATCTGCTACCCTAATCCAGAGCAGAAAGGAAGAAACAAGAGATGGACAAACAGAGCCAGAGAGATAGCATGGAGGTAAGACATTTGCCTTGCATGCAGAAGGTCCGTGGTTCGAATCCCAGCATCCCATATGGTCCGCTGAGCGAGTGAGAGAGAGAGAGAGAGAGAGAGAGAGAGAGAGAGAGAGAGAGAGAGAGAGAGAGGGAGGGAGGGAGAGAGAGAGAGGGAGACAAACATTAAAAAACAAAAACAGCAATAAAAAAAAGAAAAGAGGGACAAACATTAAAAAACAAAAACAGCGGGCCGGGCGGTGGCGCTAAAGGTAAGGTGCCTGCCTTGCCTGCGCTAACCTTGGACGGACCGCGGTTCGATCCCCCGGTGTCCCATATGGTCCCCCAAGCCAGGAGCAACTTCTGAGCACATAGCCAGGAGTAACCCCTGAGCGTTACTGGGTGTGGCCCAAAAAACCAAAAAAAAAAAAAAAACAAAAACAGCAATAAAAAAAAAAGAAAAAAAGAAAAACAGCAATAGGGCCAGAGAGACAGCATGGAGGTAAGGTGTTTGCCTTTCATGCTGAAGGATGTTGGTTTGAATCCCGGCATCCCATATGGTCCCCTGAACCTGCCATAGAACCAGGAGTAACCCCTGAGCGCTGCTAGGTGTGACCCAACAAACAAACAAACAAACAAAAACAAAAAAGAAGAAAAACAGCAATAAGGGGCCGGAGCAATAATGCAGCCAAAGGGTGACTCCTTAGTGCCTTTCATGTGGCTGATCCAGGACGGACCTGGGTTTGATCCCTGGCGTCCTATATGGTCCCCAAGCCAGGAGCGATTTCTGAGCGCATAGCCAGAAGTAGCCCTGAGCATCACAGGTCACTGGGTGTACTGGGTGTAGCCCCCCAAAAAAACAAACAAACAAACAAAAAGCCTTCCCTTCCCTGGGCCCCGGCAGGATGGCTCCCGCGAAGAAGGGCGGCGAGAAGAAGGGCCAATCGGCCATCAACGAGGTGGTGACCCGAGAATATACCATCAACATCCACAAGTGCATCCACAGAGTAGGTTTCAAGAAGCGTGCACCTCGGACACTCAAAGAGATCCGGAAGTTTGCCATGAAAGAGATGGGCACCCCAAATGTGCACACTGACACAGGCTCAACAAAGCTGTATGGGCCAAAGGAATAAGGAATGTCTCATACCAAATCCAAGAATGTTTATCCAGAAATGAAGATGAAGATTCACCAAACAGACTATATACTTTGGTGACTTTTGTGCCTCTCACCACTTTCAAAAATCTACAGTCAATGTGGATGAGAACTAAACCGGTGTCATAATAAAATTATAAAAATCACACAAAAGAGAAAGAAAAAGCGGGGCCGGAAAGATAGCATGGAGGAAAAGTGTTTGCCTTTCATGCAGAAGGACAGTGGTTCGAATCCCGGCATCCCATATGGTCCCCCGAGCCTGCCAGGAGCGATTTCTGATCGTGGAGCCAGGAGTAACCCCTTGAACGCTGCCAGGTGTGACCCAAAAACAAAACAAAACAAACAAAAAAAACCCACAAAAAAAAAGAAAGAAAATAGCAATAAGCTAAATGCAGAACAAGACACATTTATAGGAGCATCCCAAACTAGTAAACAATAATATTTTACAATGTACAAGAAATGAATTCTCATGGGCAGAGCACACTGTAGGGGAGCACTGACCTGGATTTGAACCTCTGGCACCGCATATGATGATCTGAGTATAGACAGGGGTAACCCCTTAGTGCAGAGCCTGGATTAAGCCCTGAGAATTGCGTGGTGTGGCCTCAAAACCAATGCAATAAAATAAAGAAATTAGGGGGCCGGGTGGTGGCGCTCGAGGTAAGGTGCCTGCCTTACCTGCGCTAGCCTAGGAGACGGACCGCGGTTCGATCCCCCGGCGTCCCATATGGTCCCCCAAGCCAGGAGCGACTTCTGAGCGCATAGCCAGGAGTAACCCCTGAGCGTCACCGGGTGTGGCCCAAAAACCAAAAAAAAAAAAAAAAAAAAAAAAAAAAAAAGAAATTAATCATTTTGTCAGTTAAAAGATCAAGAATTTGGGGCTGGAGAGATAGCATGGAGGTAGGGCGTTTGCTTTTCATGCAGAAGGATGGTGGTTCAAATCCTGGCATCCCCTATGGTCTCCTGAGCCTGCCAGGAGCGATTTCTGAGCATAGAGCCAGGAGTAACACCTGAGTGCTGCAGGGTGTGACCCAAAAAACAAACAAAAAAATGTGTAAACTGGAAACTGCTGAGAAAGGAGGAGGGGCTAAAAAGCTCAGATGTATTTTCTCCAACACTTTAACAAGCACAGCACACTTCTTCCAATAGTCAAGAAACCAGAGTCCTGGAGCCGGGAGATACTCAATGGGCTGAAAACACAAGCTTTGCATGTGGGAGGCCCAAGTTTAATTCCAGCAGCACAGAGTTTATCCAAACACCTTCCAGAACATCCCCATCCAGAACACAGAGATGAAAGTACTCCCCCACACCAGCACCACCATAAATAAAAATAATTTTGTTTTTGGGTCAGAGGCACTCGGATTACTTCCTGGCTCTGTGCTGAAAAATTACTTCTGGGGGGCCGGCGTGATGGCGCTAGAGGTAAGGTGTCTGCCTTGCCAGTGCTAGGCTAGGATGGACCGCGGTTCCATCCCCCGGTGTCCCATATGGTCCCCCAAGCCAGGAGCGACTCTGAGCACATAGCCAGGAGTAACCCCTGAGCGTCACCAGGTGTGGCCCAAAACCAAAAAAAAAAAAATTACTTCTGGATGGGGCCAGAGAGATATCATGGAGATAAGGTGTTTGCCTTTCATGCAGAAGGACAGTGGCTCGAATCCTGGCATCCCATATGGTCCCCTGTGCCTGCCAGGGGCGATTTCTGAGCATAGAGCCAGGAGAAACCCCTTAGTGCTGCCGGGTGTGACCCAAAACCCAAAAAAAAAAAAAAAAAATTTACTTCTGGCAGGCTCAGGAGACCATATGGAATAGTAGAGATGAAACCCAGGTTGGCTGTTTGCAAGGCAAAGGCCCAATCCTCTGTGCTCACTCCAGTCTTAATAAATTTTTAAGAAACAGTTCTGGGGCCGGAAGATAGTACAACAAGTAGAATATCTGTCTTGCATGTGGCCAATCCAGTTCATCCCCAGCATTCCAAGAACAAAGGATTTTTTTTTTTTTTTTGGTTTTTGGTTTTTGGGCCACATCCGGCGGTGCTCAGGGGTCACTCCTGGCTGTCTGCTCAGAAATCCAACAGTATTTTTATTACCCCTTTAGGTCAATCCCCAGCATTCCATATGATTCCCTCAGTCAGGAATAATTCCTGACATAGTAGGAGTAACCCTTGAACACTCTGAGATGTTCATCCACACCTCAAAAAAATTGCCCTACCTGATGTGCTAATACACCACCACCACCACATTTTTTAAGTTAAAAAGTTTTAAATAGGGGTCAGAGAGATAGCACAGTTATAGGGCGTATGCCTTTCATGCAGCCAATTCAGGACAGAATAAATAAATGGTGGTTCAAATCCCGGCATCCTGTATGGTCCCCCATGCTTGCCAGGAGCAATTTCTCGGCACAAAGCCAGGAGTAAACCCTGAGCGCCACCAGTTGTGACCCAAAAACAAACAAACAAAAAAAGTTATAAGTAGAGGGGCTAGAAAGATAGTACAGCAAGTAGGGCACTTTCTTTGCCAAAAAAAAAAAAATGTTGTAATGCTTGTGCCTATTTTCTAGAGTCAAATTTTATTTTTTGGCAAGGTAGGCCATACCTGGCAATGTTCAGAACTTACTCCTGAATCTGCACTCAAAATCATGCCTGGTGGGACTTAGGGAAACATATGGGGTTCTGGGGATTGAACTTGAACCAAATACATGTAAGACAAGAACCCTACCCTCTGTCCAGTCTGGTCACCTGAAGTTATATTTGTTTGTCCTTTACCAAGCAAAACAATGTAAATAAAAGCCATTTGCATGCATAAAATGTTCTTTTCCTCTAGTGAATACTAAAAGCCCAGAGGAAAACTGGTAACTAAGTTCAGTATTCCTATTTCTGATAGATCTTAAAAAACATGAATATTGAGGCCAGAATGATGGTGCAATGATAAGGCGTGTGCCTTGCACTTGGCTGATCCAGGGTGGACGGCAGGCGGTTTGATCCCCAGGCATCCCATATGGTCCCTCAAACCAGGAGCAATTTCTGAGTGCACAACCAGGAGTAACCCCTGAGCATCACTGGGTGTGGCCCAAAAACAAAAAACAAAGAAAGAAAAAGAAAAGAAAATTTTTTTTTTTTTTTTTCAGAAAGAAATCTGAAGGTCAGGCATCTACTTTTAAACAATTATACAAACTTCTTGGGTTTAAGTGTCAAAACCTTACACATCTGGATCTCTACACTCAAGACTCAGGTGGTCCTTTCTTCCCAAGGAGAACCTATAACTGATGACTGCACGCAGACAGCCCCCGGGGGGACTCAGTCATGAGCAGCACTGAAACATCATTCCTGTTTGCCTGCATACATTACTCTTTACATTTTCATTCACTAGAACATTATTGCCTTTCATCTCAAAATAGGAATGCCTATAAAACATGCATTATTTTTACAATGTCTGGAAAGAAATTATGTTCACCACATTACAGAGTTTGGTGACTTGCTCCTGGACTGGCCGTGGGAGTCAGCTCTAAGTCTGGGAAAACTGGGGGAGCTACTTACCGCCCATGCTGGGTTCATTTATTTGTGAGCTTCCATTGGGAAAGCATGCATACTGTATGCAGTCCACAAGTTTGTAAGCATCCATTGATTAAAAAAACACTATGCAGTTTAAGACTAATTTTTTGGTTTGTTTTGTTTTGTTGGTTTTTGGGTCACATCGGCAGCGCTCATAGGTTATTCCTGGCTCTGTGCTCAGAAATCGCTCCTGGCAGACTCAGGGGACCATATGGGATGCGGGGAATCCAACCACCATCGGGCCTGGGTCTAAGACTAAGACTTAATAATTTTGGAAACATCAAGTTTGTGCCATCTTACCTTACCAAATAAAGTGAGATTTAAAATAAAAATTTAAAGCTCAGGACCTATAATGAAAATATAAATTACAATGAAAATAAAAAATTTCTTTTAGGCGGCCGGAAAGATAGCACAGCAGTAGGGCATTTGCCTTGCACGTGGCTGATCCAAGACAGACCTGGGTTCGACCCCCGGTATCCCATATGGTCCCCACTCCCCCAGCCTGCCAGGAGCGACTGATTTCTGAGCGCAGGGTCAGGAGTAACTCCTAAGCTCGCCAGGTGTTGCCCAAGTCAAAATTAATAATAATAATAATAATAACAACAACAACAACAACAACAACAAATCTTATTTTAAAAAATTCCCAAACTGGAACCGATTGATAGCACGGAAGCCAGTGTCCTTGCCTCTTGCACATGCAGATAGACCAAAGTTAGAGCCTCCAACCGCCAAGAGATACTGAGCACAGAAGCAGGAGTAAACCTTGAACAACACAGGGTGTGGCCTCACCCCCCCCCCCCCCCCCCCCCGCAAAAAAAGAATTAAAATCCATCAGAGGTCTTTCCTATTCTTTTTGTTTTGAGTCACTCCTGGCAGGCTCAGGGGACTATATGGGACGCCGGGATTCGAACCACTGACCTTACGCATGAGAGGCCAACACCTTACCTCCATGCTATCTCTCCAGCCCCTTTCCTATTATTTTGTCTCTCCGAGCTTACCTAGTGTAGTTGAGCTCCTGCTTTGAGGGCAGAACACACTCGACCTTCGCCAACTTTTCCAGATTTCTTTTTCTTATTCTGAAACGAAATGGCTATTTCAGACTCCCATCCACGGGGACACAAGACGGGGGGGTCTCCGGTTTGAAGGAAGCTGGGCACTGGTGACGTGGACGCGAACCCGTAGGCAGTATCTTAGGGACCTGAAGGCCTGGACGGTTGGAACTTTCACGTCGAACCAAAAGGATCGTCACAATGGGCCTGTGTCCCGGCGTCCCGGGTCAGGCCGGGCAGCGAGGCCGGTCCCCGCCGGCTGTCTGTCTGTGCCTGCTGTCGGGAAACCCTCCCTAGGCTGCTGCCCTGGGTGGCTCTGGATCCCCCAAACCCCCAGACTCGGGGCACACCCGCTCCCCCCCAACCGGCACTGTAGGCAGGAACTTCCATGTAGGACAAGACACGCAGGACCCGAGTGCAAGCGCGCCAACCAGCTCTCCACCTACATACAAGCACAGACAGATGGATGACGGACGGACAGACAGTCAGAGAGACGAATAGATAGGCGGGCAGACAGGTGGACAGACATATGGACAGATGGACAGACAGATGGACAGGCAGACAGATGAACGGATGGACAGACAGATGGACAGGCAGACAGATGGACGGATGGACAGAGATGGATGGGCGGATGGACAGGCAGGCAGGCAGGCAGATGGACAGGCAGACAGATGGACGGATGGACAGACAGAGATGGATGGACGGATGGACAGGCAGGCAGGCAGGCAGACAGATGGACAGGCAGACAGATGGACAGGCAGACAGATGGACAGGCAGACAGATGGACAGATGGACAGGCAGGCAGGCAGATGGACAGGCAGACAGATGGACGGATGGACAGACAGAGATGGATGGACGGATGGACAGGCAGGCAGGCAGACAGATGGACGGATGGACAGGCAGGCAGGCAGGCAGATGGACAGGCAGACAGATGGACGGATGGACAGACAGAGATGGATGGACGGATGGACAGGCAGGCAGGCAGATAGATGGACAGGCAGACAGATGGACAGGCAGACAGATGGACGGATGGACAGGCAGAGATGGATGGATGGACAGACAAGCAGGCAAGCAGACAGGCAGACAGATGGACGGACAGACAGATAGGCAGACAGACGGACGGATGGACAGACAGACGGACAGGTAGATAGGCAGACAGGCGGACGGACAGGCAAACAGATGGAAGGATGGAAAGACAGACAGGCAGACAGACAAATAGGCAGGCAGGCAGATGGACAGGAGGACAGACGGACGGACGGACAGACGGACGGACACTCTAAACACCTCGCCACTAGCCCGAGCCCCCCGGCGAGCCCCGCGTTACCTTCTTTCCCGGAGAGAGCCACTCCCCGCAGCCTGGCCGCACCCCTCGGTCCGGGCCCCAACTAACTAAGCCCGCTCCGCACCCAGCAGCCCGACCTACCCACGCGGAGCCGCTCGGCCACGCCCTTCCGCCCCTCCGCCCCTCCCTCCCGGAGCTGGGGCGGGGCCTCGCGGCGCTCAGCGCGCACGCGCCGTCCGCGGCAACATTCAACGCGCCGCGAGAGCCAATGGCTGTGAGCGCGGGAGACGCAGTTTGAAAGTCAACAGCCGTCGTCCGGGTGAGGGGCGGAATGTGTGGGCGTGGTCTGTGCCTATGTGGGCGTGGTTGGTTTATGACCCCGCCCCGCGGGCTCCGCTGGTTCCGGGTCCGCGAGTTTTTAAAATCTACTGCCTGAGGCTGCAGAGATGGCGCAGCGGAAGGGCGTTTACCTTGCAAGCTGCCCATCCAGGAAACACGGTGGTTCGAATCCCGGCATCCCATATGGTTCCCCCGAGCCTGCCAGGAGTAATTTTTCTTTTTTATTGTATACAATTTATAGCATAAAATACACCTATTTCAAGTAAAAAGTGTATACCTTAATCTCTTCTTAAGTTTTCATTCCATTATTATAGGTTTCCAATTTGATACATATAAATCATATTTTGATTATAAGTAAGTATTCTTGTTGTCTATAAATGGTAGGTCTTGTGAGGATCTACCTAAGTAAATAAATATAAATTTGATCCTATATACTTCCTGTATTCTAAGTGGAAAATATAGCTGCCACTAACAGCAGGTGGCTTTTTTTAATGTAAATTATAAGGTAATAAGTAATAAGGTAAATGTAATATACTATGTATTTGGAATTCGTAAACACATTTTTCTCTTTTTTTTCTCTTGATTTTATATATATATATATACATATATATACATATATATATACATATATATATATATATAAACCTTCACCAGTGCAACATTCCCATCACCAATATCCCAACTGTCCCTCCTCCCCACCCCACACTGGCCTGTACTCTAGATAGGTTTTCTACTTCCCTCATTCAGTCACATTTTGTCAGGAGTGATTTCTGAGTACAGAGCAAGGAGTAGCCCCTGAGCGCAGCCAGGTGTGACCCCACCCCCAAAAAAATCAAAAACAAAAACAAAAAACCTATTTCCTGGGACCTGGGGCAGTTTATTTCTAGGAGCTGGCAGGGACGCTGCAGCCCAGATCCAGCCCCAGGATCCCCATGCCCGCGTCCTTGAGCCCTGGGCACGGAACTTTGGATCCTGATGTCTGGAGCTGAGATTGTCTTGGCACAGGGTTCCCCATGTCTCCTTTGCAGGGTCCTTCGATCTCTCAGTCCTGGTTCTAAGGGATCTGAGTCTCATGAGAGCCACGGTGTGGAGTGCAGCAGGTTGGGACCTGGGGTCCTTTGGGACACCCTGTTCCCTTGACTGTCAAAACCTCCCTCTGCTCCCCAAATCTTCATCTCCTCCACCTCCCAAGTTCTAGTCCTCCTCCTGACATCCCAGAAAAGCTAACAGTTGAATTGTCCTTTCTGGAGACACTTTTATAGAGGGTGGGCCAGGTCACATCTGGAGCTATTCCTGACTCAGGAATCCAGGAATTAATACTGGGGATCAAAGTGGGGTGGTGGGATGCCAGACAATGTTCTGTGCGTGACAATAGCTTGTGCCTTCTGCACTGTCTACCGGGCCCTTCCTGAAAAACTTGATCCAGTTTATCCAAGGCAATGTGCTTTACTAAAGTCATTTCCATGATGCAGGGAAGGAGAGCATTGGCAGAGCTTAAACACCATCCTGTTATCTTTCATCTCACCCAGCTCATCAGAACACAGACACAAGGGGCCTAGACTTCAAAGCTTCACAGAATGGCTGGTGCCAGGGACCAGGACAGCGATCAGGGACACCTAGCTAGAAGCAGTTCCCAGAGATCCTGTCCTTATCCCTGGGGAAAGCCAGATAAGTGCTAGCCCTGGACCTTCTGGGGTTCCCAGACTCTGAGATTTGGAAGAGAAGGAACTGAGATGAAAAACTTAATTTTCAGAGGAGAAACCTGATGTCTTCTTTTTATTTATTTATTTTGGATATTTGGACAGGGGTTATTCCTGGCTCTGCACTCAGAAATCATCGCTCTTGGCTGGCTTGGGGGACTATATGGGATGCTAGGGATCCAACCTAGGTCTGTCTCAGGTCAGCAATATGCAAGGCAAACGCCCTATCACTGTGCTAGCCTAAAACCTAATGTCTGAAACTGAGTGGAGGCCCACATGTGCTACATGATAAATGAATAAACCATTAATTTTTTTTATTATTATTATTTTTTTTTTTGTTTTTGGGCCACACCCGGCGTTGCTCAGGGGTTTCTCCTGGCTGTCTGCTCAGAAATAGCTCCTGGCAGGCACGGGGGACCATATGGGACACCGGGATTCGAACCAACCACCTTTGGTCCTGGATCGGCCTCTGTGCTATCTCTCCGGGCCCTAAACCATTTATTTTTATTTTGGGGATTGTGGGCCAACCCAGCTGTACTCAGGGCTTACTCCTGGCTCTGTGCATAGGGATCATTCCTGATGGGTTTAGGGAACCATATAGTGTGCTGGGGATTAAACCCACGTCAGCTGCATGCAAGGGAAGCACCAGACTACAGTACTATCACTACAGCAAAAATTGTCTAAACCATTTTTTTTTGACTTTTGGGTCACACCCGGCAGCACTCAGGGGCTACTCCTGGCTCTACGCTCAGAAATCTCCCTTGCAGGCTTGGAGGACCATATAGGATGCCGGAATTCGAACCACCTTCCTTCCGTATGCAAGGCAAATGACTTACCTCCATGCTATCTTTCCGGCCCTATCATTTGATTCCTTTTGTTCATTTCTCTTACACACGCGCCTCTGAATAATCACCAATATGTTCTCTGTATCTTGGAGCTTGAACTTGGTTTAGTTCAGACTGCAAATAAAGGAGATCATGTGGTATTTGTCCTTTGGGAGTGTTTCCAAGGGTCTCAGGAAAATGGGGAGCCTTCCAGGTGACTCTTGGCCAAGTAGGCCTTGAATTTCATAGTAGGGTCCAAGGATGTAGCTCTTCTCAAGTTCAGCAGCAGCAGGAACCCCTTTGGCCCCTCTAGGGCTGCTAGGGGTGAAGCTCAGGGACCATATTTGGTATTGGGAATCAAAGCAGGATTAGTTATGTGCAAGCAAACCCTCTCTCCAGTTGAGGTATTTCCCCTTGTGCTTGAGTTACTCTCAAAGCTACTTCATTCATCAAGGCCTAAAAGAGTACAAAATACTTTGCTTATGTTGCCAGTAAGAGGCCACACCAAGTGCTTGGCCTGAACAGTGATTGCAGACAACAGAATGAAAATCCATGGGCCAGGGGCCGGAGAGATAGCATGGAGGTAAGGCGTTTGCCTTTCATGCAGGAGGTCATCCGTTCGAATCCCGGTGTCCCAAATGGTCCCCGTGCCTGCCAGGAGCAATTTCTGAGCCTGGAGCCAGGAATAACCCCTGAGCACTGCCGGGTGTGACCCAAAAACCACAAAAAAAAAAAAAAAAAAGAAAGAAAATCCATGGGCCAGAGCGATAGCACAGTGGTAAGGCATTTGCCTTGCACGCAGCCAACACAAAACGAACCCCGGTTCGAATCCCTGCATTCCTTATGGTCCCTGAGCCTGCCAGGAGCAACTTCTGAGCACAGAGCCAGAAGTAACCCCTGAACGCCACTGGGTGTGACCCAAAAACAAACAAATAGATAAATAAATAAAAATAATTAAGATCAGTGCCAGTGTTGGTGTATGTTTTCCATAGGCAATGCCATTCCACCCACAGCTGTTGACTGGAGCAAGAACAAAGTGAGGGGGCCGGGCGGTGGCGCTGGAGGTAAGGTGCCTGCCTTGCCTGCGCTAGCCTAGGACGGACCGCGGTTCTATCCCCCGGCGTCCCATATGGTCCCCCAAGAAGCCAGGAGCAACTTCTGAGCGCATAGCCAGGAGTAACCCCTGAGCGTCACAGGGTGTGGCCCAAAAACCAAAAAAAAAAAAAAAAAAAAAAAAAAAAAAAGAACAAAGTGTGGGGCCGGAGAGATAGCATGGAGGTAAGGCGTTTGCCTTTCATGCAGAAGGTCATCGGTTCGAATCCCGGCGTCCCATATGGTCCCCTGTGCCTGCCAGGAGCAATTTCTGAGCATGGAGCCAGGAGTAACCCCTGAGCACTGCCGGGTGTGACCCAAAAACCACAACAAAAAAAAAAAAAAAAAAAAAAAAAGAACAAAGTGAGGAAAGCTGTGAAGAGATCCAGAAACTGAAATTTGAAGGGCCAGTATCTGATATGGAGAAACTTGGATTTCAATAAAGACCAGACACAAATTTCCCTTTAGTTCTTCTCATGATTATGTTGGCCAAAGCAAAATGTGTATTTTTTTGCCATGACAGAAAAAGAGGACACGTCAATGTAGGAGTGAATGGAGGATGGTGTGAAGGATTCACTCATTACACAGTGTAAATGCTGAGTCTTCGAGGACTCACATCAAAGCCAAACAACCAGAACATGTTTGGAAACTAGATAAGCTGATTGTGGAGAGGAAACTCACTTGCCAGAGAAAATCCTCATCATGGTGGTGAGCTCCGAGGAGTACATTCAAGGATTTGAGAGTGAACCTGGAAGTTCTTCTATTTATTTATTTACTTACTTATTTTTTATTTAGGGCCATACTCCTGGCTCTGCTCAGGAATTATTCCTGGTAGCCTCAAAGAACCCTGTAGGATACCAGGGATTGAACCAAGGTTGGCTGCTTACAAGACAGCTCTACCATCTGTCCTATTATTTCTTCAGCCCATGTTTGAAAGTTGGGTGTTTTGTTTTTTAGATTTTTGGGCCACACCCGGAGACGGTGGTCAGGAGTTACTCCTAGCTCTGTGCTCAGAAATTGCTCCTGGCAAGCTTGGGGGTCTATATGGGATGCTGGGAATCACATCCGAGTCCATCCCGGGTCAGCCGCTTGCAAGGCAAATGTCTACTCTATGTTATTGTCCCGTGCTATTGCTCCATACCCATGTTTGGAGGTTTTAAAAGAGGGGCTCAGCTATTTCCAGGAAGGTCTTGAGGTGGAGCCTGCAGCTTTTCGAGGCTTTTGTGGAGTGGTGAGGGACCAAACCATCTGTGTCATCAATGTTGTACTTGTCCTTGCCAGCTACCTTTCTAGAAAAGACTGTCATCTATAAAGGGTACTGGGTAGGATAACTGTCTTCCTTGGGCAAGACCGAGGCTACAGATTCAAACTCTGTTTCTGGCATAGTCCAAACCCCACGGCCTTCAGACACATCCCTGAATTGTCTTCTGTCCTTCTGAACTGCTCTGCCAGCACACGGTATTTTGGAGACTTGCACTCCTCTCAAGATTCTGCCTGTTGGGCCGGAGCGATGGCGCAGTGGTGGAGTGTTTGCCTTGCATGCGGCTGACCCAAGATGAACTACAGTTCAATCCCCAGTGTCCCATACGCAAGGAGCAAGTCCCCAAGCCAGGAGCAATTTCTGAGCGCATAGCCAGGAGTAACCCCTGAGCATCACCGGGTGTGCCCCAAACACACACACCCCAAATCTGCCTGCTGCTACAAATGCTCCCACATCCTCCTTTTATTGGAGATCTTTTTCCCAATAGAGTGAGGTGTCGTCCCTCCCAACACCACATCCTTTGATCCAACCCAGGAGCCCAGGAGTTATAGAAGCTTTCAAGACCAACTGTTTGCTGCTGTAACTGCAGAAGACGCAGTGAACATTGACGCAGGCTCTGAGAATTGCAACACCATCAGCTCAACAGGAGCTGGGTAGGGCTGTACCAAGGGGCTTGTGAGTGGCTCTAGACAGTCTGTGCTTCAAAGGCTGGGCCCATCCTACTGACATCACCAGTGTGATGTGGAGCTAGGAGTCACAAAACTCAGGGTGGGAAAGAGTGGCATGGAGAAGCAGCCAGGGGTACTTTGTGGAAAGGGGGCTCCTGATATGTTGGGCACTGGTCACACAAGCATGGCAGAAAATGAAGCAGAATGAAGTTAAAAGGCACTGCAAAGGGAGTTCACAGGCCAGGGTTTAGCAACAACGTTGGAGATTCAGTAAGATGCTAAAGGCTGATGCCAAAGACCAGACACCGTTACTGGAGAGGAGATGAAGAGGGTTAAGTGCCCTAGTGGGATCCAGGCTTCCTGGCAGTGGTCAGCCATTACTCCTGGCTCTGTGCTCAGGGATCACTCCTGGGAGGGGACCCACTGTTGTGTTGCAGATCAAACCTGTGTCTTCCCTTTGTGCTCCCTCCATGTTTCATGTCGTTTTTTTGTTTGTTTTTTGTTTTTGGGCCACACCTGTTTGACACTCAGGGGTTACTCCTGGCTATGCGCTCAGAAATTGCTCCTGGTGGGGCCGGGCGGTGGCGCTGGAGGTAAGGTGCCTGCCTTACCTGCGCTAGCCTAGGAGACGGACCGCGGTTCGATCCCCCGGCGTCCCATATGGTCCCCCAAGCCAGGAGCAACTTCTGAGCGCATAGCCAGGAGTAACCCCTGAGCGTCACCGGGTGTGGCCCAAAAACCAAAAAAAAAAAAAAAAAAAGAAATTGCTCCTGGCTTGGGGGGACCATATGGGACGCCGGGGGATCGAACCGCAGTCTGTCCTACGCTAGCGCTTGCAAGGCAGACACCTTACCTCTAGCGCCACCTTCCCGGCCCCGTTTCATGTCTTTTTTTTTTTTTTTTTTTTTTTTTGGTTTTTGGGCCACACCCAGTAACGCTCAGGGGTTACTCCTGGCTATGTGCTCAGAAGTTGCTCCTGGCTTGGGGGACCGTTTCATGTCTTTTGATGCCTGCCCTGTCCTAGGAGAGAGGTAACAGCTCACGGGGCGTTGGCCTATCACATCTGCCATATTGAGAAGGATCAGATGTAATGCTCACATGAAGGGGAGAACACTGCAACTGCCACATGTCAAAGGAAGGGAAAGTACAGGATTTAAGCAGGAGAGAAATAGAATGCCTGTCTTGAATACAGGCAAGGGTTGGGAAGGAGGGAGGGGAGGCACTGGTGGTAGGAATGTTACACTGGAGAAGGGTTGTGTTCTGTTTATGACTGAAACCCAACTAAACTACAATCATGTTTGTAATCATTGTGCTTAAATATTCTATTTAAAAAAGGAGGGGGAGGGCCCGGAGAGATAGCGCAGCGGTGCTAGCCTTGTAAGCAGTCGATCCAGGACCTAAGGTGGTTGGTTCGAATCCCGGTGTCCCATATGGTCCCCCGTGCCTGCCAGGAGCTATTTCTGAGCAGACAGCCAGGAGTAACCCCTAAGCAACGCCGGGTGTGGCCCAAAAACCAAAAAAAAAAAAAAAAAAAAAAAAAAGGAGGGGGAACATTTAGAAGCGTCATTCCTTCCCCAGTAACCTGAACCCTGCTGGATCCAGCTCTGCCTAGAGAAGAGGAGCTTGTGCTTCTAAGGAGACTAAAAACTCTAAGGCTGGTCTTGTCACCACTGAAACTCTGGTCAGCAATTCCAAGAAGTTTGGGGACTTTGTGTTATTGAAGAGTGATCAACAAGTGTAGGAGTCTGGGAGAGGGAGGTCCCCCTTGAGTCCATCTAAAAGGGACTGAAATAAAGTTGCCCTGTAGTTGATTTATTCTTGCTGGAAAGATCTGCTTCATTGTGTTGTAAACAAAGGTCTTAGTCTCTACCACCTGCGAGTGAACAATGGCAGGTATTATAGCTCTCATACAAAAGAAGTCTGTGCTGAGCACAATGTTGGCAGCTGTGATGCCTTTGACCGGCTGCCATCTTCCCTCTCTGCATTCATCCAACATCTCTGCCCCTGGCCCTCTAATGGGAGCAAAGTCCAATCTCTGCACTTTCCTAACATCAACAGCTTCTAGTGCGCCTCGGATGTGGCTCAGGGTAGAGCACTTGCTTTATAAATGCGTGAGATCCTGGGTTCAATCCCTGCACTGCAAAAAATACTAAATGAGGGGCCGGAGCGACAGTGCAGTGGGTTTGCATTGCACACGGCTGATCCAGGACGAACCTTATATTCACCAAATCAGGAGCGACTTCTGAGTGCCATAGCCAGGAGTAATCTCTGGGCATCACGGGGTGTGGCCCCAAAACCAAAAAAGCTTCTGACTACCCTAGGTACACCAGGGCCAAGGTATATGGCTATGATTTTGAAAAGGATTACTACAATGTTTCTTCCTTCATGGCAATTGTGGTATACAGTGTTTTTTACCCCACATCTTGGCTAGCAACCCCAAATGGGTGGAGAGTTTAAAGATAGTGCAGTGAGGGCTGGACTGACAGATTGTAACTTTTTTTGTTTTGTTTTGTTTTTTGGGTCACACCCAGCAGCGCTCAGGGGTTACTCCTGGCTCCATGCTCAGAAATTGCTCCTGACAGGCTCGGCAGACCATATATATGGGATGCTGGGATTCAAACCACCGTCCTTCTGCATGCAAGGCAAACACCTTACCTCCATAAATCTCTCCAGCCCCATGAGTAACTCTAGAGCATTGAGTCAGGAATTGCCCATGAGAACCACAGGTATGGACTGAACTTTTCCCCTTCATTTATTGCAATTGTTTTGGGCGTGTATTCAAATTCACTCTAAGTGTTTTTGTGGCAGTTCCTTTGGTGTTAGAGATCACAACTGGTGGCACCTGGCAGGTCTGGGTCTCATGCAATTAAGGCCCGTGCTCTGGCACTTGGGGCAGAGCCCAAACCCTGCTGCAGCATCTTTGCATTTGAAGACAGTAGACACAATCAGAATCTTCTTCAGGGGGCCAGAATGATAGCACAGTGGCAGGGCTTTTGCCTTGCACATGGACAACCCAGGACGTATCTGGTTCAATCCCTGGCATCCCATATGGTCCCCGAGCCTGCCAGGATCAATTTCTGAGTGCAGAGTCAGGAGTAACCTCTGAGCAATGCTCGGGGTGACTCAATAAAAACAAAAACAAAGAATCTTCTTTATCAGTGATTGGGTAAATGTGGTACATCCATATCATAAACACTAAATTAAAAAAAAATACAGTAAGCTGGGCCCGGAGAGATAGTACAGCGGCGTTTGCCTTGCAAGCAGCCGATCCAGGACCAAAGGTGGTTGGTTTGAATCCCGGTGTCCCATATGGTCCCCCGTGCCTGCCAGGAGCTATTTCTGAGCAGACAGCCAGGAGTAACCCCAGAGCATCACCAGGTGTGGCCCCAAAATCAATAAATAAATAAATACAGTAAGCAGACCTGAATTTGATTTTCCTAAGGTCACAAAAATCCAAGGGAAATGACCTTGGGGTACACTCAAATGACTTCCACACCCTTACCCTGATACTGTCTGAATCCCTCGAGATACTATGGCAGGCGTGCTCTGTAGGAGAGAAAGGTTTTACTAAAAATTCCCCAGCTTCCTTTCCAGCTCATCTCAGAAGTATGTTCACAGGGCCCAGGAGGAGCCTCCCCTGGGCAGTGCAGGCTGATATTTCCACAAGAAAATCAGAAACAAAACCCATCCTAAAACAAAAACACAGTACACATGAAGTGAGGCAATAGCGAGATTGATTCTGAGAGAGAAAAGCAATGAAGAGACCAATTGTGCTGGTTGGGTTCCAACTCTGAGAATTTCTATCTGAGGCAGTTAGAGATACTGGGGGCAGGTTGACCCAGTCTGCACTGGGACTAGGGTGCAGAAGCTGGGCCCAGCTTGGGGAGCTGTTGTTTGCAATGGTCCTGGTAGGAGCCAGGCCCACACAGGAACCCACACCAAGTTGTTAACTCATTTCCCACAGAACAAGTCAGTTCAGTTGAGTTTCACAGACACGCTGGCAAAGTGCTTATCTGGGAGTATCAGCAAGTAAACTTGATGTCACTTCTGTTTTTACACACAAGTTATTTGATTATTCCCCTGCCCTTGTGTTTTATTTTGGGGAAATAGCTGGCTGTGCTCATGTGTACTATCTCACCAGCCACCCCTCTCCCCTTTGCAAGTGAAAAAAATAATTCTGAGCTTCAAAAAAGAGATGTATTCAACTATCATATAGAATCTGTTTCCCAAAAATATTTTCTGATAAAAGTAATGGAAAATGGGCTAGGGCGATAGCACAGCAGTGGGGCATTTGCCTTGTAAGCGGCTGACCCGGGTTGGACCCAGGTTCGATTCCCGGCATCCCATATGGTCCCCCAGCCTGCCAGGAATGATTTCTGAGCGCAGATCCAGGAATAACCCGAGTGCCTTTGGGTGTGGCCCCAAAAACAAACTAAAAAAAGTAATGAAAACTAGGGCCAGAGAGAGTACAATGAATAGGTGCTTGCCTTGCATACAGCCAACATAGATTTGATCTCCAGCACCAATGAGCCTACCATGACTGAATCCTGAGTGCAGAGGCAGGAATAACTCCTGAGCACCAGTGGGTGTGAGCAAAATACAAACAAGTCATGGAAACTTATTTTCCTCCCACTGTTTTTATTTGCTAATCTTTTTCCTCTCTGGTTTTTGGGCTACACCAGCAGTGCTCATAGGCTACTTCCAACTTGGTGGTCAGGGACTGAGTCCGGTCTGAACATGCAAGGCAAGTGCTTTCCCACTCAACCACATCCACAACCCATACTATTTTTTGTCTTTTTTTTTTTGGTGGGGAGCACAGCTGCCAGTGCCTTGGGAACTGTCCCTAGTTCTGTCCTTGGGGGGGTCACTCCAGCAGTGCTCTAGTGGGGAGCTGGAAATGTCCTTTCAAAAAATTATCAGGGGGACTGGCGAGGTGGCACTAGAGGTAAGGTGCCTGCCTTGCAAGCGCTAGCCAAGTAAGGACCTCGGTTCGAACCCCTGGCACCCCATATGGTCCCCCCAAGCCAGGGGCAATTTCTCAGCGCTTAGCCAGGAGTAACCCCTGAGCAACAAACGGGTGTGGCCCGAGAAAAAACAAAAATAAAATTATCAGGGGCCAGAGACACAATACAGCAGGGAGGGCGCTAGCCTTGCATGTGGCAAACCTATGTTTGATCCCCAATACCCTATATAGTTTCCCAAGTCCCGAATGGAATAAGTCCTGAGTGCAGAGCCAGGAGTAACCCATGAGAAACACCAGGTATAGACAGACCCCTAAATCACCGGCTCAAATAATTGATATAGAAATGAAGCTGTACCGATGGGGTTGGAGTAATAAAACAGCAAGTAAGGGGCCCGGAGAGATAGCACAGCGGCGTTTGCCTGGCAAGCAGCTGATCCAGGACCAAAGGTGGTTGGTTCGAATCCCGGTGTCCCATATGGTCCCCCGTGCCTGCCAGGAGCTATTTCTGAGCAGACAGCCAGGAGTAACTAACCCCTGAGCTTCACCGGGTGTGGCCCAAAACAAACAAACAAACAAAAAAAACCAAAACAGCAAGAAAGGAACCTACTTCAACTTGGCTAACACAGGTCTCATTCTGGTAGCACTAGGAGTTGAAAACATTATCGGAAATGACCTGAGCACAGTTGGGTGTGGGTCAAAAATGGAAGAAAAGGAAAGCAGGAAAGAGGGAGGGAAGGAAGAGGCTTCTTGCCTTTCTGGGGTCAGGGGGCCCCTCTATTGGGGCTTCCAGGCACAGCTTCAGCATGATTCAGAGTGGCCAAGACACTCTGAGTCCCTGGGTGTGTCCTGCCTGCACTGTCTGATAAAGCAAGAGCTCCTGCTCCCCCCAAAGGGATGAGGCCAGTGGGGCGTATGGCATAGGGGAGTTCCAGCAAACCCCACCTCTATGGGAGGGTGAAGACCAAGTGCTTGGGTCTAGGCTTGACAGTTACACCCAGGGGGCACCCGCTGAAATGGCCCCTCCTGTGTCCCCAACACCACTAAGAAACTTCCAAAATTAAACAAAAGTAGGAGACTGGTGAGATAGTCCAAGGCTTGATGTAGCACTGTGGAGTGTGGCCCCAAAACGAAGATTAAAAATTGAAAAACTAGGGGCCGGAGAGATAGCATGGAGGTAAGGCGTTTGCCTCTCATGCAGGAGGTCATCGGTTCGAATCCCAGCGTCCCATATATGGTCCTCCCGTGCCTGCCAGGAGCAACTTCTGAGCCTGGAGCCAGGAATAACCCCTGAGCACTGCCGGGTGTGACCCAAAAACCACAAAAAAAAAAAAAAAAAAAAAAAAAAAAAATTGAAAAACTAGGGTCGGAGAGACAGCATGGAGGTAGGGCATTTGCCTTGCATGGAGGACGGTGGTTCAAATCCCGGCATCCCATATGGTCCCCCGAGCCTGCCAGGAGCGATTTCTGAGCATAGAGACAGGAGTAATCCAAAAACAAACAAAAAACTGAGGGGCCGGAGCAATGGTGCTAGAGGTAAGGCATCTGCCTTGCAAGCATTAGCCTAGGATGAACCGCAGTTTGTGTCCCATATGTCCCATATGGTCCCCCATGCCAGGAACGATTTCAGCACACAGAGCCAAGAGTAACCCCTGAGCATCAACGGGTGTGACCCAAAAACCAAATGAAAAAATTCATAATTGGGGCCGGAGCAGTGACACAAGCAGTAAAGCATATGCCTTACACATGCTAGCCTAGGACGGACCCAGTTGGATTCCCCATCGTCCCATATGGTCCCCCCAAGCAAGGAGCGATTTCTGAGCATATAGCCAGGAGTAACCTCTGAGCATCAATGGGTGTGGCCCAAAAACAAACAAAAAAAACCTGAGGCTGGAGTGATAGTACAGTGAATATGCATTTGCCTTGCATATGACGCTGCACACCCAGGTTCTAACCCCAGCATCTCATATGGTCCCCTGGGCCTGCCAGGAGCAATTTCTGATCGCAGAGCCAGGAGTAATCCCTGAGCACCACTGGGTATGGCCCCAAAACCAAAAATAAAATAAAATAAAAAATAAAACAAAAATGGGGGGATTTGATCTTATGAGGGACTCCCAACACTAAGTTTTGGGTTCCTTGGAGGAGCAGTGGAAACTCCCCCAAAGTATGGGCACATTTCTGTAGTGGCGGCACTCGGGTTACTTCCTGGCTCTGTGCTCAGAAATCTACTCCAGGGAAGCAAGAGCAATAGCACAGCGGCAAGTTGTTTGCCTCGCACACAGCCAACCCGAAAGGACCCGAGTTCAATCCCTGACATCCCATGTGGTCCCCCAAAACTTGCCAGAAGTGATTTCTCAGCCCAGAGCCCTGCGTAACCCGAGCACTGCTGGTGTGGCCCCAAAACCAAAAATCACTTCTGGCAGGCCTGGGGGACCATATGGGATGCTGAGGATCGAACCTGGGTTGGCTGCATGCAAGGCAAATGTTCTATCCACTATGCTATTGCTCCAGCCACTTCCCCCAGTTTTTATTATTATATTTGGTTTGGGGCCATATCTGATTGGTGCTCAGAAGTTAATAACCCAGGCTCTGTGCTCAGGGAGCACTCTTGTTTCTCAGGAGATCATCCAAGGTACAGGAACTCAGGATTCAGGGTTACAAGGTACTGAAACTAGGTAGGCTCTGTGCCCTACCTTCGGGACTTCACTTGGGCTCTGGAAAGTGTTTTTAGACAATATGGTTACACTATTCCGAATCTGGGGGAGCTACATTTCGTACCTCTACTGGTGGTGCTGTGTGCCAGGGAGAGGATGAAACATTCCAGAGTGCCCTTGTGCTCCTCTCCTCCATCCTGCAACCCATTTCTTAGGGCCTGGGAGCGAAATGTGTTTGGAGTCTCTGGGGCAGCAGGGAGCTGAAAGATTATAAGGATGTTTCTCAGGG
The DNA here is from genome assembly GCF_024139225.1 of Suncus etruscus. Lineage (NCBI taxonomy): Eukaryota > Metazoa > Chordata > Mammalia > Eulipotyphla > Soricidae > Suncus > Suncus etruscus. The sequence goes on along the minus strand of NC_064860.1, from coordinate 24,827,324 downwards.
TTCTTTCAGGCTGATTCATATCTTCCCAGTCCCATAGTCACTGAAGACAAAGCTTGACTCACAGTGAGAAAAATGCTCCATTTTATTTTATTTTATTTGGTTTTGGGGTCACACCCGGCAGCGTTCAGGAGTTACTCCTGGCTCTACGCTCAGAAATCGCTCCTGGTAGGCTTGGGGGACCATATAGGATCCCTTACCTCCAGGCTATCTCTCCGCCCCGGAAAATGCTTCATTTTAAATGGGTAGTGAGGGGCTGGAGCAATAGCACAGCTGGTAGGACGTTTGCCTTGAATGCAGTCCACCTGGATTCGATCACAAGAATCCCATATGGTCCTCCAAGCCTGGCAGGAATGATTTCTGAGTGCAGAGCCTGGAGTATCCTGTGTGCTACAATGAATGGTCCAAATGGAATAGAGTAATTTGCCCATGGAGAACATCAGAAAAAGGGATATCTAACTCCTTCCATCCATAAGTTCTTTATTTTGTTGGTATCTTTTATTTGGGGGGTTACTGAGGTGGCGCTGAGGGGTTACTCCTGGCTATGTGCTCAGTAATTGCTCCTGGCAGGCTTGGGGAAACATATGGGATGCTGAGGATCAAATCCGAGTCTTGTCCGAGTTCAGCTGTGTGCAAGGCAAACACCCTACCACTTTACTGTTGCTCCAGCCCCAACATCCACAAGTTCTGTTGGTGTGTTCGGGATGCCAAGTTCCAAAGCCAAGAGACCAGTCTAGCTCAGGTTTCGCCAGGGAGAATCTTATACTTACAGGTCTTACCCACTACACTGGGCAGCCATCACAGGGCAAACCTCTGAAAGCATGTCTCCAGTGATAGGTATCTATGCTCTGGATATATTCACAGGGGACTTGCTCTTTGGTTTACTTTTAGAGACATTTTGTTTGCTTGTTTTGTTTTTGGGCCACACCCAGCAGTGCTCAGGGGTTAGTCCCGGCTGCTGGGATTCAAACCACCATTGGTCCTGGGTCAGCCGCTTGCAAGGCAAACGCCCTACTCCTGTGCTAGCTCTCTGGCCCCATAGAGCCTTTTTTTTTTTTTTTTTTTTTTGCTTTTTGAGTCACAACTGGCAGCACTCAGGGGTCACTCCTGGCTCCAGGTTCAGAAATTGCCCCTGGCAGGCTCGGGGACCATATGGGATGCCAGGATTTGAACCACCGACCTCCTGCATGAAAGGCAAATGCCTTACCTCCATGCTATCTCTCAGGCCCCAGATAAGAGACACTTTTTTTAAAAATTTCATTTATTTTTTTGTTTTGGGGCCACACCCTGTCATGCTCAGGGGTTACTCCTAGCTTTGCACTTAGAAATTACTCCTGGGGCTGGAGTGGTGGCGCAAGGCGAATGTTTTGCCAGTACTAGCTTAGGACGGACTGTGGTTTGATTCCCCGGTGTTAATAGGTGACAATGCTCAGGGGTTATTCCTAGCTCTGCTACTCAGGGGTCACTCCTGACAGGACTTGGTGATCATATGGGGATAGAACTTGGGGGGCCGGAGAGATAGCATGGAGGTAAGGCATTGCCTTTCATGTAGGACAGTGGTTTGAATCCTAGCATCCCATATGGTCCCCTGTGCCTGCCAGGGGCGATTTCTGAGTATAGAGCCAGGAGTAACCCCTGAGCGCTGCCGGGTGTGACCCAAACTGCCCCCCCCCAATATAACTCAGGTTGGCCAAATACAAAGGAGTGCACTACACACAGTACTCTTGTACTATATGGGCATTCTGGGGAATTGAACCAGGGACAGCTGCATACAAGGTAAGCGCTCTATCCACTGTACTATCACCCTAACCCAGAAAATACACATTATATATATATTTTGTCTTCAAACCAGATACTTGAAAATTACAGGACAAATATAAACTGTCAGGAACCCAACTGCAGGGCTGGTTCTTCCAAAAGCTTCCAGCAGCGCCACCTTCCGGCCACACAAAGGAAAACCTTATATTATGCGACAAAGTCTATCTCCAACCCCATCTTCAGAAATTCAGCTTCTTTACAGAGAACCCACATGGTCCAAGCCCCGCCAGGTCTGAAGAGACAAGACTAAATCCCAAGCATCCGGGCCAGACATAGCACAGCGTTAGAGCGTTTGCTTTGCTAGTGGCTGACCCAGGACCAATGGTGGTTCAAATCCCGGCATCCCATATGGTTCCCCATGCCTGCCAGGAGCGATTTCTGAGCAGAGTCAGGAGTAACCCCTGAGCGCCGCTGAGTGTGGCACCCCCCCCCAAAAAAAAATCCCAAGCATCCCTAGGAGTGGTCACACAAAAAAACTAAACCAAACCAAACCTGTCTAGAGGAAAAACAAGTGTGAAGCCCAGCTTCTCCACAGTTGAGACAGAATCTAACTCCTGGAAGGAACATGTTGGCATGGATGAAAAGGAACAAGTTAGCAAATATGCAGAACAGGACACAGGAAAGTGTGATTTAACAAGATACAGGATAGGGAACTCATTTTGCACCTGACACAGGTGGTCAGGTCCTGGACCACATATGATCTGAAGCATGCCAAGAGAAAAGCAGAGATTCTGCTAATCCCTGCCCAACCCATCAATTGAGCTAAAATAAGCTTACTTTTGCATCCTCCATAAGCCCCATAACTGGCTCTTGGCACTTCCAGTACTTAAAGAGGGGCTGAGATAGTACAGCAATCTTTATACAAGTATAGAGCTAACCCCAGGATCAAGTCCCTAGCACTATTTAGGGTTCCCAGAGTCCTGTCAGGGGTCACCTGATATGAAACAAAAACTTAAAAATGAGGGGACTACGGGCCAGAGAGATAGCATGGAGTAAGGCGTTTGCCTTTCATGCAGAAGGACGGTGGTTTGAATCCTGGCATTCCATATGGTCCCCCGTACCTGCCAGAGGCGACCCAAAAAAACAAAACAAAACGGGACTAGATAGTACAGCAGGTCCAGTACTTGTCTTGCATGTGACCAACCAGGTTTCAATCCCCAGTATCCTAGATGATCCGCAGAGCTTGCCATGAGCGGATCTTAAGCACAGAGCTAGCGGTAAGCCCTAAGCACTGCTGGGTATGGCCTCCAAATGAAAAACTTAAAATGAGGCTGGCATAAAGGAAATTCACCAGGCCCAAACATCAGAGGGGGCTGGGACAAGACTGGGTAAAGGCACAATAGAGGTTTGGACCAGCACACAGCTCTGGCTCTGCAGATGTCTGACTCTGACTCTAGCACAATCATCACCTGAGCGATGAGCACTCCACAGCTGACGGCCACCTGCTTGAAGTTGTGGCAATTTAATCCAGTAACACAGAGTCACTTCATTTTAATGCCAAAGTTTAGTTTCATTTTTTTCTTCTTTTTTTTTTTTTTTTTTTTTTTTTTTGATTTTTGGGTCACACCTGGCAGTTCTCAGGGGTCACTCCTGGCTCTATGCTCAGAAGTCGCCCCTGGCATAGGAGACCATATGGGATGCCGGGATTCAAACCAACATCCTTCTGCATGAAAGGTAAACGCCTTACCTCCATGCTGTCTCTCCGGTCCTTCGTTTTTTTTTTTTTTTTTGGTCACACCCAGCAATGCTCAGGGGTTACTCCTGGCTCTAAGCTAGGAAATAGCTCCTGGAAGGCTCGGGGGACCACATGGGATGCCAGGATTAGAACCACCGTCCTTCTGCATGCAAGGCAAATACTTTACCTCCATGCTATCTCTCTGACCCCTCATTTTGTTTTTCTTGAGGGAGCTGAGACAATGGAGACTCCATTGTTATAAGGTTATAAAAAGCTCAGTGAATGGACTGGAGGCCCATAGTTAGTAGGAGAGCATTTGCCTTGCAAATGACCAACCTGGGTTTGATCACTTGAGCAGTGCTAAGCATGGCCCAAAACAAACCAAAAAACTCTCCAGAAATTTTATTATGTGAGTACACTTTTCAAGAAATGAAAAGCCTGTGCATTGTGGTCAGAAAGGTAAAGCTGAACTATGTACAAGTGTTTTACTGCTTAGCGTTCAGTTATGAGAAGGCCCTAGTTTTAGTTGAGAGTAACTTATTAACATGACACAACAGTGACCAAGTCCTTAAAATTAGGGCATACTTGCTCATAGAGCTTCACCAAGTTATGCTAAGCTCAGGTCAAACACAGAAAGACCTTCCTCAAATCCCTTGAAAAGTAGGGTTTCTAGGCTCCTTTGAGAAGCAGAGGAATAAAATCTCAAGAGCAAGAGTGTAGATGCAGAGGCATCAGCACATTATATTGGACCAGGCTGAGCCATTTGGCCTATTACATGATCAAAGTCTTACTTTTTTTGGGTCAACCCGGCGGCACTAGTGGTTTCTACTGGCTCTCAGAAATCATCATCCCTGGCTGGCTGGGGAACCACATGAGATGCCGGAATTCAAACTAGGTTCTCTTAGGTCGGCTGCGTGCAAGGCTAACGCCCTGCTGCTGTGCCCCCTCCATGTCTTCTTTGAGCCAGGCTCCCTTTACTAATTGTTGGCAGAAATTCTACAAACATTGTCCTGTTCACCTTCAGACAAGTAAGCTGTAGGGAAACACCACACTTTGTAAGCAATCTATCTTTCATTTGGAGCCATATGTTGAAGATCAAAAAATACACACTTAAAATACAGGCTTAAGTTGTGACTAGTTCATCTCGCTGGAATAGTGAAGGAGAGTCAAAACCTTGAATTTGGTCAGGGAGTAGCAGAATACAGAGATGACCTGAACAAATTCAGTGGCTTAGGAGTTTTAATGTTTTATATTGCTAGCTTAAAAATAGAGTATTATGTTGGTTCTAGGTCAACAGGTTAAGAAAGTTAATAGCTACTAAGTTATACTCACAATTTTATACAAGGACATTTAAGAAGAGAAAGTCACACAGTGCACACACATATCCCATGTAAAACATTGTTTTCAGTTTTAATATTTATTTCCCCAGACAGCCTAGCCTGCAGTCTACTTGGATAAAATGTACAAGCTAGTTTTCTGCTGCTTCTAGTTTTAAACTTTCACCATGTTTTGATGACAAGGAATGCTGCAAAAATACTCTAGTTCAACAAAGAGTTATGATCACAAAATAATTTTTATCCATTCTACAGTGTTTCAGAATTACCAGTTGATTTTTCAACACAAAGTAGATATAGATGCTAATGGTGGCTAACCTGGTATGTTTCTTATAGCAAACTTGTTCATGCAACATTTGTGCTCGAAGGGGAAGGCACAGGAGTTCCTACAATGAGCCACCTTATCAAGAGTTCTTCTGTGTACAAATTAATTTATGTCACATTTAATTTAGTGTGCATGACCTCAAAACTGAGGTATTATTCCAATTTATAAAAACCACTTGCATAATTTTTATGCAAGTTTTAAAAATACAAAGTTTTCTCCCTTAAAGTGGCTCAAAATAGATTGTTCATGGCTGCCTACATCTAAGGTAAAAAGAGTCTAAAACAATTGAACAGATTAGGCATATTATTAAAGGTGTTCAAACCATTACTTGATTTGTACATCTACTCAAACCTCTTCATCGGTCTTTTATTCAGCAGTACATATGCACCAAATTTCATTTTAGAAGTTTCCATATCATTTTCATAGAAAACAAAGTTTGAAAACAAGTAACATTTAAACACAGCACGGTATTCTACCACAACTGAAACTTTTTTTTTCTTCTTCTTTACAGGACTCAACAGAATCTAAAAATGAACTATGCTGTAGATTAATTTCATGCAACGGGTTTTATGTTGTCTGTGAAAATGAAAAGGATGCTTGGTAAAGCACATTTTTAACTGTTTTATACTATTATGGCAACTTGTGTACTGCAACACAGTCTATTTTGAGGGAAATTTATGATTTTTTTCCATGCAAAAATCTACACAAATTAGTTTTGATGATATGGAAAGCTTTTCATAGCATCAAACATTCATCTGGTGCAAATGCACAGGGAACCCTTCCTGAAAAGTTTTCTGATTTGAGAAGCAACTAAAAAGCCATACTAGGTAAAGTAAATAAAAACTAAAATGAAAAAAGAAAAAAAGAAAAAAAACAAAACAAAACCTAAAAAGGAACTTGGAGGAGGGCGGGCGGCGGAGAACCGGTGTCTGCTGCTGAACCGGTCTGGGCTGTCCTGGCAGAGTCCAGTAACACTCCGATCTCATTCGGTGATTTTCTAGGTCTGTTACCAGCCCCGAAGGCGAATCAAGCTCGCATGCGTCCACACACAGCACCACACCCACACGCTCACTCCACAGTCACTCCAGGGCTAGGAGTCGGCTTCCCAGGGAAGAACCCCACGCACGGAAGATGGATCTGGCTCTCCATCATGGAGCCACATTCACTCAGCATCGTCCACTCACACACTGCTCAGAGCAAGGCCCGGCCTCACTTTCCTGCGACTTGTTGGGCTTAAAGATGACAGAACTGCACTACCTCTCACTGACAGAGACCAAGGCAATGTTCCTTCTCGGGCACTGAAGATCTGTGACCCGCAGCCCCTTTTCACTTCCAACAATCTAAATAAGCACTCATGTAAAGTCTCATTCCATTCTGCCACTCATTCTCACTCGCACCCACTCGCCATCTTGATCTCATTTGGGCATTTTCTGTGATTCCAAATGAAATCTTCACATTTTCTTTCCCGATTTAATGCAGCAGCAGATCCCATGAGCCAAGCTTGATGGATCAAACCTTTCTCTATAGACGCATGTATATTTATGTATCTCAGTGCCGCATTAGACTTGACTTTCATGACATCTCTCTAAAACTGGAATCCTTCCGTCGGTACATTGGCAGATGAATTGAAACCAAATGTTCCACCTTGTATTGCCTCTGGAACAAGGCTAGGGTCTTCATCAATCTAAGGGGGAAAAAGAGGATCAGCTCTGCAATATACATAGATTGCATTCTAACACTATTCCCCCACACCTTAAATAAAGCAGGGAAGGGATGATGAATATGTGTGTGTGTGTTTGTGTGTATGTATGTATATATATATATAAATATATTTGAAGTGAATGGAACTGAAGTACATACATTCAAAATTAGGGCAAAAGCTTTGATGAGTAGGTAAAAACTTTCACTAATATTTTAAATAGCTGTACCATTTTTTTTTTTTTTTTGGGCTACACCCAGCGGTGCTCAGGGATTACTCCTGGCTGTCTGCTCAGAAATAGCTCCTGGCAGGCACGGGGGACCATATGGGACACCGGGATTCAAACCAACCACCTTTGGTCCTGGATTGGCTGCTTGCAGGGCAAACACTGCTGTGCTATCTCTCCGGGCCCAGCAGTACCATTTTGGAAACAAAATAAAACAAAACTAATATTTGAGCTTAAAATATTCAACTAAGTACAGGGAAGATGGTATAGGAGATAAGGTGCTTGCCTTGCAAGCAGATGACCCAGGTTCAATCCTGGCACCTCACATGGCCAGCCCTGAGCACTGCCAGTTTCAATCCTGCCGTGCTATATATGTAGTCCTCCCCAATCTGCTGGGAGCAATCTCTGAGCACAGATCCAGAATGCCTGAGCACTACTGGATGGATACTCAGAAGCAAAACCAAAATTGTCAGTTAAGAGCCTGGCTAATAGGGTCTCGAGTAGTGGCACAGGCAGTAGAGCACAAAAACCAAAAAAACAAAACAAAACAAAACAAAAACAAAAAACCAACAACAACAACAAAAAAAAAAACCCCCAAAACAAAAACCCAAGTCCAAGTTTTTGTGCATACCTAATGCAAACTATAAAAATCCAGCATAATTAAAATTATCTTTTAAGAATATGCTTTTCTGGGACTAGAACTGTAGCAAAGCAAGGAGGGTATTTCCCCTACACACAATTACCTAGGTTTAATCTTCAGTATCCCACGCCTGCCAGGAGTAATTTCTAAGCGTAGAGTCAGAAAAAACGTGAGCATCACCTGGTGTGGCCCAAATACCAAAAATGAAAAGAAAAAAAGAGAAAAAAAGAAAAAAAAAAGCTTTTCCTAGATTTTGTTTTTGTTTTTGGGCCACACCCGGCGGTGCTCAGGGGTTACTCCTGGCTGTCTGCTCAGAAATAGCTCCTGGCAGGCACGGGGGACCATATGGGACACCGGGATTTGAACCAACCACCTTTGGTCCTGGATCGGCTGCTTGCAAGGCAAACACCGCTGTGCTATCTCTCCGGGCCCGCTTTTCCTAGATTTTACTTATGATTGTCAGCATAGTCCATACAGGACTCGTAGTGATAAACTAATAAAAAAATCTCATTTCCAGAACTGCCAATAGGGTGCTTAATTTACATATGGACAATCTGGGTTTTATTATGGCAATTCATATGGTCCCCTGAGCGCATCAGGGGTAATTCCTGAGTAACTAACCCTGAGCATGGCAGGTGTGACCCTCCAAAAATCAAAGCAAAGTAGAAAAAAGTCTAATTTTCTTTTTTTCTTTTGTTTTGGGTCACACCCGGCAGTGCTCAGGGGATACTTCTGGCTCTATGCTCAGAAATCACCCCTGGCAAGCTCGGGGAACCATACGGAATACCGGGATTTGAATCACCGTCCTTCGGCATGAAAGGCAAACACCTTACCACTGTGCTATTTCTCTGGCCCCTTCAAGGAGAAATTTTAATCACCCTTGTCAGACTCACATTTATTCATTTATTTATTTATTTTATTTTTGCTTTTTGGGCCATACCCGGTGATACTCAGGGGTTACTCCTGGCTATGTGCTCAGAAATCCCTCCTGGTTTGGGGGACCATAGGAGACACCGGGGGATGGAACCACTGTTCTAGCCCCCAACTAACATTTAAACTACTTTGTAAGTGCAGGGTCAAAGATTGAAATCAGAATCTTCCAATTCAACAAACACACTTTACTACCAAACTCTACTCCTGGCCCATACCCTACACTTTCAATAACATTGTTGAACAATATCCCAGTTCTTTTCTACTTTTTTCCAGGGCCCACACCCAGCAGCAGTTGGGCCACTTTTGGCTCTGCACTCAGAAATTACTCCTGATTGGCTCAAGGACCATATGGGATGAAGATCAAACCTGGGTTGGTCACATGCAAGGCAAATGCCCTACCTGCAATGCTATTGCTCTGGCCCCTCTTTTTCTTTTTTTTGTTTGCAGAGGAGAAAATTGGACAAGACCTGGTGTTGCTCAGGACAATCATGGCAGTGGCCAGGAGGTTGAAGGCAAACTCCCTAGAATCCCAGTCACTTGGCTGGTAGTGCTGCTTGGCCTACAAAGCCAGGCAGGGACTTCCCACGTAATTCAGTAGGCCACACACAGAGCAGTGCTAAAGGAATGTGTGATGCATTGGACAAACAAGGAATATGACTGAACCTATGTGAACTCTTTCTTTCTGGTCCTAGAACTACTTTGATACTCAGAAGGATCTGGAAATACTGAAATGTTTGTGTTTCTTAAAAAAAGTGAATTTCTCTCACATATCTTGATTATTTTTTTGTTTGTGATCCATACCTAGCTGTGTCTAGGGCTTATTCCTGGCCTTGGCTCTGCACCCACAACTGGCAGGCCTGGTACCATGTCCATATAGGGTGCTGAGGTTGGCCATGCATAGGGCAAATGCCCCACCCACACTATATTGCTTTGGCCCCTCATATATCTATTTTAATTCAATTTTCCCAGATTATATACAAATTCAGATTAAACTATTATTTATCGCAAACTTATTCTTATAAATAAGAAAACCACAAAATTATTAAATACATCATCTGAAGAGAAGAACTGATCGATGATCTCATAGGCCAATTTGTAGATGTCTTCGTTTTCATGATTTTGAAGTTGTTCAATTTTCTCCAGTCCTATAAGAAATTATAAAGTGAAACAATGAAACAATTAGAGGCACTGACATAATACTACAATAATCTGTGACTGCTAAATCTGACTTTTGGACTGCAAATTAATTGAGAATCTACTCTAGAGATCCTTTTTTTTTTTCTTTTGGGCTACACTCAGTGGTGCTCAAGGGTAACTCATAATAGCTCTGCACTCAGAAATCGCTTCTGGCAGGCTTGGGGGACCATATGGGATGCTGGGGATTAAATCCAAGTGGGCTATTTGTTAGGCAAGCACCTTACCTGCTATGCTATTACTCTAGCCCCAAGGCAAGACAGTTATTTGCCTTGCATGCTGCTAACCCAGTTTCCATCCCAAGCATCCCATACAGTCCCCAGAGCACTATCGGGAATATTTACCAAGTGCAGAGCTAAATGTACCCTTCTGAGCACCTCTGGGCCTGGTTCAAAACCAAACCAAAGTATCAGTTCTGTATCTCCCTAAAGTGCAGTATTTCTCACAGTCTCTTCCCAGCATCTTTGCACAGACTCTGTTCAAACTCTGGCACTGATCTGTGATAGAACAGGCAAGAAATTCAGTAGGGTGCACAACAGAATTTTTACTTTATTTGGCTACTTTTTTTTTTTTTTTTTTGGTTTTTGGGTCACACCCGGCAGTGCTCAGGGGTTATTCCTGGCTCCAGGCTCAGAAATTGCTCCTGGCAGGCATGGGGGACAATATGGGACACTGGGATTCCAACCGATGACCTCCTGCATGAAAGGCAAACGCCTTACCTCCATGCTATCTCTCTGGCCCCTATTCTGCTACTTTGTTATCAAAGACTGAAAAAGATGTGCCTGTATCTTAAAAAAGTTATAAGAATATTAAAATGTGGGGCCGCAGAGATAGCATGGAGGTAAGGCGTTTGCCTTTCATGCAGGAGGTCATCGGTTCAAATCCCGGCATCCCATATGGTCCCCTGTGCCTGCCAGGGGCAATTTCTGAGCCTGGAGCCAGGAATAACCCCTGAGCACTGCCAGGTGTGACCCCCCCAAAAAAAAAAAAAGAATATTAAAATGTAAATTTGCTTATAATAAACTTACCCCCGCATTCTTCTATGAGATTGGCTATGGTTTCTGCCTCATCTTCAGCCATTTTTAATATATTACTTAGACCATCGAGGACTACTTGTACAACTTGTGCATCTTTTACAGTAAGCAAATTGCAAAAAGGTGGGATAACATTTTGTTGAATGAGGTAAGCCACCTAAAGAATGAAAGCACAATAAGCATGTAACATTTTCAAATGAATAGTTGTGATTTCAAACTTCTGAGTATGGAAGCATGTTATCTCATAATATTAGACTTCATTACTCAATATTTTTTTATTTCCTTTGGTTTGCGAGTCATACTGGTGGTGCTAACAGGGATCTGTGAAATGACAGGAACCAAAACTGGGGCATGCACACCACATCTTTGAACTAAACTCTCTGCCCCCTTTATTTTTGACATAGGAAGTTTACTTTCCTTGAACTTAGAAGAGACACTCAATCTCACTTCTTTCCTACAAAAAGTATTCCTTTCAATACTTAGACAATACTTCCAATACTTAGACAATATGAGAGGACATGTGACACTTTTCTTTTTTTGGTTTTTGGGCCACACCCGGCAGTGCTCAGGGGTTACTCCTGGCTGTCTGCTCAGAAATAGCTCCTGGCAGACACGGGGGACCATATGGGACACCGGGATTCGAACCAACCACCTTTGGTCCTGGATCGGCTGCTTGCAAGGCAAACGCCGTTCGGGCCAGAACTCGTTTTCTTTTGTCAGTTGGCATAATGATAAGTTCTGCTGCCTGCATAACTTAGGGCAAAGTGCCTTTTTTTTTTTTTTTTTTTTGGTTTTTGGTTCACACCTGGCAGCGCTCAGGGGACCATATAGGATGCCAGGATTTGAACCTCATGCAAGGCAAATGCACAACCTTCATGCTATCTCTCTGGCTCCACAAAGTGCCCTTTTGAGTTTTATCCTTTAGGGACTTTATATTGCTCACCCTAATCTCTGCGCATGGCAGCCTTTGACTGAATTTAAGTTCTAGTTCTTAATTCTGTTGCAAATCATTTGTAGGGAGAATTAATTTTGCCCAGAGAAGTAGACTCATTCTGCCCTGTTATCTTAAACCAGGGGTCCTCAAACTATGGCCTGCCAAGGACATTTATCCGGCCCACCAGATGTTTTTACCACTGCCTGTCCTGCTTAGCTGCAAACTCATCCAGGGCCCACAGTGTATATGTCTGGAATGTGCGCTGCACTCTCCAACTCCCTTCTCTATCTCAGGACTCTCCTCTCACTCTTGGGCAGAGGTCCTCAAAACTATGGCTTGCAGGCTATAGTCCTTATCGAAATACTGGTAAATTTGTTGATTTCACTTTTTTCATTTTAAATATTATATTTATTTCCTTTTTGTTTGTTTTGGGGCCTCACCTGGCAGTGCTCAGAGGTTACTCACGGCTCTGAAATCACTCCTGGCAGGCTCAAGGGACCAGATGGGATGCTGGGGATCAAACCCAGGTCCGTCCCCTGTGCTGTGCTACTGCCCCAGTCCCCCCATTTTGTTTACTTATTTCAAAATAAGATATGACCAGTGTGCATAGAAATTTGTTCATTTTGGAACCGGAGAGATAGCATGGAGGTAAGGTGTTTGCCTCACATGCAGAAGGACGGTGGTTCAAAGCCCAGCATCCGATATGGTTCCCCAAGCCTGCCAGGAGCAATTTCTGAGCATAGAGCCAGGAATAACCCCTGAGCACTGCCGGGTGTGACCCAAAAACCAAAAAAAAATAAATAAATAAAAAAAAATTTTTTTTGTTCATTTGGGGGGGGGGGCACACCCAGTGACACTCAGGGGTTATTCCTGCGTCAGCCTCTTGCAAGGCAAAAGCCCTACTGCTGTGCTATTGCTCCAGCCCGTTAAATTTTTTTTTTTTAAAGTATAGGCCGGCCCTTCAATAGTCTGAGGGATAGTTAACTGGGCCTGTTTATAAAGTTTGAGGAGTGCTGTCTTAAATAGTCCCTTAAAAAATATAGTTATGGGGCCAGAGCAGTGGCGCAAGTGGTAAGGTATCTGCACTAGTCCAGGAAGGACTGTGGGTCTATCCCCTGGCGTCCCATATGGTCCCCCCCAGCAAGATGCGATTTTTTTTTTTTTTTTTTTTTGGTTTTTGGGCCACACCCGGTGACGCTCAGGGGTTACTCCTGGCTATGCGCTCAGAAGTCGCTCCTGGCTTGGGGGACCATATGGGACGCCGGGGGATCGAACCGTGGTCCGTCCTAGGGTAGCGCAGGTAAGGCAGGCACCTTACCTTTAGCGCCACCGCCCGGCCCCGCAAGATGCGATTTTTGAGCACAAAGCAAGGAGTAATCCCTGAGGGTCACAGGGTGTGACCCAAAAACAAACAAAAAAAGGTTAAGTGGTGCTGGCAGTGCTTGTGGGCCGGGTGGGCTGGAGACACGACACAAGGGCTGAGATGGCCCAAAGTGGTGCTCACTCTGCCATGTTCCATGTTCCTTGACCCTTTGTCTCTCTCGGCTGGCCTCTTCCACCCTGCCCTGCAGTATCCCGCCAAAAAGAATTAAAAAATTTGGTTAAAAAACACATCACTCACATCACAACCCTGTTTGTAACCACGGTTAATAAATTCTTGTAGGCTAAGTTATTGGAAAAAGAACATTTTTTTGGTCTCTGAATAAGGATATACTGTTACGTGGCCAAAACAAAACAGAACCCCAACAACTCTTCTGCTATTCTCTTCAATTACAAGCAAGCCTTAGAATGATTCGTGCTGTGATGAAAGTAAACAGGTTCTAAAGACTAAGTTTAAAGAGCTGCACTTACTTGATCTTTTCTCCCACTGATGGTTAAGTTACTAATGGCCCAAGCAGCTTCTTTCTGAGTGCCAAAATCCCCCTGTAACAGAAAACTGAGGTCACAAATGACAATGAAAAATAAAAAAGAATGACAAAACAATTTCTAACTATATTCTCTAGGTTTTCTTTTCATTCTTCCACACACATATGTAGTTTTATAAATTCATCAAGGTAAGTCCTTCCACCCAGACTCATGGGAACAATGGGACTTGGTCAAGAAAACATGGGAAAGCATACAATTCCACTTTACTCAAAGTCAAATAAAACATCTCATGAAGTTTAAAAAAACTGGTAGGGACTGGAGAGCTTATTTAGTGAATAAGGAACTTGCTTTACATGTAGTGGCCGCAGACATCACATATGGTCCTTAAACCTCAAGAGTAACTCCCCTGCCACCTTTTTGGTTTTTGAGCCAGACCCGACTGCGCTCTGGGGTTACTCCTGGTAGGTATGGAGGACCATATGGGGTGCCGGGAATTGAACCCAGGTCTGTTGCTGGGTTGCACTGTGCTTGAATAGGAAAAGCAAACAAACTTCTCCACAAGAAAACACCTCATTTTAGTCTAGAAAATCTACTGTATGAAACTACCTACTACAAAGTAGTAAAAATAAACTGCCTGAGGCATACCCATAAATAAGCAGTGAGAATAAAATGCACTGTTCAAAGTATGAGTGAATGAAGAAAGTCAGCTTGCAGGGGATAGGCATGGCCTCAAAACAAAGAAAACCAAACTAAAACAAGCCAAAATCAGGAGGGCAGAACCCAAGACAAATGCATTAATCCCCATAATCTTTCTCTGGCCTACAGATAATTCTCAATCTTAAAGAATTATAGTTTTCAGAGAGGGATTACATATGAAGTAGCTAGAATGCATAAGGATTCTTATTAGTGTAACAATAACACTCCTGGTGGGTTATGAGGGGGGGGCCAAGAGGGGTGTCAGTGATGGAATTCATGTTGGCTAAGTGCTAGGCAAGAGTCCTCCCTACTGGTACAATCTCTTCAGCCCCAGAAAATAAAGAAATTTTTTTTTGGTTTCTGAGTCACACACAGCAGTGCTAAGGGGTTACTCCTGGCAGGTACTGGGGACCATATGGGATACCAGGATTCAAACCACTGTCAGTCCTGGATCAGCTGCTTGCAAGGCAAACGCCTTACTGCTGTGCTATCTCTCCGACCCCACACAAGATACATTTTTAATAAATCTCAGGATAATCTTTGGAAAAAGAACAATAGAATTGTTAGGTATTTCTGCCAAATAAATGCTTCCTATATACAAAAAGTGAACTTAAAGGTTTAATTGTATTATTTTGGGACCACCTCCAGCAGTGCTCAGGAATCACTTCTGGTGGTCCTTCGGAGACCAGGTGTAGTACTGGGAATTCAAAATGAGGTCTGTTGCATGCAAGCCAAGTAAATGCCTTAACCCCTATACTATCTTTATGGCCCAAATTAAAGCTACTTGATTGCAGTCACTCACGCCATAGGATAGGCTCAAATGAAGTAGGAAAGTATATATACTATGAATTTTATTATATTCAAATCCTTTACCCTTGACGTTGTAGGTTAAATAGAGGGTAATTTCTTACCTTATCCAAAAGGTGTATTATCATTGGTACGAGGTTGGCATCAATTACTGCCTGGACTTGCTGCTGATTCCCTGCCGTGATGTTTGAGAGGAACCACACTGCTTCCTGCAGAACAAAGCCTCTTCAATACTTCTTAGATAAAAACAACATCCAAATACTTTTTATTATGGAATGGATCCATAATATAAACACAAATCCTAAAACTAATACAAATGAGATTCAGCCTCAGGCACAAAAAGTGTTTTGTTTTTTTTTTTAATTGATGAAAAGCGCTATTAAAAGTAGAAAAATCTGGGGCTGGAGAGATAGCATGGAGATAAAGCATTTGCCTTGCATGCAGAAGGTTTGTGGCTCGAATCCCGGCATCCCATATGGTCCCCCGAGCCCACCAGGAGCGATTTCTGAGAGTAGAGCCAGGAGTAACACCTGAGCGCTGCCGATGTGACCCAAAACCAAAAATTAAAGTAGAAAAATCTCAGTCACCAACAATAATTAAAACACAAGCAGAGAATACTGGGTTGTTTTCATCTGCTCACCTGTAAAGGTCATCACAGCACCATCTCTTAATAGCTAAAGCAGAATCAGTCATTTGCTTTTATTTATTTATTTTTTTGTTTGGTTTTTGGGACTCACAGATGGTGCTCAAGGCTCATTCCCAGTAGGCAAGCACTGTATACGAGGTACTAACTCTCTGGCCCTTTGATTGCTTATTGAGCTACTTTAAGATATGCTCATGAGGGGCCGGAGAGGTAGCATGGAGGTAAGGTGTTTGCCTTTCATGCAGAAGGTCATAGGTTCAAATCCCAGTGTCCCATATGGTCCCCTGTGCCTGCCAGGAACAATTTCTGAGCATGGAGCCAGGAGTAACCCCTGAGCACTGCCAGGTGTGACCCCAAAACCACAAACAAACAAACAAAAGTAAAAAAAAGGGCTGGGCGGTGGCGCTAGAGGTAAGGTGCCTGCCTTGCCTGCGCTAGCCTTGGATGGACCGGTTCGATCCCCCGGCATCCCATATGGTCCCCCAAGCCAGGAGCGACTTCTGAGCGCATAGCCAGGAGTAACCCCTGAGCGTCACCGGGTGTGGCCCAAAAACAAAAACAAAAACAAAAAAAACAAAAACAAACAAACAAAAAAAAACAAAAAAAAAGATATGCTCATGGGGGGCCAGCGAGGTGGCGCTAGAGGTAAGGTGTCTGCCTTGCAAGTGCTAGCCAAGGAAAGACCGGGGTTCGATCCCCCAGTGTCCCATATGGTCCCCCCAAGCCAAGGGCAATTTCTGAGCGCTTAGCCAGGAGTAACCCCTGAGCACCAAATGGGTGTGGCCGAAAAACCAAAAAAAAAAAAAAAAAAAAAAAAAGATATGCTCATGGGGCCAGAGAGATAGCATGGAGATAAGGCATTTGCCTTGCATGCAGAAGGACAGTGGTTCAAATCCCGGCATCCCATGTGGTCCCGAGCCTGCCAGGAGCGGTTTCTGAGCTTAGAGCCAGGAGTAACCCGAGTGCTGCTAGATGTGACCCAAAAACCAAAAAAAAAAAAAAAAAATCTTATGACAGCTACTCTTGACATGACAATAGGGCTATTTTCCAAAGACTTTAAGTTTCTAAGTACTTTGAAATTTCTTAGGCAATAATTGTATGCTGAAAGCGAAAGTGGAGCATAAGAAAGACAAAATACCTAACACTAATATGCAATGTAAGTTATTACTGCCATTAATTTAATTTGTTAAATGCATTAATATGCTACAGGAAAAAACATTTTCTGTAGTAAACAAATTTGAGGAATTAGCTAGTGTATAGTTGGCTCTTTTGGATCAGATCACAGGACCATATTTAAGGAACTGTTAGAGATTTTAGGGTGTGAGGCTACCAGGTGAGCTGTTTTTGGGTTATAATCATCGGCATGTTGCATCAGCAACCCATGAATTTCCCTCCAACAGCCTCAGATGCACTCCAATATCAGCACCACCAGTCAGCGCCCCCTTTCTGTAACCTTCACAAGCACACACTTGCAAGCACACCCCCCCATTAGCATTTACAAATAATTAAACTTAACTATCAAAAATTTCCATCCACACAACATTCAACACCCTATCTCTGTTTCATCACTTCCAAGAGAGCCAAATTAAAACTATTTACTATTGGTTTGTATTCTCTGTGGGAAATCTTTGCTCGTCCACATAATAGAGAACCTTCGCCTTCACTTGATAATACTTCTCTTGAAACTATTATTTCCAAGGTTTTAACTTTATAAGTGATAAAAACATATACATAAATAAATTTAAGCACAATTATTCGACACATTCTCATACATTATTACTCAGTTAGTTTATTATTATCTCATGTATGATTTCTCAGATTATATCTAAAATACTTACCTTATTAATTTTCTCTTTGGGATGTGTCAGGAGTGCTGGAAAATGTGAAAGCGCATCACAATTCAGGACAACTTGTGTTTGCTCATCAGTCCCGGTCACGATGTTGCCCACAGCCCGGAGTGCAGCCGTCTGAAACACGAAAGGGAGGAAAGGCCTTAGTGCAGGGCCAGGCGTAGCACTCCTGACCACTGCAGGGATACTGGGCAGGACTTAAACACAGCCCTTTAAGCCAAAGTATCTTTCTAAAGCAGACTGTATCAGACTCCAGATTTGGGAGGAACTCAGGAGTCAATCAAAGACAAAAATTCCACTTCTCAGCTTACAGTATTGTAGAGAAGACAGCTGATAAAATAAGGCTCACTTCAGATAGCAAGAAGTATCATTAAAAAAAAAGGCAGTACTTAGTACTCTAAATCCAGTGCTTGAATAAATGAAGATGAAAGTCTCTTTCTGAAGAAATGCATGAACCTGCTTAACATGAAATTCACTGTTATTCTAAATCATCAATTTCTTAGTTTTGTTTTGGACCACACCTGGCTTTGTACTCAGCGGTCATTCCTAGAGTGCTCGGGGACCATATGGGATGCAGGGGATTGAACCCGGGTCAGCTATGTGCAAAGCAAAAGCTGTACCTGCTTTGCTATTATTGCTCCAGTCCCTCATCAATATTTTTTAGATAGTTTCATGAGATCGACTGGGGATTGTTTTGTTTTTTTGGACCATACAAAGCAATGATCAGGGCTTACTCCTACCTTTGCACTCAGGAATCACTCTTTTTTTTTTTTTTTTTTTTTTTTTTTTTGGTTTTTGGGCCACACCCGGTGACGCTCAGGGGTTACTCCTGGCTATGCGCTCAGAAGTCGCTCCTGGCTTGGGGGACCATATGGGACGCCGGGGGATCGAACCGCGGTCCGTCTCCTAGGCTAGCGCAGGTAAGGCTTACCTTACCTCCAGCGCCACCGCCCGGCCCCAGGAATCACTCTTAATGCTGGGGGACTAATAGAGTACTGAGAATCAAGCCTAGGATACTGCATGCAAGACCAAGTGCCCTGCCCATCTTATCATTAATCTCTAAAGTTCTTGTCAAGTTAAATCTTTTGTCCAATTTCATTCTATGAGACAGACGACCTAGGTTCTTTTTTCATTAGAGATAATTTTACATTATAAAATTCACCCTTTCAAAGCACTCAATTTAGCAGCTAAGATTTATAAATAACCCATGTGACCAGTAACAGATGAGTGGATTTAAAAAATATGTATGCAGCAGGTAAGGTGCTTTCTTTGCATGCAGTTTACTTGGGTTCAATCCCAGCACCACAATCCCCCAAACCCTCTAGGAGCAACCCCTGAGTTCAGAGCCAGGAGTAAACCCTGAACACTGCCAATACCACCGAAACCCCATCAAAATAATTTAAAAAATATGGTGGGAAGGGCTGGAGCAGGTAGGCCATGTGGCCTTGCACAAAGCAGACCTGAGTTCAGTCCCAGTGTCCTTATGGCCCCAGGAGTGATCCTGGGAACACCGCAGGATGTGGCCCCTAAACCAAAAAAATCAACCTGCCGAAATAAAGATATTCAATTAATTTCTCATTTTTCTATTTATTTAGATGCCTATTCTCCCTTAAGCAGCCTTTTAGGCAGTTCATACGAGACTAGTACCAGGAGAGCTTTCGTTCCTTTACATTCAGTTACATTTCTCATATGCCATTATTCAATTTTAGGGCGTTTCAGAAGTTATAACCAGTATAATCCCCTTTCCTGGTCTCCTTTGGAACAAATATGTGTAAGGATGAACTAAAAAAATAAAAGGACAATTATTTTAATGGTGAGTGATAAAGGACAGTGTGTGAGAAGAGGACAGTGGAAGCGGATGAGGGAAAATGAGAATAAGAATGAAGAAAAAAAAAAAAAAAGACAATGACTTCAATAGGAAAACAAAAACCCACCTGAACTTTAACTTCTTGGTGGCTGAGCAGAGGAACCAAATGAGGGACGATCCCAGAGTCTATTACCATCTGTATCTGTTCATTGCCAGCATCCGTCAGATAGGAGAGAGCCCAGACTGTGTCTACCAATATCTAAGGAATAAAATGCAAATTCGAATACTCTTAAGAGCGTTTCTCACTCTATTGAACTCTCGTAAATGACAGTTCTATCTTCATTCTTTCTTCTTTCATTTTAACCATTGGAATCTTTTATTTCTATTGTACTTTAAGAAATGCTACCTGCTATTGCTTATCTAGGATATTATGATCCTTACATCAATCATCTCAATTCACTAACATACAGACATACTATATAATACATGAAATATGGAGAGAAAAGATTCTTTTTTTTCCATAAATGCTCAGACTGAAGAAGAGCTGGTAAATGCATACCAACATGTGGTAAATGCATAGGTAAGTGCAAGTAATGGATTTAAATACACAAAACTCGGGTACATGGGTTTATCAATGCATCTTTATTTCCATCATCAATTCCATATAGACTGTATAAAGTCAACAGTGATATTAATGTTAAAGCTATTTTATCTCCCCCCCCCCTCTTTTTTTTGGTTTTTGGGCCACACCCGGCAGTGCTCAGAGGTTACTCCTGGCTGTCTGCTCAGAAATAGCTCCTGGCAGGCACGGGGGACCATATGGGACACCGGGATTCGAACCAACCACCTTAGGTCCTGGATCGGCTGCAAGGCAAACGCTGCTGTGCCAGCTCTCCGGGCCCTCTTTCCCTTTCTTTTTATAATTTAATTTTTTTTAAACTTTATTTATTGATTTGTTTCTGGGCCATACCCAGCAGCACTCAGGAGTTACTCCTAGTGGCTCTGCACTCAGAAATCACCTCTGGCAGGCTGGAGGAATCATATGGGATGCCAGGAATCGGGTACCTCCCTGGTCGGCCACATGCAAGGTAAGTGCCCTACTACTATGCTATCTCTCCAGCCCCTCTTTTTTTTATTTTTTTTTAAATTTATGTTAGCCACACCTGGCTTTTGCTTAGAGATTACCGCTAGTGGGTCTATTTTGGTTTTTAGGCCAAACCTGAAAGTGCTCAGGGCTTACTCCCAGCTTTGTACTCAGGGACCACTAGGGGCAAGGTTTGGGGTGTCAGAGTGCTGGGGATCAAATCCAGGTTGATTGAGTGCAATTGCTCTGGCCCCTATTTCTTCCTTTTTTTTGTCTTTCAAAAACTAACAAAATACCATTATGTGTATGTGCTGGCCCATAGGCACAATACTCCATGATATTATCTTGGTTTTTGGGTCACACCCGGTGGTGCTCAGGGGTTACTCCTGGCTGTCTGCTCAGAAATAGCTCGAACCAACCACCTTTGGTCCTGGATCGGCTGCTTGCAAGGCAAACGCCGCTGTGCTATCTCTCCGGGCCCCCATGATATTATCTTTTTATGATGTGAACTGGCAAGTTATAAAACCCTAATGTGAAGCAAAAGAGCTAGTAGGGGTAAGGGACATGTTCTGCATGCACTACAGTCGCTTGAGCAATGCCAAGAGCACATATACACATGTATAGACTTAGGCACATACATAGCATTAGAGGTTTTTTTTCCTTTGCCACACGTGGTGTCACTCCTGGCTCTGTGCTCAAAAAGTGCTCCTGGCAGGCTCGGGGAGAACCTATGGGATACCGGGGATTGAACCCAGGTCTGCCGGGGATTGAACCCAGGTCAGCATGCAAGGCAAACACCTTACCCCGTGCTATTGCTCTGGCCCCACATAAATGAGAACCAGAGGGCTGGAAAACTAGTATAGGGGTTGAGGCATTTTCCTTACATGCTGCCGATCATGGTTCAAATCCCCAGCATAACATATGTTCCCCCCAAGCACTGCCACGTGTGACCCCAAATAACAAAATAGAACCAGAACTGCCAAATGTTCAGTTTAATACTTTCTCTCCTCATTGTCATAAAGGCAGCCTGAGAAACACACACACCCATATTCAAATCTATACTGAGACAAAGTTACTCACATTTACATCTGTATGATGAATTAAAACACAAAGAGCTGGAAGAATCTGGAAAGAAAAATAAACAGATGAAAAAAAAAAGATAAAAATGTATACCTAATGAAACTTTTCAGTTCAAGAAACAAAACACTTATTTACCTCCTGAATTGTTTCCATTGGGGGTGGTGGGTCTTTGTGGCGACATAGGTTGACCATAACCCAAGTGACATTTCTTAGGAAAGTTATAGGAATAGATGGACTTATGAAAGAAAGTAAAGGTTTCACGACGCCAAGACTTATGACATAATCTCTACACTGTGGCCCATCACCTGTAGGAAAGAGTAAGTCAATAAAATACATTGGTTAAAAAACTGGTATCCAATATACTGTCTCCTGTATTTGAAAGTTTTTTGTTTATTTTGTGTTAGGGGGGCACACCTGACTCAGAGTTTACTCCTGGTTCTATGCTCTTGGAGGATTGGGTGGGGGGAACCATATGGGATGCCAGGGATCAAACCAGGTAGGCCATATGCAAGGCAAATGCCCTACCCACTGTGCTGTCACTCCAGCCCTAGAACAGTTTTATAAAAATCCTTCAGAAAATAATAGATAAGGGCATACCTTAGTTCTTTGAACAAAAAGAAGCATAAGGCACTATGCTATTTTTGCAGTTACATATTCACATGTTTGTCATTTATAAATGCTTTTATGCCACTAAATTTTTTTTTTTTTTTTTTTTTTTGGTTTTTTTTTGGGCCACACCCGGTAACGCTCAGGGGTTACTCCTGGCTATGTGCTCAGAAGTTGCTCCTGGCTTGGGGGACCATATGGGACACCGGGGGATCGAACCGCGGTCCGTCCAAGGCAGCGCTGGCAAGGCAGGCACCTTACCTTTAGCGCCACCGCCCGGCCCCGCCACTAAATTTTTAAAAAATATTTTTATGCCACTAAATTTAAGCTGCATAAGGCTTTTTGTGAGTAGAGAAGTTTTGCTTTTATCTTCTCTCAACAAGACTTTGACAAATCTTCATGTAATATAAAACATATCAAACTACTGTAAGAGAGGAGAATTTCTAGGTACTCCTATCTCAACACCCACAACTCCATAACACGGCATCACATGTTCTAAAACCATGTCCAGGAAATGGTGTGTAATCCCCTGAAGCAGCAGTGGCCAGTGTTTACAATGAAACAAATTATAGGTACAGGATTCTTTGTTTTCATGACTTTGCTAACACGCCTGTTTCATCACTGTAAGTAGAAGGGTTTATCTCCAAGGCAAAAACCCCTACAACTTACACTTATTGCTTTGGCCCTAGGGACAGCTAAATAGTATAATGGATCTCTTTATTAAAAAATAAAAAATATCGGGGCCAGAGAGATAGCATGGAGGTAAGGCATTTGCCTTTCATGCAGAAGGTCATCGGTTTGAATCCCGGCATCCCATATGGTCCCGTCAGGAGCAATTTCTGAGTGTAGAGCCAGGAGGAACCCCTGAGCACTGCTGGGTATAACCCAAAACACACACACACACACACACACACACACACACAAATATATATTACACATTTCATAAGTAAGGAATAAAGACATCTATATTATATGTTTACTAGATATTCAAAGATAAGAATTGACAATAACCCAAAAATTATAACGCATATTATGCATTATATAAAATGTATATTATAAGCAATAAAATGTTCCTCCGTTCTGTTTAGAATTTCTGTAAATGGTTTCACAAAAGTTAGTACTGGGGGCCGGGCGGTGGCGCTGGAGGTAAGGTGCCTGCCTTGCCTGCGCTAGCCTAGGACGGACCGCGGTTCGATCCCCCGGCGTCCCATATGGTCCCCCAAGAAGCCAGGAGCAACTTCTGAGCGCATAGCCAGGAGTAACCCCTGAGCGTCACAGGGTGTGGCCCAAAAACCAAAAAAAAAAAAAAAAAAAAGTTAGTACTGAAAAAGGTAATTTTGTTTTGTTTTTGGGCCACATCCATCGACGCTCAGGGGTTACTCCTGGCTATGTGCTCAGAAATTGTTCCTGGCTTGAGGGGACCATATGGGACGCTAGGGGATCAAAACACAGTCCATCCTATGCTAGTGCTTGCAAGGCACATGCCTTACCTCTAGCGTCACCGCTCTGGCCCCATGAAAAAGGTAAATTTTCATTTCAACTGTAGTTGTCATCCATTACAGTGTATGACAGCAACATTTACTGGGCTAATATAATATCCAAGGCTGATACAAACCTATGATGTTTCCCAATGCCCACACTGCTTGCTCACAGACATTTTGATGGGGTGAATGGAGAAGTCTCAGGAAAAGTGGCACAGCATCTGAAGAAGAAACCACAACCACAGTGATCAGTGAAGGCTGAAGATTGTACAGCAATTTTATCTCAATTAAAGAAAAGTTGAAGATGTCATACTATCAAAAATCAAACTTGGTTATGCAAAAGAAACTCACCAAAACTAGGGAGCCAGAACAATAGCACAGTGGTAGGGTATTTGTCTTGCATGTAGCAGACCCTGGATGGACCCTGGTTCAATTCCCGGCATCCAATATGGTCCCCCGCCCTGCCAGGAGCAATTTCTGATGCAGAGACAGAAGTAACCCCTGAATGCAGCCAGGTGTGACTCAAAAAACAAACCAAAAAAAAAAAAAAGGAAAAAAACCCACTAAAAATAGATTTTACTAAAAATAAAAAAGTGAAAAAATTTTGAGTCACACTGGTGCTGTGCTCAGAAACTGCTCCTGGCAGGCACAGGGGACCATATGGGATGCCAGGATTCAAACCACTGTTGGTCCTGGATTGGCTGTGTGCAAGGCAAACGCCCTACTGCTTATGCTATCTCTCCGGCTCCATTAAATAGTCTTAACACATGTACAAATGTCAAGTTAAACTGGTAAAATTTCATTCATAACTAAACTGAGATTTAGTTCCAATCTGAAGATTAACTCCTTATTTCTCTGTTTTTGTTTCTTTTTTCGGGGGAGGGGGCCACACCCAGTGATGCTCAGGGGTTGCTCCTGGCTATGTGCTCAAAAATTGCTCCTGGCTTTAAAAAAAAAAAAAAAAAAAAGAGAAAGAAATTGTTCAACAAGTGGTGTTGGCACAACTGGTTAGCCACTTGCAAAAAAGCGAACTCAGGGCCTGGAGAGATAGCACAGTGGCGTTTGCCTTGCAAGCAGCCGATCCAGGACCTAAGGTGGTTGGTTCGGATCCTGGTGTCCCATATGGTCCCCTGTGCCTGCCAGGAGCTATTTCTGAGCAGATAGCCAGGAGTAACCCCTGAGAACCGCCGAGTGTGGCCCAAAATCCAAAAAAATAATAAAAAATAAATAAATAAAAAAGCGAACTCAGACCCCCAGCTAACACCATGTACAAAGGTAAAATCCAAATGGATTAAAGACCTTGATATCAGATCTGAAACTTTAAGGTATATAGAACAACATGTAGGTGAAACACTCCAGGACATTGAGACTAAAGGCATCTTTAAGGAGGAGACAGCACTTTCCAAACAAGTGGAAGCAGAGATAAACAGATGAGACTATATTAAGCTGAGAAGCTTCTGCATCTCAAAGGAAATAGTGCCTAGAATACAAAGGCCACCCACTGAGTGGGAGAAATTATTCACCCAATACTCATCAGATAAAGGGCTAATATCCAAAATTTACAAGGTACTGACAGAACTATACAAGAAAAAAAACAACTAACCCCATCAAAAAATGGGGAGAATAAACAGACACTTTGAAAAAGAAGAAAGGCAAATGGCCAAAAGGCACATGAAAAGATGCTCAACATCACTAATCGTCAGGGAGATGCAAATCAAAACTACTACGAGGTACCACCTCACGCCACTGAGATTGGCACACATCACAAAAAAGGAAAACAAACAGTGCTGGCGGGGGAAATGGAGAGAAAGGAACTCTTTTTTCCTGCTGGTGGGAATGCCATCTAGTACAACCTTTATGGAAAGCGATATGGAGATTCCTTCACAAACTGGAAATTGAACTTCCATACGATCCAGCTATACCACTCCTAGGAATATACCCAAGGAACACAAAAATACAATACAAAAATCACTTCCTTACTCCTGTATTCATTGCAGCGCTATTTACAACAGCCAGACTCTGGAAACAACCAAGATGCCCTTCAACAGATGAGTGGCAAAAGAAACTGTGGTACATGTACACAATGGAATACTATGCAGCCATCAGGAGAGATGAAGTCATGAAATTTTCCTATACATGGTTGTACATGGAATCTATTATGCTGAGTGAAGTAAGTCAGAGAGAAAGTAAAAAACGCAGAATGGTCTCACTCATCTATGGGTTTTAAGAAAAATGAAAGACATTTTTTACAGTATCTCAAAGACATGAGAGATGGGGGCTGGTAGGTGCAGCTCATGACATGAAGCTTATCACATAGAGTGATGAGTGCAGTTGGAGACATGACTACACTGAAAACTACCATAACAATGTGAATGAATGAGGGAAGTAGAAAGCCTGTCTCGAGCACAGGTATGGGGAGGTGGGGAGGAGGGAGATCTGGGAAATTGGTGGTGGGAATGTTGCACTGGTGAAGGGGGGTGTTCTTTACATGACTGTAATCATACAACTATAATCATGTTTGTAATCATGGTGTTTAAATAAAGATAATAATAATAATAATAATAATAATAAAAAGAAATTGCTCCTGGCTTGAAGGACCACATGAGACGCCAGGGATAGAGCCTGGGCCTGTCCTGGGTCAGCCACGTGCAAGGCAAATGCCACACCACTGTGCTATCTCTCCGGCTCCATCCTTATTCTTAAATTTATTAAAAAAAAAAAAAAAAAAAAAAAAAGGTATTTTCTTTAAATTCGGAGTAAAAGGTTCTCTTTCTAAAAAATGAGGTGTTTTTTTTTTTTTGTTTTTTTTTTTTTTTGCCACATCCAGCAATGCTCAGGAATTACTCATAGCTCTAAACTCAGGAATATTATTTATGTAATTACATTTTGACATTCTAATTAACATTTCTATATAATACTTATTTCAAAACCATGAGGAAATTAGTGCTTATGTTCTTATTTAATTTTTTTTTTTGATTTCTCGGCAAACAGCAGAGCTCAGGGAACCATGTGGTGCTGGAGACTGAATCCTGGCCTCCGCGTGTAAAGCGTACATTTATTTCTTGAGCTCTATCCTGCTTAAGGATTTTAAAAGTTGTCTTTTCAAAATTATTCATTTCTTCAAGCAAATAAAACAGGATTCATGAAAACCATGCTAATGATTATTGTTTGAATGATAAAAATAGTTGTATTTCTTTCATTTCTTGACAGGTGAGGGTAGGGACCCCATATTTGGTTGTGCTCACAGATCACATCTGGCAGTGCTCAGGGGAACATATGTGGTGCCGGGAACAAAGTTGGCTGGTTGCATACACTATTCTTCATATGTAATGGTTATATTTTTCTTTATTTGCATGCCTGTGTGTGGGCTTATTCAGCTGTGGTCAGGGCACTACACTCAGGGATCACTTCTGGTGGGGCTCAGGGGACCATATGGGATGCTTGGGGATTGAATGTGGGTTGACCACATATAAGGTAAGTGCCTTATTAGCTATACTATCTCTCCAGCCTCTCAATATATTCTTCAGTGTATGAGTAACTACTTACTGGACTGAACGACTGCTTGTGTTTGTTCAGAGGTCCCAGACGCAATGTTTGTCAGAGCCCAGGCAGCTTCAAACTGTAAAGAAGGACTACAAGAAACAAATCCTTTAAAAACAGGAGGAGTTTTGAAAGTGGACTAAATATCTACCATGCTACTCCTCTAGTATTAAGTATTTTGTTTGCACAGAAAGCACTTTTTCAAACCTTCAGCGACTAAAGTATCTTTTCAGTATAAAAAAAAACATACATTCTCCTCAGGTGTCCATTAAAAAAAGTTTGAAATGTTAAACACTGATTTACAAAATTGTTCAAGATAATTTTTTCCAGGTATTTAATGTTCCACACTAATTCCTCCATGTGATGCCCCCAGATTCCTCTTCCTGCTCCTGCCCGTCAGCTCCCTTAGCAGGCACAACTTAATTTTCTTTCTCTTGCTCGTTACAATACTGATCTCCCAATGGAGAAACTGAAGTCCTTGTCCCAGAATTCATTGAGCTGTCAGGTGGTAGTAGAACTTCTGTGTAACTTTCTCATATAACTTGCTGTATTCCAACTGGAAGTGTGGTGTCAATATTTTTCTAATTTAAAATTGCCTTTTTGGTTCTATTCTGATAGCTTCTGCTGGCTCAGTCTTGCTTCCAGAGGTTCTTGGGGGAGCTACGTGGTGTCAGGGGAATCAAACCCAAGGTACTGGTATCAAAAAAGCCTGAATGAGCTGTGTCACCAGCCCAGATGTTTGTATTTTCACTAAGAGTTCTTTATTAAGCAACTTTCTCATTACTATGTAGTTTCTTAGCCATCTATCAATTCAGTCTTGCCAGTTTTCAAAATTTAAAAAACAAACAAACATGGGCCTGAGTAATAATACAGTGGGTTAAGGCCTTGCACAAGGCCAACCTAGGTTTGATCCTTGGCATCCCATATGGTTCCCTGAACACCACCAGGAGTAATTCCTGAGTACAGAGACAAGAGAAACCTCTGGGCACCAATGGGTTTAGTTCAAAGTCCTTCATGTGGAAGGCTACAGTCTTTTTTTCTTAATTTCTCAGTACTAGGCAATCTTCTCTTTAGCAAAAGACGTATCTTAAGGTATTTTTAAAATAATGTACTTACTTATCATCTCTTTCAAGACAATGGACTAAAATAGGCAATATTCCAGACTTTATTAGGTCATCAATTGGTGGATTTCGGTCACTAGACAAGAGTTTCCTATACAAAAGAGCAAGGAGAAATACACTCTGTTATATTTAAAGAGATAATTTAGGTTCAAAATCATATTTGACAAATTAACACATAAATCTGAATATTTGACAATAGTGTCTCTCTGAAAGTTGCTTTTTTAATGTATATGTACTTTATCTTACAAAAAAATTAACATTTACTGAGGTGAGTAACAACTGGGGGAAAAAGTAGACACTATAACTTCTTTCCAACCTACCAAGTTGCATTTTATTTTATTTTATTTTTGGTTTTTGGCCACACCCGGTGATGCTCAGGGGTTACTGCTGGCTATGCGCTCAGAAGTCGCTCCTGCGCTCCTGGCTTGGGGGACCATATGGGACGCCGGGGGATCGAACCATGGTCCATCCAAGGCTAGCGCAGGCAAGGCAGGCACCTTAGCTCTAGCGCCACCGCCCGGCCCCCCAAGCTGTATTTTATATTAATCAAAAGAAGATTGGGGCCGGGTAGGTGGCGCTGGAGGTAAGGTGTCTGCCTTGCAAGCGCTAGCCAAGGAAGGACCGCGGTTCGATCCCCCGGCGTCCCATATGGTCCCCCCAAGCCAGGGGCAATTTCTGAGCACATAGCCAGGAGGAACCCCTGAGCGTCAAACGGGTGTGGCCCAAAAACCAAAAAAAAAAAAAAGAAGATCAGTTCTGTCCACCACTTGAACCTTATTTCTAGAGCCTTCCCACCTACTACCTGCACTTGGCACAGCTAACACTCTATTGAAGGCCCTTTTAAAGTTTTGTTTTAACAAAACCATCTCAGAATTCCAGAGCATTTATACAGTACACAAATTTACTGTTGACTGTCACTATTTCCTAAAATTTTGTTCTGGCATTTATTTCTAAACTTCTTTAAAAGCAGGAATTATATAATATTCTTTTCAACAGACTTTTGTACTGAATGTGGCGATTTTCTTTTTATTTTGGGTCATACCCAGCAGCACTGAGGAATTATTCCTGGATCTATGCTCAGAAATCACGCCTGGCAGGCTTGGGAGACCATATGGGATGCCGGCATTTGAACCACCGTACTGCACGCAAGGCAAACTCCTTACTGCTGTGCTATCTCTCTGGCCCCTGAATATGACAATTTTCTTATTTTTTTTTCTTTTTGGATTTTGGGTCACCCCGGCAGTGCTCAGGGGTTACTCCTGGCTCTATCCTCAAAAATCGCTCCTGTCAAGCTCAGGGAACCATATGGGATGCCGGGATTTGAACCACTGACCTTCTGCATGGGAGGCAAACTCCTTACCTCCATGCTATCTCTCTGGCCTTTGAATATGACAATTTTCAATATAAAATGATAACCTGGTCTTTTCTGTTTTTGGTTTTTGGGTCACACCCGGCAGTGCTCAGGGTTACTCCTGGCTCTATGCTCAGAAATTGCTCCTGGCAGGCTAGGGGGACCATATGGGATGCTGGGGATTGGAACCACCGTCCTTCTGCATGCAAGGCAAACAAACGCCTTACCTCCATGCTATCTCTCCAGCCCCGCTTTTTTGTTTTTGGGTTACACCTAGTAGTGCTCAGGAGTTACTCCTGGCTCTGAGCTCAGAAGTCACTCTTAGCAGGCACGGGGGACCATGTGGGATGCCGAGATTTGAACCACTGTCTGTTTGAATCAGCTGCTTGCAAGGCTAACACCCTACCACTGTGCTATCTCTCCAGCCTCTAACCCGGTCTTTTCAAGCTAGTGTTTGAGTTACAAAATAAAATTTCCCCTACCTCATTGAAAAAATTGTTAGAGAACTGCCACCCGCCACCCTGACTATATAACAATGCCTTGGAGTATTTATTAAAAAAATACTAGGGCCCGGAGAGACAGCACAGCGGTGTTTGCCTTGCAAGCAGCCGATCTAGGACCAAAGGTGGTTGGTTTGAATCCCAGTGTCCCATATGGTCCCCCGTGCCTGCCAGGAGCTATTTCTGAGCAGACAGCCAGGAGTAACCCATGAGCACCGCCAGGTGTGACCCAAAAACCAAAAACCAAAACAAAACAAAACAAAAAAACAAACCAAAAGACAAAACACCTATGATTCTAGAGCCACTATATTGATTTGTGCTCAGGAACCAACAATTTTATCCTCCACTGCTTTTGTAACATCAATGTATTGTGTCACTTTCTATTTTCCAGCCAGATTTCTCGCTTTCCTGGCAATTCAGACCATGTTTTGGGGGGGGGGGGACATTATGCACTCAGCAATCGCTCCTGGCTTGGGGGACCATGCAGTCCCTCCTAGGTTAACGCATGCAAGACAAATACCTACCACTTGCACCACTGCTCTGGCCCTGAACCCCTTCTTTTTTAAATTGTCTTAAAAAATTAATAGCTGCTCTAGGGGCTGGAGCAATAGCACAGCAGGTAGGGTGTTTACCTTGCATGTGGCTGACCCAGATTTGATTCACCACATCCCATATGGTTTTCTTTTCTTTTCTTTTTTTCTTCTGTTGGTTTTTGGGCCATACCCGGCAGTGCTCAGGGATTACTTCTGGCTATCTGCTCAGAAATAGCTCCTGGCAGACATGGGGGACCATATGGGACGCTGGGATTCGAACCAACCACCTTAGGTCCTGGATCGACTGCTTGCAAGGCAAACGCCACTGTGCTATCTCTCCGGCCCCCATATGGTTTCCTGAGCCTGCCAGGAAGTGATTTCTGAGTGGAGGAGTAAAGCCTGAGAGCATTCAGGTGTGCCCTCCCCAAAAGGGTAAACAACAACAACAAAAGAGCCACTCCAAAGTCATCAAGCCATCAAAGTCTAACATTAATGACCATTCTGGGTATGAATGTTCATTTACAGGGCTGGAGAGATAGCACAGTGGTGTTTGCCTTGCAAACAGTTGATCCAGGATGTATGGTGGTTCGAATCCCAGCATCCCATATGGTCCTCCCAGCCTGGCAGGAGCGATTTCTAAGTACAGAGCCAGGAGATACTCATGAGTGTCACCGGGTGTGACCCAAAAATAAATTTAATTTGCCATAATGGTGCAAGCATCTCTATTCTTTTCCCATTAAATACATTCCTAGTAGGCTTTTTATTTTGGGGGGGGGGGTCCACACCTGGCAGCGCTCAGGGATTACTCTTGGCTCTATATTCAGAAATCGCTCCTGGCAGGCTCGGGGGACCAAATGGGATGCCAGGATTCGAACCACCGTCTTTCTGCATGAAAGGCAAATGTCCCTCCATGCTATCTCTCTGGCCCCTAGGCTTTTATTTATTTATTTTTTTGGTTTTTGGGCCACACCCGGCGGTGCTCAGGGGTTACTCCTGGCTGTCTGCTCAGAAATAGCTCCTGGCAGGCACGGGGGACCATATGGGACACCGGGATTCAAACCAACCACTTTTGGCCCTGGATCAGCTGCTTTCAAGGCAAACACTGCTGTGCTATCTCTCTGGGCCCTTTTTTTTTTTTTTTTTTTGGTTTTTCGGGCCACACCCATTTGATGCTCAGGGGTTACTCCTGGCTAAGCGCTCAGAAATGGCCCCTGGCTTGGGGGGACCATATGGGACGCCGGGGGATCGAACCGCGGTCCTTTCTTGGCTAGCGCTTGCTAGGCAGATACCTTACCTTACCTCTAGCGCCACCTCACCGGCCCCAGGCTTTTTTTTTTTTAATGGAAAAAGGAAATAAAAAGAAGTGGGCCAGGGAGATAGAATGGAGTTAAGGCATTTGCCTTGCATGCAGAAGGACGGTGGTTCCAGTCCCAACATTCCGTATGGTCCCTTATGCCTGCCAGGGGCAATTTCTGAGCACAGAGCCAGGAGTAACCCCTGAGTGCTGCCAGGTGTGACCCAAAAACAAAAACAAAAGGGGGGGCCGGCAAGGTGGTGCTAGAGGTAAGATGTCTGCCTTGCAAGCGCTAGCCAAGGAAAGATCACGACCACGGTTTGATCCCCCGGCATCCCATATAGTCCCCCCAAGCCAGGAGCTATTTTTGAGCACTTAGCCAGGAGTAAACCCTGAGCATCAAACGGGTGTGGCCCGAAAAACCAAAAACCAAATAGAACAACAACAAAAAACTATATTGATTCTGAAATTCTGTAAGATCAAGTTCTAGCTTATGTGTCACTTTCTTACCAAAAAAAGGGGGGGGGGCGCGGAGAGATAGCACAGCGGCATTTGCCTTGCAAGCAGCCGATCCAGGACCTAAGGTGGTTGGTTAGAATCCCGGCGTCCCAATTGGTACCCCGTGCCTGCCAGGAGCTATTTCTGAGCAAATAGCCAGGAGTAACCCCTGAGCACTGCTGGTGTGGCCCAAAAAGAAAACAAAACAAAAAAATAAAAACAAAACAAAAAAATCACAACATAGGGTGCAATGCTCATATTTACAAATATATAAAACAACCAGTTTATCATGATTTCTTCGAACAGTTTAACACAAATAACACAAATATCTAAGAATTTCTTGCTCTTTCCTTAAATGTGTGTAATGTGACCAGAACAATATTATAGTTCATGTGGCTACCTACATTTAATCTCCAGCATCCCATTGGTTCCCTGAGCACCGCTGGGAATAATTCCTGAATGTAAAGCTAGGAGTAACCTCTGAGCATAGCTAGGTGTGGCTCCTCTGCCAACTCCCTCAAAAATTGTGTATAAGGGCCGGAGTGGTGGTGCAAGCGGTAAGGCATTTGTCTTGCCAGCGCTAGCTTAGGGATCCCTGGTGTCCCATCTGGTGCCCCAAGCTAGGAGCAATTTCTGAGTGCATAGCCAGGAGTAACCCCTGATTGTCATCAAGTGTAGCCTAAAAACTAAAAAAATAAAAACGATTAGTGCCTCCACCTAGAAAGAGACTAAGAAGTTTTTGTTTGTTTTTCTTTTTGGAACAAACCTGATAGTGCTCAGGAATTACTCACAGTGGAATCAGTCATATGCCAGGCAAGAGTGCCCGGCCCTACTGTAGTTGTAGCAATAAGATCTTAATGTCTACTCGCTTGTCCACTGCTATTGTAAGCACATAACTCAAAACTGTTCACCGTTTAAATGGAATGTGAGTAGTGGCTACTTGAGCAGAATGTAAAGAATCTGTTCCTACACTTAAAGCTATTAATCTGCACGAAGCTAAGCCTTATCAATAATGTTTTACTATTAGCTTTATGCCAGAAACCTGTCAAACTTTTTTACCTAACTTCTGTGCCGACTATGATGAAAGCTTCAATGTATTTGTGGATTTAGAAAACTGCTACTACTTAAATTAGTCTATAACAGTTCTTTTGTTTTGGGGTCACACCCAACAGTTCCCTGGCTTAGCCATATGCAAGCCCTACAATTGTTCTGTATTGCTTTTCACTGAAGTCTAGAGGATAGGATTACCATGTATTAAAAAAAAATATGACAAGATTTAAAAACATGTTCTCAAATTTTAACTTACCTAGCAGCTTGAACTGCACTTAACTGAATTCCTTGGTTGTCACTTGAAGCATTCTGAATTTAAAATAAAAATTTTAATGTAGATAAACAATAATCAATTGTAAAATCCAAGATATATAAATAGAGGAGAAAAAGAAACTCAACTTACTTGAACAATAGCTTCTAGAGAGGTATTTTGCTGGGGAAAAGGTTAAAAAAAATTAAGTCTATAAAGCACTTTAAAATTCTGCATTTCTGTAAGAATTTTCACCGGTAGTTTTATGTTATCAGAATAGCACCAACTCACCACTCTATAATCACCATCTATATCAGAGTCTTCACAGATATCTTCATGTGGTACGTTCCTTCTCTTTAAGAGATGTTCATCTCTTTTATTCTTTAAAAAAAAAAAAATGGAGTTAAGTTATAAGCTAATCTCTTCACACAAAAACCAGGAAATCCTGAATCTACAAAGAAAATTATAACACACCTTTTTTTTTTTTTTTTTGGTATTTTGGGGTCACACCTGCTGGTGCTCAGGGGTTACTCCTGGCTGTCTGCACAGAAATAGCTCCTGGCAGGCACGGGGGACCATATGGGACACCGGGATTCGAACCAACCACCTTCAGTCCTGGATCAGCTGCTTGCAAGGCAAACGCCGCTGTGCTATCTCTCTCTGGGCCCTATAACACACCTTTTAAAAAGTTAACTATCATGCTGAAAAAATATAAAGTGATATGCATGATATCCTTTCAGTGACAGTATTGCAAATCAGAGAGCCTAAAAGGACAAAAAGAAGAGAGACTATTCTAGAGGCAGGCTGGGGGCTGGAGTGAAACTGGGATCAAAGTGGACACTGGTTAGGGGAGTGGCGCTTAAACATTGTGCAACTAAAACGTAATCACGAACAACTTTATATTTCATGATGATTCAATTTAAAATATTTACCCCTCAACTCCAAAAAGCTAATCATAACGTGGGGTTGGAGGGATAGCATGGAGGTAGGGCATTTGCATTGTATGCAGAAGGACGGTGGTTCAAGTCCCGGCATCCCAGATGGTCGTCTGTGCCTGCCAGGAGCAATTTCTGAGCATAGAGCCAGGAGTAACCGCTCAGCGATTACTCTTGGTGGGCTCAAAGAACCATATGGGGAGCCAGAGCGATAGCATAGCAGTAGGGAATTTATCTTGTAAGCGGCTAACCCAGTATAGATCTCTGAGTGCTGCCAGGTGTGACCCAAAACCCCCTCCCAAAAAAAAATATATGAAAAAAACATTAGAGTACATTATTCTTATCTATTTGGAGTTGCAGACAATATAAACATCTCGCCAACTTTAATAGTTTGTCAAAGTTTCTTTCTTTGTTTTTGGGTCACACCCAGCTGCACTAGGGGTTACTTCTTGTTCTGGGATAAGAAATTGCTCCTGGCAGGCTCAGGGGACCATACTGGATGCTGGGATTAGAACCACCATCAGTCCTGGATCGGCTGCATGCAATGCAAACGCCCTACCACTGTGCTATCTCTGGCCCCAGCTTGTCAAAGTTGATTTTCAAAAGAAGAAATAAGTTTTTTAAATTGTTAATATTAGTTATTTCGATAATATACAGTAGTGTCATAATTATTCTGACTGACTGCACTTATTTGTGGGATATTAAAAAAATAGTATGGTAATAATATACTACAGGCAATAGAGATGAGGGCCAGAAGGATTGGTCCAGGGTAGGAAGCTTACCACAAAGAGTAGGGGAGTGCAATTAGGGCAGAGAAGGGGATACTATGGCAATGACAGTTCGAATGATAACTCT
Organism: Suncus etruscus; assembly: GCF_024139225.1. Classification (NCBI taxonomy): domain Eukaryota; kingdom Metazoa; phylum Chordata; class Mammalia; order Eulipotyphla; family Soricidae; genus Suncus; species Suncus etruscus. Next base: position 24,791,668 of record NC_064860.1, on the reverse strand, counting down.
GGACAAAAATCGGTAAAAATGTAGGTAAAATGATATGCATGATACCCCTTCAGTATTCATATTGAAAACCAGTGTTTAAAAGGGAAAAAAAAGACAAGTAGAGAAGAAGCATGCCTCCCATTGAAGCAGGCATGTGAGACATCAGGGGAGAGTGGGAAGCAAACTGGAGGCATTGGTGGCAGGAAATGTGCACTGGTGAAGGGAGTTGGACAATGTATAATTGAAACTGTATCGCATGGTGATTGAAAAGCAAACAAAAAATTATTCGGCAAGAACTTGATATTAAAAATAAACTCACCTTCCTTAATTCAACTACAACTTCATTTCGTTGTCTTCTCATAGTCTACAAGAAATTAAAGAAAAACACTTAAAAACATTATCTCAGATTCTATCACCCTGGAAAATTTTTATGTAAATAATAGTCTTTTCTTTTAGTCATATGCTTTGGTTTCCCCATATTAAAAAAATTTTAGGGGGAGTGTGGGAAGCTAGCGACCCCTTTTCCAACAACTCCCGCGGGTCAGGTGTCCCTCTCCGGGGGTTGCAAGTGGCGCCCAACGTGGGGCTCACGTCATAGACCACCAGTTGGACGGCAGACGGAAACGAGTCCGGAGCTTACTCATAAGACGCCAGGTAAGCCCCCTGGGTGGCGCGGAGTAGAGTCAGTCCAATAGTTGCAACTAATAACTGCCGTCCCATCAATCTCCCCACTATGGGGACTAGTTTGAGTAAAGAAGCCAAATTTATTAAAGATATACAGGAGTTACAAGATAGGAACATAAAGGTTAAAAAGAAAGATCTTGTAAAATTTTTGGTCTTTGTCCATGAAGTGTGTCCGTGGTTCGTTGTTACCTGCCCCAAGATAGTCCGTAGTACTTGGGACCAGGTGGGAACTGAGCTTACTGAATATTTTGAAACTCATGGGGATGAAACTGACAAAAGGACTATGAGCCAATATTGGGAACTTTTAAAAGGTATTATAGTTAATGCAAATGTTAATCCCCGAAGTGAAAGTATTCTCAAAGAAGCCCAAAGTCACTTACAGCTTGCCTCCTATGAGTGCTCTCGCACTTGCTCGCAGTCTAGTTCCTTTGCCAACCTTTCTAAAAATAGCCCTGATCAGTTCTCCAATTCTGCTTCCTCCCCCTCGGTAGCTCCCAAGGCTCCCTCTCTGTCCAAAAAAGTTCGATTCTTTGCTTCAAGCATTTATCCGTCTCTTAGCACGGTTGCATCCGCACCCCCACAGGAACCCCTAGACCCCACAGATGCCCAAGAGTTGGAGGACAAGGCCGCCACCTACCAACACCAAAACTATCCCCCCATCTCTGAATCCCCTCCCTACAACCTTTCCCTATTACTGCCCCCCCCCGCAATTTATTCCTGAACCTTGCCCAGCCTCCGCTGAACTGTGCAAGCGAAAATTAGTGCTTCGATCACAATTACAAGATTTAAGGGAGATTAAGAGTCTTGAACAACAGATTGCCTGGCTTCAAGCCGCGGATCAGCCCAAATTTCAGTTCCCTCTTTTTTGTGGTATGGAGGAAGAGGGGGAAGAAGAACCTCCCCGCCATGCTCCAGCCCCACAGCCCAGCCGTCTTCCTCAACCTCGATCCAGGCAACGGCTAGGCAGAACCCTGACCCCGATGCAACTGTAGAAGAGCCCACCACAACTGAGGGTGCGGCTGCTGCCGATCCAGCCCCTAGCGGCTCCACAGACTATATAGACGAAAGTCCGCTTTTAAACCAACTTAGGGAATATAAAACCCTTAATAAGAAAGATCTGCATGAGCTTTTTAAAGCCGTAAACACCTACGGCACTTCAGCCCCCTGTACCCTTTCCTGCTTAGAAGCCATGGGAGGTGGCGGTCTTGTCATGCCTTTTGAGTGGAGAGAAATCATTAAAACTGCCCTTAAATATGAAATCTACCTTCTTTGGGAAGTTGAATTCATGAACCGCTGCAAAAGTATCAGGCTCCGTCCCTTACAATCGCATATCCCAACAACAAAAACTCTCTCGCCCCGTTTTAACCAGCACAGCCATGGCTGCCCTACAGGTGTGGAAGTCCCTGCCTTGCGCCCGCTAGCAAAAATTATTCAGGAATCTGATGAACCCTATCACAGCTTTATATCTCGTCTCCTAGAAGCTGTGGAAAGAATTTTAGGGGTCCCTGCCTCAGATACTGATAATGCCCTAGTAAAACAACTTGCTTTTGAAAATGCAAACGATGCCTGTAAAAGCAGCCTTCAAGGCAACTTAAGAGGAAAAACCCGGGGGCCGGGCGGTGGCGCTAAAGGTAAGGTGCCTGCCTTGCCTGCGCTAGCCTTGGACGGACCGCGGTTCGATCCCCCGGTGTCCCATATGGTCCCCCAAGCCAGGAGCAACTTCTGAGCGCATAGCCAGGAGTAACCCCTGAGCATTACTGGGTGTGGCCCAAAAACCAAAAAAAAAAAAAAAAAAAAAAAAAAAAAAAAAAAAAGAGGAAAAACCCTCCATGATATGATCTCCCTGTGTAGAGATGCTGATCCCTTTGTCCATAAAATAACTAAAGCCCTCGTGGCCTTTCAAGGACAGAATCAAGGAAAAACTTGCTTTCAATGTGGTAAGCCTGGTCATTTTGCCTCTTGCTGTCCTAAAAGACAGGCTCCAGTAATTCAAACCACTTCTCAAAATCCCTGTCCCGCTCTTTGTCCGCCCTGTCGCCGCGGTCGCCACTGGTCTTCTACTTGCGGTTCCACCCACGATATTGCCGGTAACCCCCTCCCTCCGGTTCAGGGAAACGGACAGCCCCGGGCCCCTGCCCCAGTAGCTTTTCAACTGGCCTCGGGGAACAGCCGGCCTCTCTGCAATAAGGAACAATGCGCTCAGCAGCAAAGTCCTCAAACTCATCAAACTCAATTTGTGGCCCTCTCACAAGCCCCTCAAATTCAAGCCCCTCCCAATCGGACACTGGTCCCCTGCCACTTGTTGCCACCTCAACAGCCTCCCTTGTCCGGGCCACCGCAGGCAGTGAAGGACTGGACCTCTGCGCCTCCTCCCCAAGAATATTGACTCTGGAAGATGGTATACAGCTGATTCCCATGGGCGATTTTGGCCCTCCTCCTCCAAACACCTTCTTTATGATCATTGGCAGAGCTTCCGCTACCATTAAAGGCTTAACTGTGCAATCTAAAATACATTCATGTGACCATTGATACATACAGTGGATTTCTCTGTGCCTCCCTCCATTCTGGGGAAGCCACACGCAATGTTGTTGCTCACATTTTGCATTGTCTTACCATCCTACCTACTCCCTTATCAATTAAAAGGGACAATGGTCCTGGCTATAGCAGTTCTAAATTTAAAGACTTTTGTGCAAAATTTGGCATCACTCACAACACTGGAATTCCTTTAAACCCCCAGGGCCAAGGCATAATTGAGCGTGCTCATCTGACTCTTAAAAATATGCTTTTTAAACTATCGCCCGAAAGCGGAACCTTGTATGCTCGCAAAGGCAAACATCGCCTCCTCCTCAATCATGCCCTTTTTGTGCTTAATTTTCTTTCTTTGGATACTGCCAGCCGATCCGCAGCTGATAGGTTATGGCACTCCTCCACACAAACAAACTTCCAACAAGTTCTTTGGAAAGATGTTTATACCGGCCGTTGGCTGGGCCCTCAACCTGTTCTTATTTGGGGTAAAGGACACGTCTGTGTTCACAATACGGACAATAATGAAACGCGCTCTGTGTTCACAATACGGACAATAATGAAACGCGCTGGCTTCCAGAAAGACTGGTTAAGCTATATAACCCACCCAGGGAAAGCGCCCCTGAGGATCTTTCTGCTTTCCCCACAGAAGCTGCTAACTCACCTGACTCACCCGATCGCCTAATTGCGCTGGATCCTGATTGGGCGACCCCTGCCTTGCAAGACGATGACATCCTGGCAAACACCATTTTCCTTCCCCTTTTGATTATTAATTTTTGTACCCTGCCTGTGTCCCTTCAAGGCTCCCCTTATCAAATTTTTAATTACACCTGGCTAATTATTAATGAAGCTGGCGACGTTCCCAATGCCACCTCCCAAGTTGCCGCTTCCATCCCCTGGCCTAATCTACTGGTAGATCTCTGTGCCCTGGCCTTAGGAGCCAGCAAAAGCTGGGGTACACCCGATCATTTAATGCCCCAAACCAAACCAGTGAACACCGCCTTCGTAAGCTGTGGCAAAGGTCGCTTCGCGGGCTGCCACAACCCTTCTGCCCGCACAGAGTTAAGCCTCCATCCCATCTACATTTGCCCTGGTGGGCACAGAGATCGCTCTCTTGGTAGCAAGTGCTGCTATAGCACTGACTATTTTTGCGCCGTTAAGCTATGTAGAAAAAATGTACGGTTAAGATGAAGCAACGGAAAAATTTAGAGATATGCTGTTAGACCTTGCCTTATTTGGATTAAGCCGTTGTTTCAAGCCTGATTGACAGGCTGGACACGCCCCCTTTGTGCGCTATCTATATAAGCAAGATACGCCCCAATAAACTTGCTCTTGATCAGCATAAGTTGTCCTGAGCCTGATCCTATTAACTTCTTACAGTTTTGTTACAGCAAAAGACCGGAGCTGCTGGAGAAACCTACGAATAACTAGCGACCACTTTTCCAACAACTTCCGTGGGTCGGGGGTCCCTCTCTGGGGGTCGCAGGGGGGGAAGAAAAAAAAATTAAATACGAAGACACAAAATAAGAGAATTCACGAGCAGTGATTTTTTCAAAAGTAATACAGGGCCGGAGTGGTGGCACGGAGCGGTAAGGTGTCTGCCTTGCTGGCGCTAGCCTAGGACGGACCATGGTTCTATCCCCTGGCGTCCCATATGGTCCTTCAAGCCAGGAGCGATTTCTGAGCACATAGCCAGGAATAACCCGATTGTCCCCAGGTGTGGCCCAAAAAGCCTAAATAATAATAATAATAATAATAATAATAATAATAATAATAATAATAATAATAATACAGACTTAAAAAGGAACTGCTTAAAGGAAGGTGGGCACAACTTCCACCAAAGCAAATACTGCTTTAATTACTTATTCTATTTTTAGTTTGTTTGTTTTGGTTTGGGGCCACACCAGGCAGTGTTCAGGGGTTACTCCTGACTCAGCACTCGGGAATCACTCCAGGGATACCTGGGGGACCATATGGGATACCAGGGATTGAACCTGGGTCAGCTGTGTGCAAGGAAAATGCCCTTGTATCTGTGTTCTGTAGCATCACTCTGGTCCCTATATTCTTAGGTAAAGGAAATGTTTCAGTCAGAAGCTAGGAAAAATAAGAATGTGATTACTTCTAAATTCCCCATACCCCTCAATTTTAGTTTACCCATTGTACTATCACTCAGGCTAAAGATGATTAGGATAGTTCTATACAAAGCCAATTAACCAACACTAAGCCTACAATTTCCCAAAGTCTCAGAAGCCAGGTTAAGCTAATTTTAGATCTTATGGTTTTTACTAAAGCAAATACAGAAGAAAATTACTTTGCATTATATCCCAATAAAAAAACCTGAAACCTCAAATAACAACAAAACAAACTATGCACCCCTCCCCCATACATAGAAAGTAAAATATGATCCATTCCATTTTACAGGGCTCGGATGCATAAATCCTTCTTAACTTATGGGACTTTAATCTCTCCCTGTTCCATCCCTGTGGTATTTAAACAACTCATTTCAGAAAATAAATTTTCAAAATCTCTCTCTCTCTCTCTCCCTCCCTCCCTCCTTCTCCCTCCCTCTCCCTCTCTCCCTCTCTCCTCTCTCCTCTCTCCTCTCTTTATTTTTAAGTCACACCTGGTGAAGCTCAGGGCTTAATCCTGGCTCTGCACTCAGGAATCAATCACTCTTAGTGCATTTGGGGGACCATAGGAAACACTGGGGACTGAACCTAGGCTGGCCACGTGCACAAGGCAAAGCTCCCCCACCTACTGCTCTGGCACTTTGGCCCTGATCACCCTGTATTTTTACATCTTTATCTGCAGTAAGGTCACAAGATTCCAAATTCAAGCAAAAGTAACAACAACAAAATAAAAAAAAAAATCCAGCAGGTGCGGGGGGGGGGGGGTGTGGGGAGGGGTGGATCCAAACAAGTAAGTGGTATAGAAGAATGTTACATCTATCTGATCTATCTGAAAGGAATGCAGATCCTTAAATAAAAGATTGTACTTTTGTGTTCACCACTATGATTGGTTCTAGAGATTAAATGCCTTTTCTACTTCAGTAGGTAAAAGTTTTTAGTACTTTTCCTACAATTAACAGTAACAATTTCCTCAACATTCTAAACATTGCATATACATGTATATACACACAAAGCAATTCAAGTAAGTACAAAGACAACCTGGCAGCATTTTTTCATGTTTTTTAATTATAAAAATTTTAGGAGCTGAGATAGCATAGTAGGTAGGGATCTTGCCTTGTACACTGGGTTTGATTCCTGGTATACCAGATGGTCCCCAACCCTGCCAGGAGTGATGCCTGAGCACAGATCCAGGAGTAAGCCCTGAAGAATGGCCCAGGTGTGGCCCAAAACCAAACAAAAACAAATTACTAAAAACTAAAAACTATTAAGATATGACAATAAAATCAGCTTGTTTGTCTACTTATTTGGTTTTTGGGTTACACCCAGCACTAAGGGTTACTCCTGGCTCTGCACTCAGAAATCGCACCTGGCATGCTTGGGGACCATATGAGATGCCGGGATTCAAACCATCTTCAGTTCTGGGTCGGCTGTGTGCAAGGCAAAAGCCCTACCGTTTTGCTATCTCTCAATGTAAAATTTTTCATCTTAATCACTTCAAGTGCAGAGTTCAGTAAAGTGAAGCTCTTTCACAAGGTTGTGCTACTACTGACCACTCAAATTCTTTTCAAATACCCAATAAAATTCTGCTCTCCTTAGACTCCTCCCTATTTCCCTTCCACTGCAACTCTAAAGCTACTTTGTTTCCAGGAAACTGATTACTGGAGATACATAACACAAGCAGACTAAGGATCTGCTTTCTTTGCCCTATCACACTGATCTTCAAGGTTCAAACAGGTAAAAGGTGCCAGGATACTTGGATTGATATTGTGCATAACTGCCATGAATATATATATATATATATATATATGTGTGTGTGTGTGTGTGTGTATGTGTGTGTGTGTGTGTGTGTGTGTATATATATATATATATATATATATATATATATATATATATATGCACAATATTTCTGAGTCCCTCTCTCTTTATTTTGTTTTTGGGCCACACCCGGTGATGCTCAGGGGACTCCTGTCTATGCGCTCATAAATCACTCCTGGCTTGGGGGACCATATGGGACTCTGGGGGATCGAACCTTGGTCCATCCTAGGCTAGTGCAGGCAAGGCAAGATGCCTTACTGCTTGCACCACTGCTCTGGCTCGAGTCTCTTTCAAGTTTGCTGAGTATATACCCAAAAATGGAATTAATGCTTTTTTTTAAAAAAGCAGTAGTGCTTTTTTAATTTCTTGAAGAATCACTAGACCATTTTCCATCACATTAGAAAGGGTCCAATTTCTCTGAATTTACCTACACTTGCTATTTTCTAGGGTTTTTGTGTCTTCTTGTCTTCTTGTTGTTATTTAATATGATTTGGGTGAGTCAGGGGTGGCCAACACTCAGGAGTTTACAGTTGGTTCTGCTCTCAGGGATCACTCCTGGCAGAGCTCAGGAGACCATATGCAGTGCCAAAGAATTGAACCCAGGTCAGCAATAGTCAGTAAGCCTTCCAGGCCCTTTCCATTTTTTGGTTGACTTGTGTTCTTCTTTTATAGAAAAGAGCACTGAATTTTGTTAAATGTCTTTTCTATTGCAATGGAAACCATTGTGTGGTTTGTCAAATTTCTCTTTCTTAAGTTTTTTCTTTTCTTTTTTTTTTTCCCACACCCAGCAGTGCTCAGGACTTTCTCCTGGGGAGGTTTGAGGGAAGAATATATGTGGTGCTAGAATAGAACCTGGGTTGACCACATGCAGACAAGTACCCTATCCGCTGTACTAGTTCCAGCTTCTGATTTGTCATCTCTGTTAATGTGTCATATTACACTGACTTTGTATACTAAACAAAACTTGAATTTCAGGAATAAGTTCTATTTGGTCATGGTCTACAATCTTTAAATGCTGTTGAATTCAGTTTATTTCATTGTGTTGTGGATATCTGAAACACTACTCATTATAGATATTGTAGTTTTTTCTTGTATCTTTGGCTTTAGTACCAGAGTAAAGTTGGCCTCATAAAATAAGTTTGTTTTAAGAACTTGAGAGCACCGATAGTAACTTTTCTTTAAGTGGCTCACAGAATTCACCACTGAAGCCCTAGACCCTGGACTTTCAATCTCTTGAGAGACTTTTGGTTATAGATTCAATCTTTACTAGTTACAGGTTATTCATCTTTCCTATTTTTTCATTCAGACTTGGACAGGTGAACTGTGTGATTCTAGAATGTCTCCATTTTGTCTAGATTATCTGATTTGGTTAAACCAATATAACAGGCTAGCAATGAAGACAGACAGCACTAGCTTGACCAGGATTCAACAGAACCTGAACAGAAGAACCAGGGAAAATCAAAATGTGGTAAGCGAGTGTGGCTGGCAGAACACTAGAAAAGTCTGAATGTGCTCTTTGCATTCTTGAAAACTTCATGAAAGCAAAAGCCCACTGAAGTGAAATTTTAATTTTCCTGAAGTTGAGACTGAAAGAATTAATCTAGGGGTTAGGAGACAGTACAGGTATTTAGATATGGACCTTGCATTATGGCTGACCCCGGCGTGAGCCCTACCAGGTACAATACTGAGGTCCCAGCACTGCATCCTCAGGGTGTGGCACTGAATATTATTGGCCTCCTGAACACTGCTAAGGTGCACCCGATTGGGTATACTTTTCCTAATGGCATACAGGCAAGTAGATATTCAGCCTTCCTGTCCCAACAATCAAGCTTTTCCACAAAATTCGCTAGTTAACAGCCTGAATCTGAGAGCTGACTTGCTTTAATATAATCTCCAAAAGAAACTCAACTGGTATTATTCACTGCTCTAGCCTCACGATTTACAACAAAACAAAACCTCAGAGAGGATGACAAATCCTTTGCTGACCAAATTCCTGTCAGTCCCTGGCAACCAACTAATTGCCTATATTTCTATGGATTTTCTATCCTGAAGTCATTGAAATAATAGAAAACACAATCTTTGGGACTTACTGCTCTCAGGAAGCATGTTTTCAAGGTGGCTCCATGTTGTAGCATGTAATAGTACATGGTTCTTTTTTCAGTGAAAGAGTTATTTCCATTTATATACCCCCATTTCTTTATCCAGTTCTTGGCTCAAAGATATCTGGGTTGTTTTCGGGTTTTGGCTATTATGAATAAAGTGGACATTCACATAGATTTTTGTAAAGACATTTGTTTTCAGTTCTCTTGCGCTAATACCAAGGGATGAAATTGCTGGGTCGCGTGTTAACTGATTAACTTTTTTGAGGCCCTGCCAAACTACATTCCAAAGTGACTGCACCACTTTACATTCCCACCAACCATATATTTTTGTTTACATGATTGCCAGTTATTACTTAAGCCTTTTGTGTATTAACAGTCTGCTAAGTATGAAGTGCTATCTCAGTTTGGCTATGTTTGTTTAAACCCAGAACTGGTTAGTTTTTCTGTTCTGCTGTTAGTTTGTGGGGTGAGGGGTGTAAGCCATGTGTAACACATATGTGGGGTATTAGCTCTACTCCTACACTAGATCCCTAGCCCCTCATTATGGTTTTCATCGGTATTTTCCTAATGATCAATGATACCAACCATGTGTTTTTTTGTCTTTTAATAAAAAATATCATTTTTCATCATTTAAAGATAATATTTCTATTATTACAAACCTACAGAACAAATGGAAACTGGGAAAAAATTGGGGAAAAAAAAGATATGAACACTAATATAAGATGTTTGATAACAACCAACACTGCCACATAATAATGAAAGGGAAATAAGAAATCACTCTACATGTTTCAGATTAAGGTGATTTTGTCTTTGTTTGTTTGTTTTTCGGCCACACCTGGTGATACTCAGGGGTTACTCCTGGCTATGCATTCAAAAATCGCTACTGGCTTGGGGGACCATATGGGACACTGGGGGATTCGAACCACGGTCCATCCTAGGCTAGCACGCACAAGGCAGATGACTTACCACTTGCACTTTTGTAAGTTTGATTTCAGTAGGCTTTCTTCCTCTCTTTATTATTCTATAAAACTCATTATTGTGGCAAATCTATCCCTTGAACCACACAGAGAACTAAACATACATATATGACTGGCTAGCACATGATCTAGCACACAGACTGGTACTCCTCTGCCTACAAGATCCTCTTGATCAGGTCCTCTGTGGGTTTTTTTTTTTTTTTTGTATTTTTGTATTTTTGGGTCACTATTGGAGGTGCTCAGGAGTTACTCCTGGCTCTGCGCTCAGAAATACCTCCTGGCATAGGGGACCATATGGGATGCTGGGAGTCAAACCACTGTCTGTCCTGGATTGTCTGCGTGCAAGGCAAATCTGTGCTACCCTCTAGCCCCTGATCAGGTCCTCCTATCCTAGGCTTTCACTGTAACCCTTACTTAGAATAAATACCAGCTGTGTCTTGGACTTCCCAGGCTATGAGAGCTGGAGTCCCCCATTTGCTTCAACTAACTTGAGCTGAGTTTCTGTTCCCTAAAACAAAAAATACAGAATATAAAAATGAGTCCTTTCAGTCTAAAGTTATCAGATCTAACTTTCAGAATCAAAATTATGAAAAAAGAAAGTATGGTACTGAAACTGGCTTGGCCCCAGGGCCCTCTTTCCCCCACACTATTGATATTCTAAATTTTTTGGTTTTGGGTCACTATTCAGGGCTTACTCCTGGCTCTGTGTTCAGGGATCACTCCTGCTGAGGCTTGGGGATCACCCCCCCATCTCCCCACTCAGCATGTGCAAGACAAACACCCTATCAGCTATACTATGCTCCTTCCTCCTTCCATGGTCCTTAAGTCACTATTCTAAAAAGAGTCAGGAAAACTTGGGTTTTACTAAAGAACTAAGAATTAGGTTATTCAATGAACAATTCAACAAAACCCACATGCAATTATTTGAACGTCTTCAGATATGTGTTTGCAGCGGAAAGTGACCAAAGAGAACCAGGCACACAGGATAGGTAGCAAAGGCAGAACCTATTTACTGAAACCCAGAGACTACTTAGAAAGCTTACAAGATTCGGGGCCGGGTGGTGGCGCTAAAGGTAAGGTGCCTGCCTTGCCTGCGCTAGCCTAGGATGGACCGCGGTTCGATCCCCGGCATCCCATATGGTCCCCCAAGCCAGGAGTGACTTCTGAGTGCATAGCCAGGAGCAACCCCTGAGCGTCACCGGGTGTGGCCCAAAAAAACCAAAAAAAAAAGAAAGCTTACAAGATTCAATCTTTATTAACTGGATAAATGTTAAGGCTTACTTCAAAGACAGGCCCTTATTAAAAGTAAAAGTAAAGTACAAGTAATAAGAGCAGTTACTAGGCAATTAAAGTTTGCATTAAAGAGCAAGAAACTGAGAGAATATGATTTACTCCTTAATATCTACAACATCTGTTATGGGCTGGGGAGAAAGCTCAAAGAGCAGGATGCAAGCTTTCATGTGGGAGGGCTGCACTTGATACCCAGCACTGCAGTCCCCTCAACTGGTCCTGGTCTCAGTAAAAAGAGTGACCCCTTAAGGATGGAGAGATAGCATGGAGGTAGAGCGTTTGCCTTGCATGCAGAAGGATAGTGGTTCAAACCCCGGCATCCCATATGGTCCCCCGAGCCTGCCAGGAGCGATTTCTGAGCGTAGAGCCAGGAGTAACCCCTGAACGCTGCCAGGTGTGACCCAAAAACCAAAAACCAAAAAAAAAAAAAAAAAGTGACCCCATGGACTGAGCCAGTGGTAGCTCCTCAGCACCACCGAATCATCCCAACACAAACAAATGTGTACCACCAAATTATGACATGTCCCGTTGTCCCATTACCTTAGCAGTCTGACTTCTGTTAATAACATTTCAGATTTCCAGGGCCAGAGCTGTGGCGCTAGAGGTAAGGCAGCTGCCTTGCAAGCACTAGCCTAGGACGGATCGTAGTTTGATTCCCCAGCATACCATATGATCTCCCCAAGCCAGGAGCGATTTCTGAGTGCATAGCCAGGAGTAACCCCTGAGCGTCAACAGATGTGGCCCCCCAAAATACAAAATAAACAAATTTAGATTTCCCAAGATACATGCTAGAAAATTTATATTCACAGGAATGTAATTAACATTTTGGTAAAAGTAGCAACTAATCAAAATTTCTTCTAGTAGAACAATAACCATATGTTTAGAATATTATCATAATTATTTGGTTTGGGGGCCACAACTTGTGGTTCTCAGTGTTTACTCCTGGCTCTGTGTTTAGGGGGGGGAAATCACTCCTGGTGGGTCTGGAGGATATATGGGCTGCCAGAGATCAAATCTGGGTAAGCTGTGGGCAAGGCAAACACCTTGCCACTCTACCATCACCCCAGCCCCAAATTTAGCATTTTAAGCACCCAAACTAGTCTTGTATTACCAGCAAATTTTCTATGACCTTAAGTTATTTTTCATTGTGTATACTAAATAGGCTGAATTAGAGCTATTTTCTAGTAAAAATTTATTATCTTGTAGCTGAAGCTACAAAACCTACATTTACAAACCTACTTAGAGTAAAACATTAGAGAAATGTCAGAAATGAGGAATTTCGTAACAGTTTTAAACAGGCAGGAGAAAGTAAAAGTAGGCTTTCTCTTAAGGGGTAAGGTAGAAAAGTAAATCTCCAATTCATGTGCTGTGATTTGGACTACAGTGCACAGAACAGCAAACAAAATGCAAGTCTAACAGGGAACACAGAGTTAATTTAGATGTAATGTTTGATTTTAAAAAAGGGCAGAAATAAAGACCTTCATTTAGTCTTCACATACTAGATATAGCAGATACTGTTAAGTATTTATTTTTAATTAATTTACCATGTTTGAGGGCCACACCAAATGCTGCTCAGGGAACCATATTGGGTTCAACCATGACATAAAGCCTTTAGAAAGTCTTTATTACAGAGCTGGAGAGAGCACAGTTTGGTTCGAATCCCTGCGTCCCATATGGTCCCCTGTGCCTGCCAGGAGCTATTTCTGAGCAGACAGCCAGGAGTAACCCTGAGCACCTGCGAGTGTGGCCCAAAAACAAAACAAAAAAGAAAAGTCTTTATTAATGAAAAATGTTAGTTCCCTGAAGGATTATAATCGCAAGAATAAAAATCAAAAGATAATGAGTTTCAAAGTGTGGTCAAAGGGTCTCCACGAGTTCAAAGGTTGTGCAAAATATTTTCTACAATGTTACTCTCAAAACTCTGTAACATTAACACAGCCACACAATGCAGTGGATACAACTGCTGACACTTTAGCATGAATAGAAGTAAATATTTTCAAGTTAAACAATGTCCTGATAAGAGGCTAGATCAATAGCTCAGCTGAAAGGGCAGCTGCCTCACATGGGGCAGACCCAAGTTCAGTCGGCATCCGAGAAGGTTCCCTGAGCCTGCAAGAAGTGATTTCTGAGAACAGATCCAGGACTAAGTTTGAGCAGTCAGGTGTGGCCCCAAACCAAAACAAACAAATACAAAAAGAATGTCCTGATAAAACAGCAAAGGGCTTGGAGAGATGCCTTGATCCAGGACCAAAGGTGGTTGGTTCGAATTCAGCTGTCCCATATGGTCCCCCGTGCCTGCCAGGAGCTATTTCTGAGCAGACAGCCAGGAGTAACCCCTGAGCATCGCCGGGTGTGGCCCCCTCCCCCCAAAAAAAAAACACTGATAAAACAGCAAAAAATACTTTTGTGGCCTGAACTAGAGCACAGCAGGTAGGGTTGCCTTGCACACGGCTGATCTAAGTTTATTCCCAGCATCCCAACCATATGGTGGGTTGCCCCACAGCCTGCCAGGAGTGATTTCTGAGAGGAGAGCCAGGAGTAACCCCAGAGTGCCCCGGGGTGTGGCCCCAAAACCAAACCAAACCAAAAATTACTTTTATTAAAAACAACAGGATTCTTCTTTCTCAAGTGTTGTGGTAAGTAGGGATTACAGTCAGAAGACTATCTCAAGAAAGACTTTTTGTGTTCCTGAGCTGCAAAAAGAATCAGCCATTTTTCTGTCCTCAGCACACCATTTTACCTTTAACAGTGAGTGACAGACAGACTAGAATTATTCAGACAGTGTCTGACATGTTTTCACAAAAGATGAGCCAAGTAAGCTTATGGCTTCGAGGAAAACAACTTACAGTATTTGCTGCTCGTGATAAAATTTGAGATTTCAAGTAAAAATCAGAACATTGAAAAAAAGAGCTCAGATTTCCAGTACTTTAAAATTTCTCAGAAAGTATATATATTTATTTATATATATCATGATAATAATTGTAAATATTTTCACTATATCATAAGATGTGTTTGTATTTTAAAATATATGTACCTTAATGTTTTTTTAAACTTCATTTATTGATTGATTGGTTCTTGGGCCACACCCAGAGGTGCTCATGAGTCACTCCTGGCTCTGCACTCAGAAATTGACTCTAGCAGGCTAGGGGACCATAATAGGATGCTGGGAATCGAACAAGTCCCTCCTGGGGTTGGCAGCATGCAAGGCAAGCGTCCTACCACTGTGCTATCTCTCTGGTCCCTGAGTTAATATTTTCTAAATGATCAATACATGTTACAAAATCAGGTGCATATAAGAGATTCCAAATATTCTAAGTATAAAATAAACCAAAAGAATTTTATTGGGTTTTGGTTTGAGGGTTTTATTTATTTTTTTTGAAAGGGGGCACACCCAGCAGTGCTCAAGGCTTATTATTAGCTCTGTACTCAGTGATCACTCCTGGAGTTTGGGAGAACATAAAGGGTACTGGGGACCAAACACATGGCTGTGTGCAAGGCAAATGAACTACCTGTTGTACCATCTGTATATCTCTCTGTCCCCCAGATCTAAGGAATTTTAATGAGAAAGTAAGAAATTCACCAAATGCTTCAGATTTTATATTCAACTACATTTTCAAAACCTGGGGCCCGAAGAGACAGCACAGCAGTGTTTGCCTTGCAAGCAGCCGATCCAGGACCAAAGGTGGTTGGTTCGAATCCCGGTGTCCCATATGGTCCCCCGTGCCTGCCAGGAGCTATTTCTGAGCAGACAGCCAGGAGTAACCCCTGAGCACCGCCGGGTGTGGCCCCCCCAAATTTTTTTTTCAAAACCTTTCTTGTAAAATAATGGTATAATATAAAATAATTTCCATAATGGCCTAAAAGAGCTACTAAAACTCTCCCTTCCACCTACCTGAAGTTAGACTATGATTCATATATGTCAACCTACAAGGCAAATCACTAAAGACTGAATTCAGAAATAGACAAGATGGAACTGGAGTAAAAGCACAGGTTCACCTTGCATGAGGCTAACCCGGAAGGATTTGGGTTCAATGGTCCCCCAAGCCTGCCAGTAGCTATTTCTGAGCCATGATTAGGCTCTGAACACCACTGGCTTCGACCTTAAAACCAAAAAAAAAAAAAAAAAAAAGAAAAGAAAAGAAAAGAAAAAAAATTGGGGGAGCGCAGTTTGGGCCACACCTGGTGGCACTGAGAGGTTAATTCCTGGCTCTGTGCTCAAAAATCACCGCTGGCAGGCTTGGGGGACCATATAGGATGCTGGGGGATCGAACCCCAGTCTGTCCTAGACCAGCAGTGTGCAAGGCAAACGCTCTGTCATTGTGCCATCACTCTGGCCCCAGATTAATTATTTTTAAGCGATATCTTTTAAATCTTAGTTTTGATATCTAAGATACTAAATTTAATGTATCTTTAATGCTCATAAAGAGAGCTTTTTAGAGGCCAGATAGGGCATTTACTCCTGGCTCTGTTCTGGTGGGCTCAGGAAACCATATTGGATGCTGGGGATTGAACTTGGGTCATGAAATCAAGTGCCCTATGGCTGTACTATCACCCTGACCCCCAACAGTAGTTAACATTCTTTAAAAACTCACCCATTCCTATAATGCTACCCAGTATGCTTTGTACATTCAATTGAAATACACAGGGCTATTAAAGAGATGTCTTGTTATCTCTAAGAAAATTATCAACAAGTAATCTTAAGTTGGTTGTCTTGTAAATCAGAAAAGCTGACAGGAAGCACAAAAACAATTACTTAATTCCCAACAAGATTTCAATCAGATACTTCACTTGATCACATGCTTGTGACTTTATATGAAAAATTAGACGGCAGTTATTTTAAGTACAGTAATATGTTCCAAGATTCGTGATGAGAGAGGTCAGTCTCTAAAAGCTACCAAGACTTAACAGCCTAACAATGCCTTTTTCTCTGCACAAATTGCCAAGAGCATTTCTAAACAAATAAGAGTCATTCTAACTTGCCAACAGAGGCATTTTTATTTTTAATTCCAGATTTTTTCTATGTGGTAACCAGTTTCCAGTATTTTAATGGGCCAGAGCGATAGTACAACAGGTAGGGTGTTTGTCTAGATCTAGAATGTAGCAGACCCAGGTTCAATCCCCGGCATCCCATGTGGTCCCCAGAGCCTGCCAGGCAATTTCTGAGCAGAGTCAGGAGTAATCCCCTAAGTGACTGCGGGTGTGGCCTCCCCCCAAATAAAGTTTTTTTTTTTTACTTTTTTTGAGGGGGTCACACCCGGCTGCGCTCAGGGGTTACTCCTGGCTCTACGGTCAGAAATCACTCCTGGCAGGCATGGGGGACCATATGGGATGCCGGGCTTTGAACCACCTTTGGTCCTGGGTTGGCTGCTTGCAAGGCAAATGCCCTACTGCTGTGCTATCTCTCTGGCCCCTCTTGTATTGCACTGTACAGGTTCTCTATGGTTACTATTCTCAAACTAAGAATGGTGCCCCTCTAACAAGCTGTGGCACCACAGCCAAGACCTGAATATCTGACAGTTCTGACATGACTTTTTCAATGCTTTCAAGTCTTTCAGGAAGTTAACATTATCATTTTTAGAGGATACAGAATTATAACATAAATAAAGAGAAATGTGGGGCCGGGAAGGTGGCGCTAGAGGTAAGGTGTCTGCCTTGCAAGCGCTAGGACAGACCGCGGTTCGATGATCCCCCGGCGTCCCATATGGTCCCCCCAAGCCAGGGGCGATTTCTGAGCGCATAGTCAGGAGTAACCCCTGAGCGTCAAACGGGTGTGGCCCAAAAACCAAAAAAAAAAAAAAAAAAAGAGAGAAATGTGAGTATCCCATTGAAAGTTATGAATAAGTTTGGGGGCCAGAGAGATAGCATGGAGGTAGAGCATTTGCCTTGCATGCAGAAGGACGGTGGTTCAAATCTCGGCATCCCTTATGGTCCCCCAAGCTTGTCAGGAACGATTTCTGAGCATAGAACCAGGAGTAACCCCTGAGCACTGCTGGGTGTGACCCAAAAACCAAAAAAAAAAAAAAAAAAATTATGAATAAGTTTCAACTCTAACACTTAGATTTGAAGGAGTGCTAATTCACTGTGCCTAAACTGCCAATCAATTATGAACTAACTGTAAACTCAATCTAACTTAAGTCATATATATATGTACACAGAGAAAAATCACAGCAATCGCAAGTCAGGGAAGATTAATTACCGGGAGGGGCTGGAGTAAAAACACAGATAGCACAGTGGCCATTTTTGCTCTGCAGGCAGCCCATCTGGGTTCAATGCTTGGTATCCCAAACTGTTCCCTGAGCATGCCAGGAGAAATTCCTGAGTGCAGAGCCAGGAATAAGTCCTGAGTATCTCCCCCAAAAAAACTTTTTTTTTTTTTTTGGTTTTTGGGTCACACCCGGCAGTGTTCAGGGGTTACTCCTGGCTGTCTGCTCAGAAATAGCTCCTGGCAGGCACGGGGGACCATATGGGACACCGGGATTCGAACCAACCACCTTTGGTCCTGGATCGGCTGCTTGCAAAGCAAACGCCGCTGTGCTATCTCTCCGTCCCCCCAAAAAAATTAAAAAAGAAAATCAACTACAGAATCATATTCACTTCCTCTCTTCTCCCCCAAACACCTCCAAAAATAGTAAAGCTGACTGTAATAAAATGCTCAGAGAATTGCCAAGTACCCCTAACACTAAAACATTAATCTTCCCGACAATCAAGAAGTCAATGCCTAGAGCTTTAAGTCTTTACAAAATACTGATGTTCTCAAGATCATAAAATTAACAGATGAAATTAAACCCTAGGATCTTGCACTTTTCTAATCGTGAATCAAAAGATGTTAGAACAAGCAGGAAAATGCCACAAAGATCTCACTCTAAATGTTATCCTGGATCTGTGCTGTTGAACAAGACAGCCACCAGCTAGCTACATGAGCCTCTAAAGCACCTAAAATGTAGGAAGTTCAATGTAACTATGCTGAAAGTGTAAAATACAAACTGAAGGATCCTACGGCATGCATACAAGCCAGGGGTCTTCAAACTATGGCCCGCTGGCCACATATTGTATTTGTTCCCGTTTTGTTTCTTCACTTCAAAATAAGATATATGCAGTGTGCATAGGAATTAGTTCATAGTTTTTATTTTCACTATAGTCCGGTCCTTCAACGGTCTGAGGGACAGTGAACTGACCACCTGTTTAAAAAGTTTGAGGACCCCTGATAGGGCGTTTGCCTTGCACACAGCTGACCCAAGATGGACCTGGGTTCAATCCAGGCACTCCATAAGGTCCCCCAAGCCAGGAGCGATTTCTGAGTGCAGAGCCAAGAGTAACCCCGTTAGTGTCACTGGGTGTGGCACAAACAAAACAAAACAATAAACAGAAAAACTGGATTTTGAAGTAGGATAAGACAAACAGAAAAAAGTCTCACTAATCCAATGGCATAGCCATTACTAGAAACAAGATAGTAGATTTTCTTAGGATTAATGCAGCACAGAGAAAAATCACCTTTAGAGGAAAGAAAGGAGCCTACAGTCTGAGCGCCTGAGACACGGAGTGTATTTAGTACTCAACACAGCCAAGCAACCAACCAGTGAAAAGAATGAGATGCCTTGCTTCACTCTAGTCATGTATGACGGAATTAATCCACTGAGAGTAACACAGGCTCTTCCACTGAGTTGAGTTTGTGAAAAGTATTGTTAAAGTAATCACATATAAGGTTATCCAAGTCAAAGGAGACCCAAAAGCACTAAATACTCAAAAACATTTGTCTAAATGGTTGTTATTTTAAAATAACATTTTAGGGACTGGAGGTGAGGCAGTGAGTGATAGGGCATTTGCCTTGCAAGCAGTTGACCCAGGACAGACCTCTGTTCAATCCCTGGCATCCTATATGGTCCCCCAAGCCAGGAGCAATTTCTGAGTGCAAAGCCAGGAGTAACCCCTGAGCATCACAGGTATGGCCCAAAAATCAAAACAAACCAACAAACAAAAAACACTTTATCATTAATATTGTACTACTAGAGGCAACAATTTATTCTACCAAAAGTAAAATATTATGTACATGCGGAAAAAGGAAAATAAAGTAAGAATCACTTCAGAAAAGTTTTTCAATCCCCAAATAGGTTACACACAGGAAGCTAATATCTATCTAGGATCTAGTAATCACACTCCTGAGTATAGAAGCAAAGAGAAAAGAAACTACAAATCCACACAATAACGCATGCACAAGTGTTCAGAACAGCATTATGCACGATCAAAAAAGCAGAAAACTGGTGCCCGAACCATAATATAGTAGGTAGGGTGCTTGCCGTCAGGCAGATGGTCCCAGAGCACTGCCAGGAGTGATCCCTGACTGTAGAGTCAAAAGTAAGCCTGGGCCCGGAGAGATAGCACAGCGGCGTTTGCCTTGCAAGCAGCCGATCCAGGACCAAAGGTGGTTGGTTCAAATCCCGGTGTCCCATATGGTCCCCCGTGCCTGCCAGGAGCTATTTCTCTATTTCTGAGCAGACAGCCAGGAGTAATCCCTGAGAATCGCCGGGTGTGGCCCAAAAACCAAAAACCAAAAAAAAAAAAAAAAAAAAAAAAGTAAGCCTTGAGCATCGCTCCAAAGCCCCAAAACAAAAGAGTAATTTTATTTTGGACTGGAGATAGAATAGTGTCTGCTTTGCATGGAGTTCAAACTCCAGCATCCCCTACCATCGCCAATACCCAAGTGCAAAACCAGGAGTGAACTCTGAGCATCGCCAGTGTAGCCAAAAAAACAAAACAAAACAAACAAAACTTTAAAAAAATAAAAAAGGCTGCATAACTGATGAATGGCAAACAAAACAGGGTGTGTGCCACCCATGTACTGGGATATTGTTCTGTCACAAAAAAAAGTGCTGTAGATCACAACACAGGGACCTTGAACACATGCTACCTGAAAGCAACCAGCTCAAAGGATGCCATGCTGTGGAACTTCATTTATGTGCTATAGTGAAGGCAAGTTACTCTAAAGAGAGTAAATGGGAATAGAGAGACTGTTATTGGTCTTAGATTTTGAGTAAGGGCTGAGGAATGCCCAACACTGATTGTGGCGAGAACACGAACAGCCACTTTTAAATGGATCAAGTATATGACATGTGAATTACATTATCTTGAAGCTGTCTAAACCCCCCCCCCAAAAAGGCCAGATATTGGAGGTGAGGGCGAATTAAACTGAGGTGCTATTTTGATTCGTTTTGCAAATCCCTAGTATCCATGCTTTGGTAATTTTTATTTTTCTCTATATTCCTAATAGTAACTACCCCACCCATCAAGGAGACACACAATGAACTAAAATAGTAAATACATTTAAGTATTTCTTAGGGCATGTGAATGAAAATGGAGAATTACTTTTTAAAAATATAAGACAATTTTTCCCTTTAAAAAAGGGAACAGAGGATCGTATTTCGGGGCCATCTCAAAAACCACCCCTGAACTTTATGAAAAGCCCTAAAGTCCCTAAAACTAGGAATCCATCGGCAAGAACTAGGGGACGACAGCATAAACGGGGAGTCACACCCATCCCGAGCTCAGGGTGGCAAACACCCCGAATTCATTCAGCCAGAGGCCGGGGGCACGTGAAGGAAGATCTCACTCATCTCATACCAGATGGACGACACGGTGCGGGGGAAGAAGAAGAAGAAATAAAAAAAGCCACACCCACAACTTGGGTCATCTCCCCTTGAAGAAGGAGCTACTTCGGATCCAGCTACAGAACACCCCCTTTTCCCCCTGGCAACTCGGGAGCCCTCCGAGGAGTCACCCCCAAACGCCGCGGTGACCAGCAGTCAGCTAGCTGCTGCTGAGAGAGAGAGAGAGAGAGAGAGAGAGAGAGAGAGAGAGAGAGAGAGAGACTGTCGCCTCCCCCAGGACCCCACATGGTAAAAAAAAAAGGGGGTGCAGGCCCACGGCCCAGTAGGGCCGGGCTCCGCAGCCCCCCAGGATGACAGCTCGGTCCAAAGCCCTGTGGGCGCCGATCGCTCGGGAAGAGGCCGGGCGAGCGAGCGATCGGGGCCCGGGGGAGAGCGAAGTGGACCGGGGTGCGCTTGGAAAGCGGGGTGCGGGGCCCCCCAGCAAGTGCCTCGCCGGGGCAACTTCCTTCCTGCCTCCCGATCGGGCCCCGGCGGCCGCGTGTAGGCCGCGGCCGGCCTCGCTGCTCAACTAAACTTCCCCGGCGGGCCGCCGAGGCGCAGGCCGGCGCGCCCCAACATCACCACCACCAGCGCCCCGAGATCGCCCCGAGATCGCCGGACCCCAACGCGTACCTCCAAGTCGCGGCCTTTGTTCTTGAAATTCTTGAGCCGCTGGTTGTCCAGCTTCTCGCTGTCCGCCATGGCCGGGCCGGCGACTCCCTCCCTCCCCGCCCGGGCCCGGGATCCGCCCCAACCACCGCGCCTCGCCGCGCCGCGCCGCGCCTCGCCGCCCCGCAGTCACTCCCGGAACCGGGCCGCCGCCGCCGCCACCCGCGCTTCTCCGCGGCTACGAGCTTCGCCTCGCCTCGTCCGTCCCGTCCTCGCTCCCTCCCGCCGGGCTGACCCTCTCCGGCTCGCCTCCCCCGCTCCGGCCGAGACCCTCTTCCGCGGGCCGGGCGGCAGCAAGTGCTCCGGCCGAGGGCAAGGCAGGCAGCCTCGCTCTGGGGCCCGGCGCCTCGCCACGCCCACTGTCGTCAACCGCGCTCTCTGATTGGCTGTCCGCGCTCTCGGCGGCCTCGGCCAATCAGGAAGCGCTATGGAGAGCGGGGCGGGGCGGGTGGGAAGGAGCGGACGGAAAGCGGAAACGGGCGCTGCTGGGAAGGATGGGCGGGGCCAAGAAAGGCGGAAGGAGGCGCCGAGGCGCGCGGCCGCTAGTGCTTCTTCGGCCGAGGGCAAGGCAGGCAGCCTCGCTCTGAGGCCCGGCGCCGGGCCACGCCCACTATAGCCAACCACGCTCTCTGATTGGCTGTCCGCGCTCCCGGCCGCCTCGGCCAATCAGGAAGCGCAATGGAGAGCGGGGCGGGGCAGGTGGGACCGAGCGGACGGAAAGCGGAAGCGGGAGCTGCTGGGAAAAAGGGGAGGGGCCGGGAAAGGCGGAAGGAGGTGCGCAGGCGCACAGCGAGGGCCGGCGGGCAGGGCAGGGCAGGGCGGGGCGGCGGCGGTAAGTGCTTCTTCGGCCCAGGGCAAGGCAGCCTCGCCACGCCCACTCTCGCCAACGGCGCTCTCTGATTGGCTGTCCGCGCTCCCGTCTGCCTCGACCAATCAGGAAGGGCGATGGAGAGCGAGGCGGGGCGGGTGGGAAGGAGTGGATGGAAAGCGGAAGCGGGAGCTGCTGGGAAGAAGGGGCGGGCCCGGAAAGGCGGAAGTAAGCGCAGAGGCGCGCGGCGGGGCCGGCGGGCAGGGCGAGGAGGGGTAGGCGTGGCGTGGCTGCGACCACGTGCCCGCCGGGCCGAGCTGCGGGAGCGTCTCTGTGGGCTGGGGAAGCGGCGGCTTCCGGGTTTTTCCCTATAGACCGCCGGGCACATCCGGGGCTTTTGGGCTTTTCTAAGGGCGTTGAGTGTTTTTTCTTTGGGGTGCCGCGCCTGCTCTTGGGGAGTCGGGTCGGACTCATTCCCTCTTAGAACACCCGGAGACCGCTCTGATTACACCGCCGGTCTTAGGGGCCCCTCCGCTGTGTCACTTCTGAGGATGGCGGGGGATGGAAAGTGGAACCTGGAAGAGGACGCGGATTCTTGGACTCAGGCCGCCGCGACCACCAGGGGCTGATCTTGGGGCTTGGGGTTGAGGGGACAAGGCCACATGTATGTGGCCGGCTGAGCGAATGAAACTCGGGAGACGCCGGCAGAAGAGATGCAGTTGCACTAGCACCGTTGCAAAGCACTCCGAAGGGCCGGCCCCGCGGTCCAACTAGCAGGACAGGGCGCTTTCTTGGCATGTCGCCCATCAGGTCCCACCAGATCTGCAGCATCCCATCTAAGGCCCCCTGGAGCATCGTCGGACGGGGCCCCCTAGCAAAGCAAGCAAAGCAAAGCAGGCCAAAGGAAGTCGTTTTACAAATGCATGTAGGAAGAAAAAAAAAAGCATTTAGGGGCCAGAGAGATAACATGCAGAAGGACGGTGGTTCGAATCCCGGCATCCCATATGATTCCCCGAGCCTGCCGGGAAGGATTTTTGAATGCACAGCCGGGAGCAACCCCTGAGCGTCACCGGGTGTGACCCCCAAAAACCAAAAAAGAAAAAAGGATGCATTTAGGAGAGGGGGTGCGCCTTGCACGCGGCCGGCCTGGGTTTGCACTTCGGCTTCCCTTCTGAGCAATGCGAGGATTTAATTCCTGAAAGCAGAGCTCTTTGGGCAACCTCTGGGCATTGCCCGGTGTGCCCCAAAAACCAAAATCAAAAAGCGTGTAGCAGCGAATAGTTTATCCAAACTGTGTGTGCTTTACAGTGAACTCAAGTGTGAAGGAGGGAAATTTTGTAAGAAGCTGGTGAGGCAGGAATAGGGGACCCAAACTGGAACAATTTAACCCCCTTTGGCTCCAACCGGGTTGTTGTCTGTGCTCGCGCACACCGCTGGGGTGATGAGAAGAGAGAAAATATTTCAAAGGGAAACTGCGCCTTTAAATACTTTGCATGCAGTTCTCCCGCTTAATATGAATGTCAGTTCGGCGCCAAACTTAAATCACACGTGAAGCGTATGATAAATTTTCCCCAAAGAATAAGTTAAGTTAAAATAAGAATGCACAATGGAGGAGCCGGGGCCTTGGGTATAGGGCGTTTTCTTTGCACTCTTGTCAGCCCGGATTCAATCTTTGGCATCCAGTATTTTTCCCCCGAGTCTGCCAGGAGTAATTTCTGAGCGCCGAGCCTGGAGCAACCCTGAGCACTGCAGGGTGTGGCCCAACAACAAAAAATCAATGCAAAATAAATAAATAAAAAATTTTTAAAAATCGGGCCCGGAGAGAGAGAGCACAGCGGCGTTTGCCTTGCAAGCAGCCGATCCAGGGCCAAAGGTAGTTGGTTCGAATCCCGGTGTCCCATATGGTCCCCCGTGCCTGCCAGGAGCTATTTCTGAGCACACAGCCAGGAGTAACCCCTGAGCACCGCCGGGTGTGGCCCAAAAACCAACCAAACAAACAACAACAACAACAAAAAATCAATGCACACTGGAGCACTGATGTTTTCAGTGTAAATTTAGCCTAAGAAAATAAAATTAAAAGGCCTTTCATGTTTTCTGCCATCAGATTTTGTCACCATGAGTGATAAATTACCGATCAGTCCCCATTTCCAATTAGTTTGTCTTGTAAACATGCCTGTGTAAAACAATTAGTTTTTTTTTTTTTTTTTAAGTTTTAGGTCACACGCTACATATAAGGTCTTCTTTGACAGTGCTTCAAGGAACCAGGAAACCTGGAGTGGAGCTTGGTGCCCTTGAATGCAAAGCATGTATCCTGGCTTTTACCATCTCCCCATACTTTAGCATGTTAGACTACTGCATGAAATTCCATGACGGTTTTCATGATGTATGTAAGTAATAAAAGTGTCTTTTATTAGAAATCTTCTTGTCTTCCAGCTAATATTTTTTCCAGCTAATGTTCCCTGTTCAGATGCAATACAAACAGGAAAGAAGTTGTGATTTAGGTGTTTTGTTTTTGTTTTAAATTTGTCTTGGTGCCCGGAGAGATAGCACAGAGGTGTTTGCCTCGCAAGCAGCCGATCCAGGACCAAAGGTGGTTGGTTCGAATCCCGGTGTCCCAGATGGTCCCCCGTGCCTGCCAGGAGCTATTTCTGAGCAGACAGCCAGGAGTAACCCCTGAGCACCGCCGGGTGTGGCCCAAAAACCAAAAACAAACAAACAAAAAAAAGAAATTGTCTTAAGTCCTATCACCCCTTCTAGACCAGGGCTTCCGCCCCCCCCCCCCTCTCTCTCTCTCTCTCTCTCTCTCTCTCTCTCTCTCTCTCTCTCTCTCTCTCTCTCTCGTTACTTTTTAATTTTATCTTCCTTTGTAGCTACACACTCTCTCTCTCTCTCTCTCTCTCTCTCTCTCTCTCTCTCTCTCTCTCTCGTTACTTTTTAATTTTATCTTCCTTTGTAGCTACAAAAATGTTGACAAGAGTTGCAAGAGTTTTCAAGAGTTACATTGTCACACTCATCCACTTTAGTCAGTGTCCCTCCCCTCCACCCAAGACTCCAGATTCCTTTGGATCCCTATCTGTTTCTTCTTCAAAATTAGCAGTTTGATGATTGTAGTTTGGGAGATATGTTGAGGAATATCATCTCTACCTCTGCATGAGCCCAGGGCCCTTGCCTATTACTTCATTCTGCCTTTTTTCCCCCTTTCATTCATCTCTCTCTTTCCCTGGCATCTTCATTCTTGTAGTCAAGGGCCAATTTTATACCGTCCATTCCCTGGCATCTTATTTCTGAAGATTATTTAATATTTTAAAAAAATATTTGAGGGGCCGGGCGGTGGCGCTGGAGGTAAGGTGCCTGCCTTGCCTGCGCTAGCCTAGGATGGACCGCGGTTCGATTCCCCGGCGTCCCATATGGTTCCCCAAGAAGCCAGGAGCAACTTCTGAGCGCATAGCCAGGAGTAACCCCTGAGCGTCACAGGGTGTGGCCCAAAAACCAAAAAAAAAAAAAAATTTGAGGGTTGGGCTGGAGAGAGCATATTGGTAGGACTTTTGCCTTTGGCCAACCTGGATGGACTCAGGTTTGATCTCTGGCATCCCTTTTGATCCCCTGAGCCTGCCATAGGCGATTTCTGAGCGCAGAGCTAGGAGTAACCCCTGAGCACTGCTGGGTATGACCCAACACCATAAATAAAATAAAATAAATATTTGAAAAAGGGAGTTCAATGGGCTGAAACATACTTTGCAAGCAGGAGTCCGAGGGTCCAATTTTCTGCACTGGGAAATGCCAGGAATAATCCCTGAGCATTGAGCTAGGAGGAAATTCTTGAGCACAGTCTTTGTGCTCAACAGATTTGTCTATTATTTAGGACTTAGAATACATTCGTGACATTTGCCAAAAGCAGGACCTGACTCAACTATTCTTAGAGTATATGCTGCCTAAGTTAAAAAGCAAGCTAGCACTTTAAACTATAATTTATACTAGGTTACTTCTAAAATGTCTAAATTTGGAATTATGCTCATTCTAGGGTTAAAGTTCAAGGAGTAGTTTAAACAGGTTTCAGAACAAAGTCCCACACATGTTTCAAAGTAGCTGTGACATGCTTTGCTGAGATAAATAGTTATCCTTAATTATAGCATAGGCATTCAGTTTGTCACTCTAAATTTCTCACTTAGAATGATTACTACCTGTTTTAGACTTCTAGGGTTTTTTTTTTGGGGGGGGGTGGCACACCGGTGGCACTCAGGGGTTACTCCTGATTCTGCTCTCAGAAATCACTCCTGGCTCAGGGGACCATATGGGATGCCAGGATCAAACCTGTGTCTGTCCTGAGTTAGCCGTGCCCCAGGCAAACCACCCTACTGCTGTGCTACCACTCTATCCCTCTAGATTTTTCTTGATAGAAGGTAACATACTTTATCAAAGGGATAAATATGTTCTTTAATGAATTGAGATAGTTCTACATGCAGATTGACAATTACCTGATAAGATTTGTTTAATTCTGTGGTTAAGAGGTCTGGGATTTAAAAATAAATTTTTTTGGTACTTTTTTTTGTTTTTGGGCCACACTCGGCGGTGCTCAGGAGTTACTCCTGGCTATCTGCTCAGAAATAGCTCCTGGCAGGCATGGGGGACCATCTGGGATGCCAGGATTCAAACCAACCACCTTAGGTCCTGGGTTGGCTGCTTGCAAGGCAAACACCACTGTGCTATCTCTCTGGCCCCAAGATTTTTGGTTCTTGGGCCACACCAGGTGATGCTCAGAGATTACTCCTGGCTATGCGCTCAGAAATTGCTTCTGGCTTGGGGGACCATATGGAAGGCCAGGTATCAAACCAAGGTCTGTCCTGGGTCAGCCACATGCAAGGCAAAAGCTACCACTGCGCTATACTTTCGGCCCCTGGGATTTATTTTATTAAATAATAAAGACAGCCATCAGGAACTGTAGTGTTAAATAATTAAAGATTGTGGTGGATGGAGATGGATGGAGAAGGATGGAGGCCTTTGTTCTTAGGCCCCGGCCACGTGGCTTCATCCCCCATCAACTGGCGGGTCTGGGGTCCAGGAAAGCTATGGGTATTGAACTCACTCACAGGCAGGCATCAGGAAGCATCAGCTTTATTCATGCCCTATTCACCACATGTGTGGCCTATATCATAACCTTTCAAGCATTCAGCCATTCTTAGCTACCCTGCATCTTAATTCCTTTCAGCCATCTTCCTTTGACCTCCATCCTGGTCAAAGACCAGAAGCGTGCACGCCAGCCAAAAGCCGGAGAGATAGCATGGAGGTAAGGCGTTTGCCTTTCATGCAGAAGGTCATCGGTTCGAATCCCGGCATCCCATCTGGTCCCCCGTGCCTGCCACGAGCAATTTCTGAGCATGGAGCCAGGAATAACCCCTGAGCACTGCCGGGTGTGATCCAAAAACCACCACCAAAAAAAAAAAAAAAAAAAAAAAAAAAGCCAAAACAGTCCCTAATACATTGGTGAAATCCACAGCAGCATACATCCTGTTTTATACTTCTTAAAGATATACAATGAACACCAGATAATCATTTCACTTCCTTATCGGTTGCTATTAATGCTCTAGGATTCTTTCCACAGGCATGATCAATGAATATGGATTGAAAATCATGAACCCCCAATGTGTTTCCTTGTATAATTTCACTATTGCTCGAGGTCTCAGTTAATCATGAAATTTTACAAATTAATTTAGTCAAGGTTCACCTGAAAGAGAAATTTCTCATCATATTAATGTTGTTTTTCTTTCTAGGTATACTCATTTAATGACTTTCACTCTTTTTATTTTAACATCATTGCTTTATTTCCCTCAATTTAGGTTTTAAGACGCTGACATAATGATAATTTTAGGTGGATTTTCTTCACAGTGCTTCTTGCCTATGATTGATTATCATAAAGTTAGTTATACAATAACTTTGTATATATACTGTTATACACTTATAGTAGAGTTTTCCATGTTTGTATTACGCATGAAATTCTCTTTCAGATCTGCTCTGCCATAAAAAAATTATATTTTTTTGAATTTGAAATGATTTATCTAAACAGTTGCCGGCTATTACATTTTAAGGCGCTTTTAGTTGATTCAGCTGAATTCTCTTTTCTTTTGCTCTATTTTGGATCCTTTCCAACAAATACTTTTTAGTATGAGTGAGTGTTATGGCCATATTTTTTGTGAAGTCTGTATGTGTATGTCTTGTTTAGTGTCTGTTCTGCATATTTTGTATATAGTTCCCTTTTTCCTAACTTTATCTTCCCCAATTTAGTCTTCCTTATCCTTCCTTCTCTCTTCCTAGTCCTTAACATTTAATTTTCAGGATTCCTTTCACATGTTAACTCATCTCCTTCACCCACAACTACAAGCCTCCTGATCTCGGCCGGAAGAAGAAATCCGTGACTGTTGAAGTTTTACACCATATATGCTGCAAACTTGTTGGAAATGAAGCCACCTGGAATTTGTGTCACAATGTAACCCCAGAGAAAAGATCCATGGATAAGACCCACAGTCTCTGGATCCCAGTTAAACTGTGCTATCTGAGTTTCTGGTTTTCCATCCACATACACAGTGCTATTGTTGACCGTTTCTACAATGGCTACCCCAAGATTGCACCGATCCCAAAGGAAATGCAGAAGCCCAACCAACTCATGATGTAATGATGTAACGCTTGGGGATGCCCCAACACATGGATGACTACTGGCCTTCCTTCTTCATTCAGCTTGATGTTATCTCCTGTACAAGGCTTCAACCCGATTTTCCAGACCCATCAAGTGTCTTTTGCCGGTCTTTTTGGAGTTCCAGACCCCTCATATTTACAGATTGGTATTGAACTCTGTAGAAATCTCACCTTTTGTATTTTTCCTATAATTGTAATCCTTTGAAGTTATATTTGGTACTACACTTCTTTTGACTATTGTAATTAATGTTTTTCTATTTTAGTTTTTAATCTTAGGAATTGATGTTGTATTACATTAGGGTTTTGCTTTCTTGACTTTAGGTTTGTGAGTTAGATATTGTTGTCCATAATTTCCTAAATGATATTTTTGTCTGTTCTCAGGGTTTTTTGCGTGGGCGCATCATAGGCAAAATACTAGGTTTATAGGAGGTTTCATCCATTTTGGATAGGCCCTCAAGTTGTTTATTTACACAGGGAGGGTCTCCGCCTTAAACATTTTGTTTTGGTTTGTGACTTAAGCTTCCATCTATAAATAATCGACATCAATTTTAGACATTATATGGACTTCAGACTGGATTAAGAACTTGGACTAAGTTCAGATACCTATTGATCATCATTGCAGTGGCTCCCCACTGTGCAGGGGGTGTATGTGCCTCTTCTTCCGAAATAAAGGCCTAGTTCAATGCCCTTAAAGATGGGCTTTCTGGTCTACCTGAACTTGAGTGAAAATGGGGCCGGAGAGATAGCATGGAGGTAAGGCGTTTGCCTTTCATGCAGAAGGTCATTGGTTCGAATGCCGGTACCTTTCAGGAGCGATTTCTGAACGTGGAGCCAGGAGTAACTCCTGAGCACTGCCAGGTGTGACCCAAAAACCAACAACAACAATAACAACAACAAATAAAGAAAAGGTGCTTCTTCTTGCCTGCTACACAACCTTTCTGGTGTCTCTTCGAAAGATTATGGGGCCCGGAGAGATAGCACAGCGGTGTTTGCCTTGCAAGCAGCCGATCCAGGACCTAAGGTGGTTGGTTCGAATCCTGGTGTCCCATATGGTCCCAGGTGCCTGCCAGGACCTATTTCTGAGCAGACAGCCAGGCATAACCCCTGAGCACCGCCGGGTGTGGCCCAAAAACAAAACAAAAACAAAAAAGAAAGATCTATGTACATCTTAGATTTATCTTCTCAGGAGCTTGTAGTTGATTCCTTGATACATGTTTCTGGTTTTAGACACCCTGTGTTTAGGTTAGAAGTTTTTCTTTACATTTTTCTGTGATGCGCTTATGCAAACAGTCGCTCTTTTATTATTGACTAATTTTTCCTTTAATACTTGTAGACTATATTGTTTGTTTACTAAAAACAAATGGGGGAATTGTTGTGTATGTAAATATTTTAGAGGATTGGTATGTTGCTGACCCTAACCTGATTGGTGATTGTGCCCTACCCTAGGGTGTGACCTGGCATTCTGTCCCCACCCTAGGGTAGTACCTGATTCTGCTTCCACCATTGGTTGGTATCTGAACCCACCTTGGGTGGTACATGATTCTGGGGGATAAAAACAAGGGTCTGTGGAAGGCTCAGGGCTTTTTTGCTGGAACTGAGGCTGAGTCTTGGGACTTCAGTTTTGTCCACCGAATAAAGCTAATATTTCCATGAGCCTGTATCTCCTGTACAAGGCTTCAACCCGCTTTTCCAGACCCATCAAGTGAATTCTGCCGGTCTTTTTGGAGTTCCAGACCCCTCATATTTACAGATTGGTATTGAACTCTGTAAAAATTTCATCTGTTGTTTTTCCTATAACTGTAATCCTTTGAAGTTATATTTGGTACTACACTTCTTTTGACTATCGTAATTAATGTTTTTCTATTTTAGTTTTTAATATTAGGAATTGATGTATTACATTAAGGTTTTGCTTTCTTGACTTTAGGTTTGTGAGTTAGATATTATTGTCTATAATTTCCTAAATGATATTTTTGTCTGTTCTCAGGGTATTTTGCGTGGGCGCATCATAGGCAAAATACTAGGTTTATAGAAGTTTCCATCCATTTTGGATGGGCCCTCAAGTTGTTTATTTACACAGGGAGGGTCTCTGCCTTAAACATTTTGTTTTGGTTTGTGACTTAAGCTCCCATCTATAAATAGTCGACATCAATTTCAAACATCTTATGGACTTCAGACAGGATTAAGAACTTGGACTAAGTTCAGATACCTATTGATCATCATTGCAGTGGCTCCCCACTGTGCAGGGGGTGTATGTGCCTCTTCTTCCGAAATAAAGGCCTAGTTCAATGCCCTCAAAGATGGGCTTTCTGTCTGCGAGCTGTTTACCCACCGTTTCACCTCAGAACCGTCTGCTAGACAGGGTGGCAGATTCGTGCTCCAAGCTGGAAGAGAAAGGCCTCATCCTCCATCCCTCCATCAGTCAACCTCTTCAGGGGCTGACTTGCAGTAAGGAACCAGAGCGATAACACAGCGGTAAGGTATTTGCCTTAAATGCAGCCAACCCGGGACGGACCCTGGTTTGATTCTCAGTATCCCATATGGTTCCCCAAGCCTGCCAGGAGTAATTTCTGAGTGCCGGGTGTGACCCAAAAACAAAAAACAAGGGTTTGGAAAGATAGCACAGTGGTAGGGCGTTTGCCCTGCACAAAGCAGATCCAGGATGGACGATGGTTTGAATCCCAGCATCCCATATGGTCGTTCCCCCAACCCTCCCGTGCCTGCCAGGAGTGATTTCTGAGCACAGAGCCAAGAGTAAGCTCTGAGCGCTGCCCGGTGTGATCCAAAAACCAAAAATAAATAAAGTAAAACAAAGACAGCCATCAATATCAAATATTTTGAAATATGAAATAGTTTAAAGTAGCATTGTAAAATGTGAAAGTGTTCAAAAGTACATATATAGTGTTGGCTAATACCTGATTTATTAATACTTTAGTATAAGAGAGGTCTAGGTTGAGAAGGGAAAACAAAAAAAGAAAGGTCTAACAGTGCTTCTGGTGGGTCCTGAAATTTTCTTCACCGACATTTTCTGAATAAGGATGTTTCTGTTTCACAACAGAGATTTTTGAAGCTTTGTACTGGATTTTAGTTGATCACATATAATTTCAGTGGGAATTACAATTATTTCATTTGAGCATTTTTCTTTCTTTTTTTCTTTTTTCTTTTTTTTTGGTTTGTTTTTGGGTCACACCTGCCATGTTCAGGAGTTACTCCTGGTCTGCGCTGAGAAGTCGCTCCTGGCAGGCTCAGGGGACCATATGGGATGCTGAAATTCGAACCGGTTCTGTCCTGTGTTGGCTGCATACAAGACAAACACCTTACCACTGTGCTATTGTTCCAACCCCCAGAAGTATTCTTGTTAAATATATTAACTTGTAAAGTCAATCATTTCATATGGTTCTTAAAGTTTCTGTTACTGTTTGGGAATTTTAAAAAATTATATACAAGGGTTTGAGTGGTGGTTCAGCAGTAGGGTGTATGCCTTGCACATGGCTGACCTAGGATGAATTGCTGTTTGATTCTCCCCTTCCCATATGGTCCCCCAAGTCAGGAGCAATTTCTGAGGACATAGCCAGGAGTAGTCCCTGAGTATCAGCGGGTGTGGCCCAAAAAAACAAAACAAAAAAAATTACTAAATACAATTTTTTTTTGGTTGTTGGGCCACACCCAGCGGTGCTCAGGGGTTACTCCTGTCTGTCTGCTCAGAAATAGCTCCTGGCAGGCACGGGGACCATATGGGACACCGGGGTTTGAACCAACCACCTTAGGTCCTGGATCGGCTGCTTGCAAGGCAAACGCCACTGTGCTATCTCTCCGGGCCCTAATAAATACAATTTCTTTTTGTTTTTGTTTTTTGTTTTTGTTTTTTGGAATCAGTCCTGGGTCAGCTTCATACAAGGCAAATACCCTACCGCTGTGCTATCGCTCTGTTTTTGGGTCACACCTGGCAGTGCTCAGGGGCTATGCCTGGCTTGATCCTTCAGGGCTTAAGCCCTTAAGACACTTTATGAGTGTCTGCCTCTTATGTGGCTATCTCAGGTTCCTGACCTGACAGGAATAATTTTTAGTTCAGAACCAGTTTGAGTTTTGTTGAGTTTTGTTTGTTTGTTTTGTTTGTTTTTTGGGGGCCACACCTGGTGGTACTCAGGGGTTATTCCTGGCTCTGTGCTCAGAAATCGCTCCTGGCAGGCTCAGTGGACCACATGGGATGCCAGGAATTAAAGCAGGGTTGGTCCTGGGTTGGCCACATGCAAAGCAAATGCTCTATGTGCTCTCTTCGACCCAATTTTTATACGAATATTTTTATTGATGTTCAAATCACTGATGATTGCTGGGGAACAGTATGGAGTGTTGGGAATCAAATCAGGGTTGGCTGCATGCAAGGCCACACCTTACCTGCTATACTATCTTTCTGTCCCCCATAAACACAACTTTTTTAGTTTAGTTTTTGGATCACACCCAAGGAGCTCAGGGGTTACTCTTGGCTCTGCGCTCAGAAGTTGTTGCTCTGGTAGGCTCTGGAGAATATATGGGATACCTGGATTCGAACCAGGGTCCATATTGTATTGGCACTGTGCAAGTCAAATGTCTTACCGCTGTGCTATTGCTCTGACCCCCAACATAACTTTTTTATATTCAAGAAAGCCAGACATTTGTGCGACTCCTTTATTGTGTATTTTGCTTTAGTCCCATGATCCGGAACTAAATCCATATTCCAAGTCATGCTTGCAGTTAGAAACTTCAAGGAGCCTAGAAAGATCTTAATCCCTATCTCCATTAAAAATTGTGGGGGGGGGGGGCCCCGGAGAGATAGTTGTTGTGTATGTAAATATTTTAGGGGATTAGTATGTTACTGACCCTAACCTGATTGGTGATTGTGCCCTACCCTAGGGTGTGACCTGGTATTCTGTCCCCACCCTAGGGTAGTACCTAATTCTGCTTCCACCATTGGTTGGTATCTGATCCCACCATTGGGTGGTACCTGATTCTGGGGGATAAAAGCAAGGGTCTGTGGAAGGCTCAGGGCTTTTTTGCTGGAACTGAGGCTGAGTCTTTGGACTTCAGTCTTGTCTACCGAATAAAGCTAATATTTCCACAAGCCTGACTGCGAGCTGTTTACCCGCCTTTTCACCTCAGAACCGTCGGCTAGACAGGGTGGCAGACGCATGCTCCAACCTCTTCAGGGGCTGACCTGCAACAATAGTGAAGCGGTAGGGCATTTGCCTTAGATGCTGAAGGATGGTGGTTCGAATCCCAGCATCCCATATGGTCCCCTGAGCCTGCCAGGAGTGATTTCTGAGTGTAGAGCCAGGAGTAACCCCTGAGCGCTGCCAGGTGTGACCCAAAAAACAAAAAATAAAATAAAATAAAATAAAAATTGTTGGGGCCGGAGCGATAGCACTGTGGTAGGGCACTTGCCTTGCATGCAGCCGGCCTGGGTTCCCATTCCCAGCATCCCACATGATCCTCAAGCCTGTCAGGAGTGACTTCTGGGGCCCGGAGAGATAGCACAGCGGTGTTTGCCTTGCAAGCAGCCGATCCAGGACCAAAGGTGGTTGGTTCGAATCCCGGTGTCCCATATGGTGCCCCGTGCCTGCCAGGAGCTATTTCTGAGCAGACAGCCAGGAGTAACCCCTGAGCACCGCTGGGTGTGGCCCAAAAACCAAAAAAAAATAAATAAAAAAAAGGAGTGACTTCTGATTGTAGTGTCAGGAGTAACCCCTGAGCGTTGCAAATTTTTTTGTTTTCAGAGCTATAGCACAACACTTAGGGTGTTTGCCTTGCGCTCGGCTGTTCGGGATTTGATCCCCAGCATCCTTTATGGTGTGGCCCCCAAACAAACAAAATTTGTCTATTGGATTAGGGAGTAACTGGAGTACTTTGCATTCGGGAGCCTGGAGATCTCATCCCTGGCACTCGTGACTCCCTGGGCATATACCACGCAGTGTGACCCAAAAGCAAAAGGGAAAGCAGGCAAATAGTATCTTAGTGACATCAACCCACCAGAGTGACATGCAAATGGAGGCATTTTGAAAGTCTGTTTACAAATTCATTCTTTGAAATATGTGCCTGAGGACGTGGTAGTGACTCAGTTGGCTACATATTCAGGTTAACCCACAAATGCTTACTGACTTGCTAAAGAGGAATGTCAGAGAACCTAGCCACAACACATGGCAGCATTTCAATTAGAAAAACTTTTTTAATTTTCTTAATAAGGAAAAACATTTGGATTTACAGCTTTGTGCAGGAGGACATGTCCGGTTTTTGCATTGGTGCCCCAAGAGTTGAATAATGTAATAAAATTACAGAATTTACAGTCTTCTTTATAGTAAGAATTCCACGGAGCGGAGCCCGAGAGATAGCACGGAGGTAAGGCATTTGCCTTGCATGCAGAAGGATGGTGGTTCAAATCTCAGCATTCCATAAGGTTTCCCGAGCCTGCCAGGAGAGATTTCTGAGTGTAGAGCCAGGAGTAACCCGTAGGCGCTGGCGGGTGTGACCCAAACCCCCCCCCCCAAAAAAAAAATTCCATGGAGCAAACATTCTAAACTTCATTCTTTACCGATAGTTATCAGAGCCTAACCAAGATCGCACCTGTTAGGCTTTTTTTGGTGTGTGTGTGGTTTCTGGGTCACCCTCGGCAGTGCTCAGGGGTTATTCCTGGCTCCATGCTCAGAAATCGCTCCTGGCAGGCACGGGGGACCATATGGAACGCCGGGATTATAACTGATGACCTCTTGCATGAAAGGCAAACGCCTTAATGCTATCTCTCCGGCCCCATCTGTTAGGCTTTTAATAGCTTAAACTGGTAAAGGCAAGGTGAAAATTTTAGGGCCTGGGAGTGAGGTTTGTGGAACTGACTAGAAAGTAAATAGTACCTTCTTGTATTTTTTTTTTCATTTCTTTTTTGAAATCCCTATGAATCAGTAATTGTTTAAAACAATTTGTTTGTTTTTTGGGTCATACCATGTGATGCTTAGAGGTTACTTTTGGCTCTGCACTCAGGAATAACTCCTGCTGAACTCAGGGGACCATATAGGATGCCAGAAATGGCCTACCCACCTGTATTATCGCTCTGGCCATAAAATTTTTTAAAGGGACAAGAAGTTTCTTCAAATCCTCACTTCAAGTAAGATCCCCAGTGTGTTTGTTTTAACTTAATTTAATTCTATTGAGGGGCTGGTGAGGTGGCGCTAGAAGTAAGGTGTCTGCCTTGCAAGCGCTAGCCAAGGTAGAACCATGGTTCAATCCCCCAGTGTCCCATATGGTTCCCCCAAGCCAGGGGCAATTTCTGAGCACTTAGCCAGGAGTAACCCCTTAGCATCAAACAGGTGTGGCCCTAAAAACCAAAAAAAAAAAAATAAAAATAACAAAATAATTTAATTCTATTGAAACCATTGTGATTTACAAAGTCCTTCATTGTTGCATTAATTATTAATTATAAAGTCCTTGAGGTGAATGGAGAGGCCTTTCTCAGTCCAGCCAGTCACCTGCAGACCCTATAGAATGACAGGTCTGTAGGTATCAGGGTAACCTTGAGGAAATGACCCACAGCAGTCAGATGAAGTTTCAGGAGACATCCAGTTTTATTTACAAGGCCCTAACTGCCAGGTGCATATCTCACATGGCTTCAAAGCTAAATAGCCTCTCTGCACACAACCTCATGTCTCTTCTCTACCTGCTGTGTCTTTCTGCTGAGTCTCTCTCACCCTTCCTCCAGGCCACTTTTTTTTTTTTTTTTTTTTTTGGTGTTTGGGCCATACTTGGTGATGCTCAGGGGTTACTCCTGGCTATGTGCTCATAAATCGCTCCTGGCTTGGGGGAACCATCTGAGACACCGGGAATCAAACCTCAGTCCATCCTAGGTCAGCACTCAGCACATGCAAGGCAAACGCCCTACCACTTGGGCCACTGCTCCTGCCCCCCCCCACTTTGATTACCAACCACAGAGTCCTCCCAGTTGTGGGAGGGTCTGACCATCCATGTAAGATTAGCATTTGGCTTTGGGGAGGGGTAACACTTCATAATTGGGTTTCAGACATACAATGAATCAAGGCCAATCCCACTACTAGAGTCAACCTCCCTCCACCATGTTCCCAAAGTGTATTCCAACTGCCATCTTTTTTTTGGGGGGGGGTCACACCCAGCAGCACTCAGGGGTTACTTCTGGCTCTATGCTCAGAAATCGTTCCTGGCAGGCTCGGGGGATCATATGGGATGCCAAGATTCAAACCACCATCCTTCTGCGTGCAAGGCAAACGTCTTACCTCCATGCTATCTCTCTAGCCCCAACCACCACCTTTCTACACGCGCGCGCGCGCGCACACACACACACACACACACACACACACACACACACACACCAAACTGTCAGTATAACAGGCCCATTTTAAGCTTAGATTGTTAGGGTTTGGGTCTGGCTGCCAATGTTGTTGACTTTGGCTTGTATATTTAGTTCTGTCCACTTCTTTGTGTGTGTGTTTGTTTTGGTTTTTGGGCCACACCCAGTGACACTCAGGGGTTACTCTTGACTATGCACTCAGAAATCACTACTGGCTTGAGGGACCATATGGGATGCTGGGGGATCTAACCACAGTTCGTCCTAGGCTAACATGGGCAAAGCAGACACCTTTACCCCTTGCACCACTGCTCCAACCCCCATCTCTCTCTCTTTTTTAATCTCCCCACCAATGCACCTACGACAGCTTGGCTGTTGGCCCCATCTCATATTTGTGTTTCTCCTCCTCAACTTCGTTTCTTTTTTTCTCGCTCTACTCTGGGGCCAAGGCAAACGCCCTATAGCTGTGCTATCACTCTGGCCCTATTTTTAAATCGTTTTAAAAACTTCTTTTATTTTTAAGTCTTTCTAACAAAGAGGAATTGACAAGAAAACATACGAGGAAGTCTTATATAAATACCCTTCATCCAGTCTCCCCCATGTTATCATCTTATAGTGTGTGTGTATATATATATATATATATATATATATATATATTTTGGTTTTTGGGTCACACCCAGCAGCGCTCGGGTTACTCCTGGCTCTATGCTCAGAAATCGCTCCTGGCAGGCTCAGGGGACCATATGGGGTGCTGGGATTCTAACCAATGACCTTCTGTATGAAAGGCAAACACCTTATCTCCATGCTATCTCTCCGGCCCCATCTTATAGTATTTTTTTTTGTTTGGTTTTTGGTTTTTGGTTTTTGGTTTTTGGGCCATGCCCGGCGGTGCTCAGGGGTTACTCCTGGCTGTCTGCTCAGAAATTGCTCCTGGCAGGCACGGGGCACCATATGGGACACCGGGATTCGAACCAACCACCTTTGGTCCTGGATCGGCTGCTTGCAAGGCAAACGCCACTGTGCTATCTCTCTGGGCCCATCTTATAGTATTTTTAAGTGTTACTGCAAGACATGATCTTACATAGAATAACTTTAAATAATTTCTTTAAATAAATTAAATACTATTAATATTATTTTTAATTTATAACGTTTTATAAATTTGGGGCTGGAGCAATAGCACACCAGTAGAGCATTTGCCTTGCACATGGCCAACCCAGGAAGGACCCCGGTTAGATTCCTGGCTTCCCATATGGTCCACTGAGCCTGCCAGGAGCAATTTCTTTTTTTTTTTTTTTTTTTTTGGTTTTTGGGCCACACCCTGTGACGCTCAGGAGTTACTCCTGGCTATGCGCTCAGAAGTCGCTCCTGGCTTGGGGGACCATATGGGACGCCGGGGGATTGAACCACGGTCCGTCCTAGGCTAGCGCAGGCAAGGCAGGCACCTTACCTCTAGTACCACCGCCCGGCCCCCGAGGAGCAATTTCTTTTTTTTTTTTTTTTTTTTTTTTTTTTTTTTTTTTTTTTTTTTTTTTTTTTGGTTTTTGGGCCACACCCAGCGGTGCTCAGGGGTTACTCCTGGCTGTCTGCTCAGAAATAGCTCCTGGCAGGCACGGGGGACCATATGGGACACCGGGATTCGAACCAACCACCTTTGGTCCTGGATCGGCTGCTTGCAAGGCAAACGCCACTGTGCTATCTCTCTGGGCCCATCTTATAGTATTTTTAAGTGTTACTGCAAGACATGATCTTACATAGAATAACTTTAAATAATTTCTTTAAATAAATTAAATACTATTAATATTATTTTTAATTTATAACGTTTTATAAATTTGGGGCTGGAGCAATAGCACACCAGTAGAGCATTTGCCTTGCACATGGCCAACCCAGGAAGGACCCCGGTTAGATTCCTGGCTTCCCATATGGTCCACTGAGCCTGCCAGGAGCAATTTCTTTTTTTTTTTTTTTTTTTTTTGGTTTTTGGGCCACACCCTGTGACGCTCAGGAGTTACTCCTGGCTATGCGCTCAGAAGTCGCTCCTGGCTTGGGGGACCATATGGGACGCCGGGGGATTGAACCACGGTCCGTCCTAGGCTAGCGCAGGCAAGGCAGGCACCTTACCTCTAGTACCACCGCCCGGCCCCCGAGGAGCAATTTCTTAATGCAGAGCCAGGACTAACCCCTGAGTGCCTCTGGGTGTGACTTAGAAACAAGCAAAAAATTATAAGCTATAAAACTGATATAAAAAGTTATAAAAATAAATAAATAAATAAAAATATGAAAAGTTAGGGACTGTAGAATAGCACAGAGGTAGGGCATATGCCTTGCATGTGGCCAACCTGGGATGGACCTAGGTTCAATTCCTGGCATCCCATATGGTCCCTCGAGCCTGCCAGGAGCAACTTCTGACCACAGAGCCAGGAGTAACCTCTGAACTTTGCCAGGTGTGCCCTTCCTCCCCCAAAAAGTTATAAAATAACTTTTTTTATATGATATAAATAACTTATAAGACCCAAGAAATAGACATTGACTTGATATCTAATGTTTATTTAGGACAGGGTAGAAGGATTAGAATATAATGGATATTATTACATATAATATAGAATAAAATGAATATATAGAAGTGTCCAAGGTATGCATGTCTTATACCAAAACGACTTACACCCATTGTATTTGTGAGAAAAATTGCAATGATTATAATTCCTTGCAAATATTGAATATCTGCCATAACCCAAGTTGAGTTATTTTATCTATATACAGTATTTTATTGTTTCATTTGTATTAGCTCGTCCATCTACATTTTTTTCACTTATTTTGCTTTTTTGGAGGGTCACATCCAGTGATGTTCAGGGGTAACTCCTGGCTATGCACTCAGGATTCACTCCAGGCATTGCCCAGAGTTCTTTATGGGAGGAGCCGGAGAGATAGCATGGAGGTAAAGCATTTGCCTTGCATGCAGAAGGTTGGTGGTTCAAATCCCGGCATCCCATATGGTTCCCCTGAACCTGCCAGGAGCAATTTCTGAGCATAGAGCCAGGAATAACCCTGAGCGCTGCCGGGTGTGACCCAAAAATCAAACCAAACCAAAACAAAACAGAACAACAACAACAGAACAACAACAACAGAAATAGGATTCCTTATGGGATGCTGGGAATTGAACCTGGGTCATTTGCATGCAAGGCAAGTGTCTTACCTGCTGTATTATCACTCCAGCCCACTCAATTTGAATATTGTTATAGTGCCTGAAATAGGCAAAACAACCTACTGTTCCCTTGCCTACAACAGGAATCTGTTACTGATTAGGTGGATAGTAAAGGTGAAAAGGTGAGACACCAGAGGTGGAGGGCATGACCATAGTACTGCATTCCCAGCTGTCTCACCAGCTGTTGCTGACCCGACAGGTGTGTGTCCTTGGAAGTCAAGGCTGAACAAGTCAGTGTGAGCTCATGTTCATGTGGATACCAAGGTTTCATCATCTTAGTTTAGGCAACTGCCAAGCTGCATTTCAGAACCCATTGATCTGTTGATATAGCTCTTGAGTTAATCTCTTTAATTTATAGGGGCTATAGTTCTCAGGTTGAGACAAGATCGTGCTATTGGGAGGCAAATAAACCAGCTACACTTCCACTTGGGGTCCAAGTTCTTGTCTTTAGATGCAGAAAAGAATTTTAGGAGAAGACAAAAGTGAATTTACTATAGAATGAAACACATTCAAGGGAGAACTTTGGGCTCTCCAGGGAGAGGAGAGCAGCTATAAAGTATAAGAAGAAAGATATGGGCCGGAACGGTGGCGCAGGGCATAAGGCGTCTGCTTTGCACATGCTGGCCTAGGATGGACTGCAGCTCAATCTTCCGACGTCCCATATGGTCCCCCAAGCCAGGAGCGATTTCTGAGTGCATAGCCAGGAATAACCCCTGAGCATCTCCGGGTGCGATCTAAAAACCAAAAACAAACAAAAAAGGATTCTAGTGAATCAATAGGTTTTCTGAAATCTATGAGCTGTTCTAGCAAATAAACAGAGATGTTAGTCCAGGAACCTTTATTGTACAGCCAGGGGGTTATATGCACAGTTAATAGAGATTCTTCTGCTTGACAACTAAAATCTGAGGACAGGTGGAGAGAGCCTTGTGAACATCCAGTCTATAGTGGGCTGATCAGATGTACAGTAAGATCCTAGGCTTTGAACTGGGGGTCTAAAGTGGAGGATCTTTATGGGAAGTCATGCCCTTGGCCTGTGGAATGCATGAATTGAGCTGAGTTCTTTACCTGTTGGTGTGCAAGAATTTGTTGATATAGGGAGACCTCTAGACATACATTATAATTATGTCTAGGAAACCTGTTCAGGGTTATTAGAATCCCTGATTTTATTGCTGGTTTATCAGAGCATACAGTAATAATTAGAACTTTTGATTGGCATCACTCAAGGGGGTAACCCACAGTTTTGAAGGATTGAACCCTTAACTCACAAAATAGACAAATGTCTAGCCATGATCAGAATTGAGTCAAGTTATATGATCCCTAATTGGTTTCTCTAAATGACTTGATGTGGGGAAAAACTGCTACCTGTTTGCTAACCAGAACAAGAGAAGAGTTGGGAGCAGACAGAGAAAGGAAAGTAACCTCCCCTTCACCCCCACAGGATCCAAAAGAGGTCTAGTTCTGACATATCTAAGATAATAGTTCTCAAACTGTTTTGGGTAGGTGGTGTTGCATTAAATAATTAATGATGGATTTGGATGATGAAGGATGGAGAAGGATGGATGAAGGGATCTTTCTCTGCCATCCCAGGCCACGTGGCTCTGCAACCCCCATTCAGCTGGCGGGTCCCAGGTTTAGGTGAACAGCGAAATCAGACTCATCCAGAGACAGGCATCAGGAAGCATCAGCTTTATTCATACCCTGTCCACCACAGGTGTGGCCTATATC
Source organism: Suncus etruscus (assembly GCF_024139225.1). NCBI lineage: Eukaryota > Metazoa > Chordata > Mammalia > Eulipotyphla > Soricidae > Suncus > Suncus etruscus. Next base: position 24,749,105 of record NC_064860.1, on the reverse strand, counting down.
ATAACCTTTTAAGCATTTGCTATTTTTAGCTAGCCCTGCATCTAAACTCCTTTCAGCCATCTTCCCTTTGACCTTCATGCTGGCCAAAGACCAAAAGGCAGAGCCCCCATCCCCTGGGTCAAAGGCCTTATCTACCTTCCAAGACCACTCCCCGAAATGGGAGGGGTCTTGCAGTAAGTTTACACCTAATATCCGGTTCCCAAGACCCCTCCCAGAAAAGGGCGGGTCTCAGATAGGTACACCTAAATCCAGGGTGGAGTTACATCTCCCCCTTCTCTGAAATATAAAAGAACCTTTTGTAATCCTGACTCCACCTTTAGCCAAAGGTGGGTTAATATTTTCATGCAACAACGTAACAGGGTGAAAATTAACATACCAGCCCTTTCCAAAAACATAACATTTCTGCAAAATATACTATACACCTGTAACTTAATATTTTTTTTTGTTTGTTTGTTTTTTTGTTTTTTGCTTTTGGGTCACACCCGGCTGTGCTCAGGGGTTACTCCTGGCTGTCTGCTCAGAAATAGCTCCTGGCAGGCACGGGGGACCATATGGGACACCGGGATTCGAACCAACCACCTTTGGTCCTGGATTGGCTGCTTGCAAGGCAAACGCCGCTGTGCTATCTCTCCAGGCCCTTAATATTTTTTTAATGCTTTTCTACCAAGCACTATTCTGGAACTTTCATGTTCCTATACTTTTAAACTATATTGGGGGAACTTTCTGTTCCTATTAACCTTCCCTACACACAAGTACTACAGCAAAAATGCATAACATACATTTTAAAAACAGGCTAAGTACATTAAAATACACACAGTAAAACATTTTGCAATTGAAAATATTAGCTATGGAAAACAAAACACATTTAAATTACAAAGAAAATGACTTAATCAAGACAAAGATGCAGGCGGTTAGAAATCAGATCTTTAAATGGGCTAAGCTGTTATTACTCCTTTTTTTTTTTTTGGGCCACACCCGGTAATGCTCAGGGGTTACTCCTGGCTATGTGCTCAGAAGTTGCTCCTGGCTTGGGGGACCATATGGAACACCGGGGGATCGAACCGCGGTCCGTCCAAGGCTAGCGCAGGCAAGGCAGGCGCACCTTACCTTTAGCGCCACCGCCCGGCCCCTATTACTCCTTTTTTTAAATTTTTTTACACTACTACCTAATTTTTTCCCATTACCAACACCAATTCTGAAATTCCTTCACCTAAAACCAAATGTCCAGATGATTAATTTGTCCCACGCTGTTCTCACCACATGGTTTTCTTCCATAGTTCCAGACCCCGCAGACGGTTTGCTCGCGCTGTTGTTGACCATGTGGTCCCAGGTCCCACAGCCGATCATGCTGTTTCACCTTTCTGATTTGGAGGGCGGATTCCAGGCTCTCCGCTTTGGGCTGGATTAGGTGCTTTTCCCCACTTTTTTTTTTTTTTTGGACCACACCCGGCAGTGCTCCGGGGTTACTTCTGGCTGTCTGCTCAGAAATAGCTCCTGGCAGGCACAGGGGACCATATGGGACACCGGGATTCGAACCAACCACCTTAGGTCCTGGATCGGCTGCTTGCAAGGCAAACGCCGCTGTGCTATCTCTCCTGGCCCAGCTTTTCGCCACTTTTTTGGCCTTGCCACAGGGCTGGGAGTTCTTGGCTGATTGCAGCTGCCTTTTTCCCAGAAAGCACTTTGGAAGCCGGCTCCGCTGCCACAGCTGCTGCAACGCAACTTGTCTGCAGCTTTTTCCGTAGGGCGCGTCTGGATATTAAGAGTTCAAAGTGGTTTAAACTAAAAGTCCAGTCCGAAATTTCCAAAGTCGAAATTCAAATTTAAGCCGAAGGTCATTCTCAGAAAATCAGTCTGCTTGTAGAAGCTTTTTCTTTCTGAACCTTTTCCAATTAAGGCCCTCCATCAGTATCTGAGGAGGCCGAGGTTTTTGGAAAAAGGATTTTCGGCAACAAAATTTCAGTTCTGAGTCTTGGATGGGAGTGATACAAGTTTTCAACTCCCCTGTTTTACTGATATTTTTGCCCCTAGAAGGGGTCGCGGCCATCTTTGAACATGGCTTCACGTGGCCAAACACTTTGGGCTGACTCCATGTGAAAAGAGCCAAAATCAAACAGAAGAGCAGAAATCTCACCATATTCGCTGTTTTCTTGGGTCCAGGTTTCAGGTCAGAGTTCAGAGCGCCAGATGTTGTTTTAAATAATTAGCGATGGTGGTGGATAGTGATGGATGGAGAAGGATGGAGGTGGATGGATGGTGAAAGATGGATTTTTCTGTTGCATTAAATAATTAAGAAAATATTAATGGAGCCGGGCGGTGGCGCTAAAGGTAAGGTGCGCCTGCCTTGCCTGCGCTAGCCTTGGACGGACCGCGGTTCGATCCCCCGGTGTCCCATATGGTCCCCCAAGCCAGGAGCAACTTCTGAGCGCATAGCCAGGAGTAACCCCTGAGCGTTACCGGGTGTGGCCCAAAAACCAAAAAAAAAAAAAAAAAAAAGAAAATATTAAGTTACAGGTGTATAGTATATTTTGCAGAAATGTTATGTTTTTGAAAAGGGCTGGTATGTTAATTTTCACTTTGTTACGTTGTTGCATGAAAATATTAACCCACCTTTGGCTAAAGGTGGAGTCAGGATTACAAAAGGTTCTTTTATATTTCAGAGAAGGGGGAGATGTAACTCCACCCTGGATTTAGGTATACCTACCTGAGACCCTCCCATTCCTGGGAGTGGTCTTGAAAGTTTATATAAGACCTTTGACCCAGGGAATAGGCCTTTTGCCCTTTTGCTTTTTGGTCTTTGACCAACATGGAGGTCAAAGGGAAGATGGCTGAAAGGAGTTAAGATGCAGGGCTAGCTAAGAATAGCAAATGCTTAAAAGGTTATGATATAGGCCACACATGTGGTGCATAGGGATGAATAAAGTTGATGCTTCCTGATGCCTGTCTCTGGATGAGTCTGATTCTGACGTTCACCTAAACCTGGGACCCGCCAGCTGAATGGGGGTTGTGGAGCCACGTGGCCTGGGATGGCAGAGAAAAATCTCTCCATCCATCCTTCTCTATCCACCACCATCGTTAATTATTTAATGCAACAGGTGGCATCTCAGTAGTCCTTAGGTTTTTGCACTCAGGAATCATTCCTGGCAGGCTTTGGAGACTATACAGGATGCAAAGGATCAAACCTATGTTGGTGGGGCCGGAGAGATAGCATGGGGGTACGGTGTTTGGCTTTCATGCAGAAGGTCAGTGGTTCAAATCCCGGCATCCCATATGGTCCCCCGAGCCTGCCAGGAGCGATTTCTGAGCGTAGAGCCAGGAGTAACCTCTGAGTGCTGCTGGGTCTGACCCAAAAACCAAAAACCAAAAAAAAAAAAAAATTGTGTGAACTACAGTGCAGAAGTCAGTGGTGACTTAATTCTTCAACAACTCAATCTTAGCCTTTAGCATACTGAGCAATAAACACAGCCCTACAGGTACTAGAGGGACAGTACAGAGTGTAAAGCACTTGGTCAATCCCAGTTTGAGTCAAAGCACCACCACCAAGAGTAATTCCTGAATACAGAAGCAGGAGTAAGCCCTGAGCACCATTTGGTCTGGGCCAAATCCATCTGATCTCTTCCCTCAAAAACCCACAAAAATCTTGGCATTGATGGAAGGAACAGTACAACATCGCTTCTTAACAATCATCATTGGTATGACTGTTCTTTGAGATAGATAAGATCCAAGGTTCATAAATGATTGCACAATAGAAATGAGAATGTCCTGTGTGGATCATTGACTAAACACAGCTCAGGTTACAATTTAACTGCAAGAAAGAATCCAAACTATGGAAACAAATGGCAATAAAGGAACATTCTTTAGAGATTTAAAATTTATATATCATAGAGTATTTTTCTTTTTTTTCATGTCACAGAATTTGACTATTTATTTGTTATTTCTGGTAAAACAGAAATTTCCAAAGAAATAAGTACATTATTTTGTGTTTGTGCTATTCTAATTGTAAAAGTTTATTTTTGTGTTTGCTGCTGCTGGATGTTTTCCCTAACATAAGAAGTTTCTTCTGGGCCCGGAGAGATAGCACAGCGGCATTTGCCTTGCAAGCAGCCGATCCAGGACCAAAGGTGGTTGGTTCGAAGCCTGGTGTCCTGTATGGTCCCCCGTGCCTGCCAGGAGCTATTTCTGAGCCTGGCTGGAGCCAGGAGTAACCCCTGAGCACCGCCGGGTGTGACCCAAAAACCAAAAAAAAAAAAAAAAAAAGTTTCTTGTGAGATTGGAATGATAGTATAGTGGGTAGGACACTTGTCTTGCCTGGGTTCAGATCTGCAGCATCCCATAATGCCTCTTAAGCACTGTCAGGAGTAATTTCTGAGTGCAGAACCAGGAATAACTCCTGAGCAGCATCCCCATCAAAACAAGTTTTTTGTCTTTCAATAAACAGTACCTGCTTATTTTTGATATCTGAGTATTAGATCTTTAAATTCATGGTAAATGTAAGCTACCTTATAGTTCATTGCATTTATTTCAACTCTAGAGAAACAGAATATTTTACACTATTTCTGTTATGGACTTGGGGGAGGGCACAGCTGGCATTGCTCAAAGTTTACTCTTCACTCTCTGACAGGAATCATTCCTGGTAATACATGTGATGCCAGGGATCCAATCTCATTGATTGTTTGCAAGACAAGAACCTTACTATCTGTATTATCTCTCCAGTCCTGTTCTAGATTTGTTAGTTTCTTTCTTTCTTTCTTTCTTTCTTTCTTTCTTTCTTTCTTTCTTTCTTTCTTTCTTTCTTTCTTTCTTTCTTTCTTTCTTTCTTTCTTTCTTTCTTTCTTTCTTTCTTTCTTTCTTTCTTTCTTTCTTTCTTTCTTTCTTTCTTTCTTTCTTTCTTTCTTTCTTTCTTTCTTTCTTTCTTTCTTTTTCTTTCTTTCTTTCTTTCTTTCTTTCTTTCTTTCTTTTCTTTCCTTTTCTTTTCTTTCTTTCTTTTTCTCTCCCTCCCTTCCTTCCCCTTCCTTCCTTTCCCTTCCTTCCTTCCTTCCTTCCTTCCTTCCTTCCTTCCTTCCTTCCTGCCTTTCTTTTTTTTTTTTTTTTTGGTTTTTGGGTCACACCCGGCGGTGCTCAGGGGTTACTCCTGGCTGTCTGCTCAGAAATAGCTCCTGGCAGGCACAGGGGACCATATGGGACACCGGGATTTGAACCAACCACCTTAGGTTCTGGATCGACTGCCTGCAAGGCTAACACCGCTGTGCTACCTCTCCCGGGCCCCCTTCCTGCCTTTCTTTCTCTCTTTTTCTTTTCACTTTTTTTCTTTATGTTTAGGGCCACACCCAACAGCACTCATAGCTAACTCTTGGCTCTGTATTCAGAAATTGCTCCTGACAGGCTCTAGGACTATATGGGATGCTGGGAATCAAACCGGAATCAGTCCTGGGTCTGCTTCGTACAAGGCAAATGCCCTACCACTGTGCTATTGCTGGCCCATGAGATATTTTCTTTAAATGCATTAATCATAGAATATTATATTGAACTAACATAATTTTCTTGCATTTTAAAGAACCATTTTTACAATCCATACAATAAACATTAATTTTTTTAATTCAGAGATTCTTTTTCTTGGGGGAGACACACCTGGCAGTGCTTAGGGGTTGTTACTTCTGGCTCTGTGCTCAGAAATCACTCCAGAAATTGAATCTCGGTCCATCTGAATCAGCTATGTGCAATGCAAATGCCCTACCACTGTGCTGTCATTTCAGCCTCTTTAACTGTGACTTTTTTTTGTTTGTTTGTTTGTTTTTGTTTTGGGTCACACCTGGCAGCGCTCAGGGGTTACTCCTGGCTCTAAGCTCAGAAATCGCTCCTGGCAGGCTACGGGAACTATATGGGATGCTGGGATTTGAACCACTAGTCTGGGATTTAACCCCTGAGCGCTGCCGGGTGTGACCCAAAAAACAACCCCCCCACAAATAAAAACTAAAAAATAACTATGGAAACAAATGGCAATAGAGGAACATTCTTCAGAGATTTGAAATTTATATATCATAGAATATTTTTCTTTTTTTTCATGTCACAGAATTTGACTATTTAAAGTATTTGTTATTTCGGGTAAGATAGAAGTTTCCAAAGAGATGAGTATATTAAGAGAGAAATCCAGGGATTTTCAGAGAAATCCTTACCTTACAATAGGTAAGGTGCTTGTCTTGCACATAGCTAGCCCAGGTTCAATTCCTGGCATCCCCATGCACTGCCAGGAGTGATTTCTGAGTGACCTGAAGTGATCCCTGAGCATTGCTGGTGTGCATTTCTCTGCTCAGGAGTTATTCCTGGCTCTGCGCTCAGAAATCCCTTCTGGCAGGCTCGGGGGTTGCTGGGAATCAAACCCAGTTTCATCTTGGGTCAGTCACATACAAGGCAAATGCCTTACCGCTATGCTATCTCTCTGACCTTCAAAAGTATTTTAAAAATTATTCATCATGGGGGCCGGAGCAGTGGCGCAAGCGGCAGACAGGTCTGCCTTGTCGGAGCTAGCCTAGGATGGAACTCGGTTCAATTCTCCGGCGTCCCATATGGTCTCCCAAGCCAGGAGCGATTTCTGAACACATAGCCAGGAGTAACCTCTGAGTGACACGAGTGTGGTTCAAAAAACAACAACAGGGCCCGGAGAGATAGCACAGCGGCGTTTGCCTTGCAAGCAGCCGATCCAGAACCAAAGGTGGTTGGTTCAAATCCCAGTGTCCCATATGGTCCCCCGTGCCTGCCAGGAGCTATTTCTGAGCAAACAGCCAGGAGTAACCCCTGAGCACTGCCGGGTGTGACCCCCCCCCAAAAAAAAAACAAAAAAAAAAAACAAAAAAAAACCCAGAAAATTATTCATCATGAATCACAAAGTTATTCATGATTGGGTTTCAAGAATACAATGTTTCAATACAAGTCTCTTTACCAAAGTCTAATTCCCTCCACTAATTTTCCAACCTTTATGAGAGATATACTTTTTCATAACTTTTGAGTTATTTATTGGTTTAAAAGACTGTAGAGTTTCATGCATGATACTTTACCTTAAGCCCTCTCTCCCTGTTGATCACTTTCCTCCTCCAATGGCCAGTGTTCTGGCCAGAGGCAAAGTACAGCAGGTAAAGCATTTGCCTTGCATGTGTCTGACCTGGGTTCAGTCCCCAGTACCCCATATGGTCCCTCAAGCCCACCAGGAGTGATCCCTGAGCATAGAGCTGGGAGTAATTTGAGAGCACTGCTGGATGTGGCCCAAAAATCAAACCAAAAGGGGCCCGGAGAGATAGCACAGCGGAGTTTGCTTTGCAATCAGCCGATCCAGAACCTAAGGTGGTTGGTTCGAATCCCGGTGTCCCATATGGTCCCCCGTGCCTGCCAGGAGCTATTTCTGAGCAGACAGCCAGGAGTAACCCCTGAGCACCGCCGGGTGTGGCCCAAAAACAAAACAAAACAAAACAAAAACCAAACCAAAAATGTCTGATTATTGGGGGCTGGTGCAATAGCACGTGCCTTGCACGTGGCCAACACAGGACGGACTTTGGTTAGAATCCCAGCATCCCATATGGTCTCCCGAGCCTGCCAGGAGTAAACCCTAAGCAATGCCAGGTGTGCCCCCCAAAAAATAGTCCCATTATTGTACTCCATAAAACTCTGAAGAACTATTTACATAGCATGATTTTACTTTTTCACATGACTGAGTAATATTCCATTGTGTGTATCCCTTCAATTTTCCTTTCAGAGTTGCTTTTGAGGCTATGAAGTTTAGACTTGGCGCATATCCATAAAGCTCTATATAGTTCCTTCATATCTGAATGATAGTCAGGCTGTGGTGCTTGCATCTTCTGTTGATGCCAGTTGTCCCAGGAACAGAGTTGCCTACAACAAGCTCTGTGCATGTGGAGAGCCTGGGGACCAGACTTATGGCCAGACGCTTTAAGGATACCAGTTTTGCTCATTTTAAAATTGTTTTCGACTTTGAAAAAGTCCGTGTTCTCACTTCTCCCTCTCTGAACTCTCACATCTTTCTAAATAAATAAAAAGAACCTTGTTTCACTAAAAAGAAAAAATTGTTGTGATATATGCAGTCTTAATGTATTTAAAATATATGCATATATTTATATTAATATATGAGGTGTAAGAATTTATTTTATTTTGGTTTTTGAGTCACATCCAGCAGCGCTCAGGGCTTACTCCTGGCTCTGCACTCAGAAATTGCTCCTGGCTGGCTCAGGGGGCCATATGGGATATCAGGATTCAAATCTTTATCCATCCAGGATTAGCTACATGCAAGGCAAATGCCCTACCACTTTTCTATCTCTCTGGCCCCGAGGTGTAAGATTTAAAAATAATATTTTTCCCATTCTATGAGTTGTCCTTTAACCTGATATAATTATTTTTGTTATGGGGATATTATTATTATTATTATTATTATTTTGTTTTTTGGACACACCTAGCAGTGCTCAGAAATTACTCCTAGCAGATTCAGAGGACCATATGAGATGCTGGGGATTGAACCAGGTCAGGTGCATGCAAGACAAATACCTTGCTTGCTATGCTATTGCTCTTGCCCCAGGGAAAATTAATTATTTAAAATATGTTATTATAGCTTAAGAAGTTGTAATATATTATCAAATTGATTCACACCCAAACCACTGCAGTGCCTATGAGACTCCACCAATGCCTTTATTTCTTCTCCTATCTGTTCTTTCCCTCACCTTCCTGCTTTCTTTGGTAATTGGTTCTATATGCCATTGTCAAGGATTCTCATTTAATGTTGTCTCTGTTCTTATTTTATTTAGTTGTTTTCCATAGTTGCTCAACATACTTTTATTTTATTTGGTTTTTGGGTCACACCTAGGGGCATGAAATCAGAAATCAGAAATCACCCCTGGCAGGCTCAGGACCATATGGGATGCTGGGAATCAAACCACTGTAGGTCCTGGGTTTGCTTCCTGCAAGGCAAAAGCCCTATTGCTGTGCTATCTCTCTGGCACCTGAGCAACATACTTTTACATTTGCCCTTTTCCCTTTGACTTACTTCTCCAAATACAATCTCATCCAATTTCATTCAAGTTGCAGAAAATTGAATGCTTATACCTGTTTTTGAAGCTTCATAGCATTTCAATGTATTTATTGACAGCCATCACCTGTAGTTGGACATTTGGGTTGTTTCCATACCCTGGCAAGTGCTGTAGTGAACCTGGGTGTATAACCAGCCAGCCTTTTGATAATGTTTTTGTTTTGTTTTGGGACCAAACCTAGTGGTGCTCAGGCTCGGGGAACTATACAGGATGCCAGAGATGGAACCTGGGATGTCTATATGCAAGGCACATGCCTTATTCCCTGTGCTATGGCTCCAGCCCCATCCTTCCTAGAGTTCTATTGCTCTGGACCTAAAGCTCAATTTTTTTAGTTTGTTTTGGACCACATCCAGCAATGCTCACAGATTACTCCTGGCTCTGCACTTAGAAATAATTCCTGGCAGGAATAATAATGGCCTGGGGGACCATATGGAATGCTGGGGATCAAACCAGATCAACTACGTGCAAGGCAAGTGTCCTAACCACTGTACTATCATCTCAGCCCCTGAAATTCAATTTTTTTTTTTTGGCTTTTGGGCCACACCCGGTGATGCTCAGGGGTTATTCCTGGTTATGCGCTCAGAAATTGCTCCTGGCTTGGGGGACCTTATGGGATGCCGGGATTTGAACCACCAGACCTTCTGCATGCAAGACAAATGCCTTACCTCCATGCTATCTCTCCAGCCCTGAAGTTCAGTTTTTAACTTCATTTTCTCCTAGGAAAAGTCCATTAAGAAAATCTGTTAGGGGCCGGGTAGGTGGCGCTGGAGGTAAGGTGTCTGCCTTGCAAGCGCTAGCCAAGGAAGGACCGCGGTTCGATCCCCCGGCGTCCCATATGGTCCCCCCAAGCCAGGGGCGATTTCTGAGCACATAGCCAGGAGTAACCCCTGAGCGTCAAACGGGTGTGGCCCAAAAACCAAAAAAAAAAAAAAAAAAAAAAAAGAAAATCTGTTAATATTGCATTTTGGGGCACTTTGTGGGTGGCATTTTAAATTATTAGAATATGCTTCTTTACGTCATTTCATTGCCCAATCTTTGGAAATGTGTAGCTAAACTTGGTTTGGTAAAGGAACTAAAACAGAAAGAAAGAATTTCTAGCCTTGAGTGCAGGTTTTAGAATTAATTAATGTGTTATACTGACTCACTTTAGAGCTCTTGGAGTTAAAAATATAACACTGCCTACCAGCATCCCAGAGAATCATGGTTGATGGTGGTAGGGAGGGAATTTTCCATTGGTGGGAGCTGAAATCATTGAATATGACTAGATAGGTCTTGCAATTAATGGTTTAGCTTGACAAAGATATTTAGCAAACAAACAAAAATCTGGGCATTACAGGAAAAAAGAAAACCTATCTAGAATTTTTTGTTGATTTTCTCGGTCTTTTCTCAATCTTACTTTTTTTTTTTTTTTTTTTTTTTGGTTTTTTGGGCCACACCCGTTTGATGCTCAGGGGTTACTCCCGGCTAAACGCTCAGAAATTGACCATATGGGACGCCGGGAGATCGAACCTCGGTCCTTCCTTGGCTAGGGCTTGCAAAGCAGATACCTTACCTCTAGTGCCATCTCATCAGCCCCTCTCAATCTTACTTTTTGCCTGAGAACTGATCAGATGAACTCCATGCAGAATGGCTTCAGACTGTGGGCCCCCCCCCCCCCTTATGGCTCTCAGGGTCTGACTGCCCAGTGAACATTTCAGGAGCATGACCCTTTTTCTGTCAGAGCAGGACAAAGGCTTATAAGGAAAGATCCGTTTTGGAGAGGGAAGATAGTAATCTCCCCAGGATGAAGAGAACCACATGAGAGCACAGTGGGGGGCATGCAGAGAGATAAGGGGCTTTCTGAAGAGCTAGTGCAGTGCACATGGAGACACCCTCAAGGTGTGCCCCATTAAGGGCAGAGTCAGTGCTCAGAGATGGCTCCATCCTTTATGGATAATCTCAACCAGATTCCTGTTGGGAATTTGTTGGGAATTCGTAGCAAATGAGCTACATACAGGTAGGAACATGTCCTAGGCACAGTCCTGTCACCCATCCCCATGCAGGTACAGGAGATGCTGAAGGCCCTGACTGAGAACAAGGAAAGCCAGGAGAGTTCTTTTTTTTTTTTTTTTTGGTTTTTGGGCCACACCCATCCGACGCTCAGGAGTTACTCCTGGCTATGCGCTCAGAAATCGCCTCTGGCTTGGGGGTACCATATGGGATGCCAGGGGAATCGAACCTCGGTTCGTCCTATGCTAGCGCTTGCAAGGCAGACACCTTACTTCTAGCGCCACCTTCCTGGCCCCCAGGAGAGTTCTTATATCCTATTCATCTTACGATCATAGACCCATATGGGGAGGATCAGGAGTGAGGCACTGACTGGCCACATCTTTATTGTTTTCAGAAGTTTATCTTTTTTTTTTCTTTTTTGGTTTTTGAGCCACACCCGGCATTGCTCAGGGGTTACTCCTGGCTGTCTGCTCAGAAATAGCTCCTGGCAGGCACGGGGGACCATATGGGACACTGGGATTTGAACCAACCACCTTTAGTCCTGGATCGGCTGCTTACAAGGCAAACACTGCTGTGCTATCTCTCCGGGCTCAAGTTTATCTTTCTTAATCACATGTCTGATAAATGACCAGGCCTTCATCCCAAGTTTTTTCCTTCTACTATATGGGATGCTCCTCTTTGCATTCAGTTGAAATCTCTTCTACTTTCCCCCCATTTCTCCTGTTGTCTTCTGTGCTATAGACTAACCAACTCTTGTAGAATAGCAGTTAGACTCTTTAAGACAGAGTTGGGCCCAAAGAGATAGAGGTAGGTATTGGTCTCGCATGCAGCCAACCCTAGTTTGATCCTCAGCACCCTATATGATCTCCAGGGCATGGTTTCCTGAGCATTACATGTCTTTTTGTTTTGTTTTGTTTTTGGGTCACACCCGGCTGCACTAAGGCGTTACTCCTGGCTCCACGCCCAGAAATTGCTCCTGGCAGGCTCTGGGGACCATATGGGATGCCGGGACTCAAACCATCATCCTTCTGTATGCAAGGCAAACGCACCACCTACATGCTATCTCTCCGGCCCCTGAGCATTACATGTAAGGCAAGGCAATATCTTGGCTATTGCAATGAGGTTGCAATGAGTGTAGAAGTGCATTCAAGGCTTGTATTTTTTGTTTGTTTGTTTTTGTTTTTGGGCCACACCCGGCTGTGCTCAGGGGTTACTCCTGGCTATCTGCTTAGAAATAGCTCCTGGCAGGCCCGGGGGACCATATGGGATGTCGGGAATTCGAACCAACCACCTTAGGTCCTGGATGGCTGCTTGCAAGGCAAACTCAGCTGTGCTATCTCTCCGGCCCCAAGGCTTGTATTTTTAATTTGTCTCCCATCTCTTTCCTTTGTTACTTTTGTTATGACCAGAAGTCACATATTTGACTTTATTCTTGGGTACTTGCCCGTTCTGGTTGTGCACACCAGAGATCACTGTGGTGCTCACACGTAATGTACTAGAGATGGAACTTCTTGGCTTCAAACTCACAAAATCTTTAGCTGAAGAGCCACCCTTGGCTCCCCAGGTTTTAAACATCCATTCATTTACTGTGAGCATTAACTACCATCATTTTGAAAGTTGTTGTGAAATAACAAAGCTAGGTTAGGCTACATCGTGTTAACAAGATGATTCCCAAATCTTAGTGGCTTCATTCAACTTTTGTTTCTTGCTCATCTTCATTCCCTCTCCCCTGTTTAGTTTAGTGTGGGGATGGGGGAAGTCCCTCTTGCACACATTCTCAAGTTCCTGGGCTGATGGGGGAAACCTCTTTTTCATAGGTATAGCCCATTGGAATTGAGACCCACTGACCGCCACTGTGAGTTATGTAGACAAAAGAATCAACTACAGGGACCAGAGTGAGTGGGGCATTTGCCTTGCACAAGGCTGATTTATCACAGATGCTGATTATCCCCAGCATACCATAGGATCCTGATAGTATTCAGGGGACCATATGGGATGCCAGGAACCAAACCCAGTAGTAGTCTGCATGCAAGGCCTTACCCATTGAACTATCATTTTGGCCCCAACCCATGAGTATTTGGATACAATTCCTTTGCCTTTTTGTTTTTGTTTTTGTTTTGAGCCACACCTGGTAACACTTAGGGGTTACTCCTGGCTATTTACTCAGAAATCGCTCCCAGCTTGGGGGACCATACGGGACGCTGGGGGATCAAACCATGGTCTGTTCTAGGCTGACACATGCAAAGCAGGTGCCTTATGCCCTGTGCCACAGCTCCGGCCCTTTCCTTTGCCCATTTTCTGTGCAGAATTCTGGACTGTAAAACTATATGGTACTGAAGTCTAGTTTCCTAATTAAGTCATAGAAACATTTTTCCCTTCATATCACTACATTAGCTTCAAAATCACAAATCACGGGCCCGGAGAGATAGCACAGCGGTGTTTGCCTTGCAAGCACCCAATCCAGAACCTAAGGTGGTTGGTTTGAATCCCGGTGTCCCATATGGTCCCCTGTGCCTGCCAGGAGCTATTTCTGAGCAGACAGCCAGGAGTAACCCCTGAGCACCGCCGGGTATGGCCCAAAAAGACAAAAAACAAAAAAACAAAAACAAAAACAAAAAACAAAATCACAAATTGCATCTCTGGGAGTGGAGCGATAGCACAGCAGATGGGGTGTTTGCCTTGCACACAGTTGACCCAAGTTTGATCTCTGGCATCTAATATGGTCCCTGAGCCTTCTGGGAGTAACTTATGATCACAGAGTCAGTAGTAAGCCCTGAGGGCCACTGGGTGTGCCAAAATAACAACAAAAACAAAAATCCCAACAGCAAAAACAATAACAACACACAACAACACACACAAATAAACTGTTTTCACAAATTGCATCTCTGGACAATGTTGCCAGGTTAAAATGGATTTCCTAGAAATATACCATGTGGGGCTGGTGAGGTGGCACTAGAGGTAAGGTGTCTGCCTTGCAAGCACTAGCCAAGGAAAGATTGCAACCACGGTTGGATCCCTCAGTGTCCCATATGGTCCCCCCAAGCCAGGGGCAATTTCTGAATGCTTAGCCAGGAGTAACCCCTGAGCATCAAACGGGTGTGGCCCGAAAAACCAAGAAAAAAAAAAAAGAAATATACCATGTAACATAATATCATAATATTGACATCCAAGCCAACAGGATCCCGTTATTCTTTATGTATTCTTTCTGCTCTACTGACATTTCTCTAACATCATTTGGATGGAGGGTTGGGTTTTGAGTGACACACAGGCTACCCCCAGCACCCCCAGGGTGGTTCTCAGGGACCATGTGATACTGGGGATTGAATTCAGGCTTCATAGGGACCCAGAGAGTGAGGGAGTAAGACTTCTTTAGCAAGAAGGAGATCCAGCAGGAGGTGGCGGCCATGACAAGTGACTGCAGTAAGCACAAAGGTTTGCCCAGTGCTGCCACAGCAAAGCCCTTTCCCCCACTGATAAGGAGACCACACTCTCTCAATTTAATTAATACTAATATTCCTCTTATTACAAGCATTTTATCTGAATCAACCTATCATTTCCTGATGTGACCAGAAACAAGGAAAACACCTAAGAAATACAGGAAAATTTTCAAAGTAGTGGTTAAGTCTAGCCTATTTTCTACATGTATACCCATGCATAGGGAATAGCATTGGTGGTAGTGGCTGCGGAGGGGATACTGAGTCACACCCAGTAGTGCTCAGAGGCTTTATGCTCACGAGTGAGCCTTTGCAGAGCTTAGAGGAACTTATGTGGTGCGAAAGACTCTCTGCTTTATCTCCTGTAGTATTTCTTCATTTGAAATCATCCATGTTTAGGGCATCCACGTTTTCTTTTCTCTTCTGTTCTTTGCCATGTATTTTCTAAAATGAGGTTAAAAAAAAAAAAGAGCTTCTCCTAGGGCCAGTAGCAATACAGAAGGTAAGGCATTTGCTTTGCATGAGGTTGACTGGGCTTGATCTTCAGTGTGGGTACCTGGGTTCTGAACAAGGAAGGACATAATTTTGTACAAGACCACATATTGTAAACCTCTTGGGCTTCATTTTCTCAAGCCTAAATTTCCATTAACATGAACCCAAGCTACCTGGCCATACCAGGTAGCCTATCTGAAAGGACATTGGGGAGCATAGGAAGGTACCCTAGACAGGAGCCCATTATCTTATCTTATCTTATCATCTTATCTTATCTTATCTTATTTTATTATTTTGTTTTATTTTATTTTATTGGTTTTTGGGTCATACCTGTGATCCTCAGGAATTACTCCTGGGATTACTCATGGCTCTGCACTTAGAAGTTGCTCCCGGCAGGTTCAAGGGACCATATGGGATGCCAGAATTCAAATCAGGGTCTGTCCTGTGTTGGCCGCGTGCAAGGCAAACGCCTTACTGCTGTGCTATAGCTCCAGTCCCAGCCCATCATTTTAAAGATCATGAGAAGCTAGAGCTCTTCTCAACCCCTCCTTATATATATTGGCTTGTGACCTTGGCAGGGGTAATTTCCTCTGGGAGACAACCCGGATGGGTCAGTACAGGGCTTGTGGCTGATGGAATAAAGTTTTGTTTCACTTTACTCCAATTGTGTGGTCTCGTCCTTTGACTCCAGACCCTAACACTCGGCATCTCATAGGGTCCCCTGAACACTTGCCAATAATGATTCCTAAGCCCAGAGCCAGGAATAACTCCTGAACATCGCTGGGTGTGCCACTCCCTAAAAAAGTCCCTACTTGTTCATGAGCACTTGGGTTGGGTTTTCTGAGTCTTATTCTCCCATAAATCCTGAAGTGCTATGTTTAGTTTTTCCTTCTTAATTTCTTTTTTTTTTTCTTTTGGTTTTATTGGGTATCACCCAGCAGCGCTCGGGGTTTACTCCTGGCTCTGTGCTCAGAAATTGCTTCTGGCAGGCTTGGGGGACCACATAGGATGCCGAGATTTGCACCACTGTCCTTCTGCATGCAAGGCAAATGCCTTAACCTCCATGTTATCTCTCCGGCCCCCCTTCTTAATTTCTTTTTGGAAAATACTTCATTTGTAATCATTATGGTTAACGAGCATCTTGCATTCCAGGCTTATTAAACCTTTTACATGCATGAATTAATAAATCCATCCAACTCTGACACCAACAATTTAGAGGAAAGCGAAATGATATGGAGCAGGATGAATTTTTTTTTTTTTTTTTTTTTTGGTTTTTTGGGCCACACCCGGTAATGCTCAGGGGTTACTCCTGGCTATGCGCTCAGAAGTCGCTCCTGGCTTGGGGGACCATATGGGACACCGGGGGAATCGAACCGCGGTCCGTCCGAGGCTAGCGCAGGCAAGGCAGGCACCTTACCTTTAGCGCCACCGCCCGGCCCCAGGAGCAGGATGAATTTACCTGGGGACATGGGGACTTTTACATAGAACCAATGATGGTGTTAAGTCCAGGAGAACGATGCGCTGTTCAAAGACACCAAGACCACAGTCTCATGCAAAAGCAGGGGGTTTATTTTCTTACAAGCATATGTAGGGGCTGTGCTAGAATCCAGCATAAGCCAGAAACTGCCAGCCCCGAGCCATGAGCTTACAAGCTGTATATAGCATTTCAAACAATAGAAAGTTACAGTAGATTGATTTGCTTTAGGAAGTACATGACACCTGGCATTTGCTCAATCACATTTTTGCAAGGTTTAGGTGCAAGCTTACAGGGTTAACATGACCAGGTTAGAACCATGTCAGAACAGAAAGGAAGTTAAACTGTAACTGGGTCTACAAGTTCCCACAATTGTGAAGGGGGGTAGGTGATCAGGGCAGTCAGGGAACTCAGGGGAAATTTTTCCTTTACACCCCCCCTTTTCTTTTGTTTGATCTCTAATCCTAGAGATCTTGGGCTATTTGATTAAGTGCCTCATATTGCTGCCTAATAATCATTAATTTTACTGCTTCCACTTGTTCTTGAATGAAAGCAACTAAACGAGTAATGATGCAAGGTCCTATAGTCAGTAATAGCAGCAGGAGCACAAGCGGGCCTGTAATGGCAGATATTAGAGTTGTTAGCCAGGGGGACTGCTTGAACCAAGACTGAAGCCAATTGTCTTGAACTCGGGATTTTTGTTCCCTTTTGTCTAGCCTTTAAGTCTGTCCATGGATGCCTGTACGACCCCAGTGTCTTTGAGGGCCACGCATAGCCCACTTTCCATAACCACCTTCTATTCTGGAGCACAACCTCTGACAGGGAAGTTAGCGAGTCTTTGAGAGCTTGAATTAAGGTTTTTATTTCTCTTAGGTCCTGCCTGACGGCTGTTTCAAGCTGACTGATTTGATCGCCCCCCCCCCCCCTTAAGAGCGCAGTTGTTACTGTTTTAATTTCAGCAGCTAACCCCATCCCTAGGATGACTGCCAGGGAGAGGGAAACCGGTACCGAGTGGAGCAGCTACTAAACCTTGCCTTAAAGGAATCAGAATTATAATATAGCACTCTGGGCAGCTTCTAAATTAGCACACAATAATGGGAGGCCAGATTAAAAACTTCAAGGGCAATGCAAGGCGTTTCTTTTTATGCCCCCTTCCCCAGCTGCTCTTCAAAAAGTGTGATTCACTACTAATCTGGTGATTACGATTCAGTCCCAACTGGAAGGGAGCTTCCAGTATGCCTGACCGGTGGTTTTACAGTCCCATGCTGTCATCTGGTACATTAGGTGATCTTCATTTTGCCCCGGTCCGGGAAGTTGAGTCAGATGGATATGCAGGGGGGGGGTCCTTTGAGGTTACCAGTAGTCCGTCCAGGCTACTGACCACCCAGGCTGTGGGGTTCTGAGAAGTATCTGAAAAAGACTTATGAAGAGGTTCTGGGGGGTTTCTTACTTGTTCTGTATCTAAGAGAACCGTCTCTTACACCTGGTGTGTAACAATTAATGATAACACAAGTTAAACAACAGAAATCAAAGCATCATAGCATTATTAACAAACAGCTCTGAATTATTTTTAGTTAGACTAATGCTTGAATTTATAATTTATGATCTGTTCCAGTACAATTAATGAGAATGCTTCCACACATAGGTTGCTTTACTTTAATTATAAAAATTATTTTTCTCTCCACCTCCACCCTGCACCTTACCAGATATTTGAAAAAAATTTGGCTCCTTTCTTTGCATAAATACAATACTACTGGAGAAATCTCCATTTGGGGCACCCCCAATACTCACAGAGAATTTTTGAGGATAGGGTGGGGACACAGCAGGTTTGTCATGTCACAGTCACTTAGGCTAGGCTGATATAAGAACGAGTTGGTTCGAGGATGGCTATTGTCTTCTTACCCTCTGCAGGATCTAGAGGTAGCCTGTTCCACTCCTCTTCAGGTATGGAAGAGACTCTGACGTCGAATCCTCTTTTCTTGAGACTGAGGGTGGAGGATGAGAGTAGCCCTGGCCAGTTAGTGCAGGTCCAGAAACTCCTAGGAAATCTTCAATTTCCTTTCTTGGTTTTGTTAGCCAGATGCCTAAAGATGCCTGCTTGTCACACCACCTCAAGCCTGATTATTTTCCCGAAAGAGGGCTCTGGGATCCCCTTACTAATTTTAAGATTTCCTGTTTGCATGGGGGTTACTCCTCATGCAGAGAGGAAATTTATTTGTTTGTATTTTATGCAAAGCAAACTAATGCCATGACATAAATATGGAACTAAAAGTGCTAAGGAGGAGAGAAAAAACAAATGTTACTTAATTTGCACAGAAACTCCTAAACCTGATTATTGTCTAGAGGCTTTTACAATAAGATTTTCCATATTTTTAATTCTTTAAACCATGTTCATATTCACAAAGTTCCTTGTGATACACTTATTAATATTCTTGGCAGCAAATATATTTACATACAGAGAGTAGAAGTTTGCTTATTCTTCTGGATTCAGTTTAAAGCAGAAAACATATTAGACACCAGCAATTTATATTTTACAAAATTTTCTGGCAGGCTTTAGACTTTGAAAAAATTTTACAATTAACAATCACTATTTTTTAAACACTTTTAAACTTAACCTCAATATTTTAAATTCTTGATTATTTTCTTTTAAAACCTTTATATATATTTTAGGTGTTTATAATACCTCATTATTATTCTATTTTTACCCAACAACATATGAACACTATAACATGGTTTAAAACATTCAAACTTCTTTTACACAAAACATTGGTTAATTCCTGAGTTAGAGGCATTTTAATAATAATAATAATAACAACAATAATAATCCAACTTAATCTGATAGTTTATTTCTTAGTACATCTCCTTAG
Source organism: Suncus etruscus (assembly GCF_024139225.1). Taxonomy (NCBI): domain Eukaryota; kingdom Metazoa; phylum Chordata; class Mammalia; order Eulipotyphla; family Soricidae; genus Suncus; species Suncus etruscus. The sequence goes on along the minus strand of NC_064860.1, from coordinate 24,729,763 downwards.
TTCCTTTTACACATTCTTAAATTTTTCCTTTCTAAATTCACTCTACAAATTTCCTTCAGTTTTTCTAACTGGCTGCTCTTTTTTAGAGGTTTTTTTTGTTTTTGTTTTTGTTTTTTTTTTTTGTTTGTTTTTTTGGGCCACACCCTGTGACGCTCAGGGGTTACTCCTGGCTATGTGCTCAGAAGTCGCTCCTGGCTTCTTGGGGGACCATATGGGACGCCGGGGGATCGAACCGCGGTCCATCCTAGGCTAGCGCAGGCAAGGCAGGCACCTTACCTCCAGCGCCACCGCCCGGCCCCATTTAGAGGTTTTTTTTTTCATATCTTTTTATTTTGCATAACCACATATTCTCCTACATAAATAATATTTGATAAGACTTTTAATTAAAACATTAAACAAATTTTTAAAAGCTATGCTTTCATATGTATTTCATGTTAAAATTCCTAGATTTGACAAAATTTTTAAACCAAAGCAAAACATAAATTTTCTTTAAAAAAATTGTTTTTTTTTTTTGTTTTTTTGGGCCACACCTGTCGGTGCTCAGGGGTTACTCCTGGCTGTCTGCTCAGAAATAGCTCCTGGCAGGCACCGGGGACCATATGGGACACCGGGATTCAAACCAACCACCTTTGGTCCTGGATCGGCTGCTTGCAAGGCAAACGCCGCTGTGTTATCTCTCTGGGCCCTCTTAAAAATATTTTAAATTTACAATCTAGAGGAGTTATAGTTCTTTTTTTTTTTTTTTTTTTTTTTGTGGTTTTTGGGTCACACCCGGCAGTGCTCAGGGGTTTTTCCTGGCTCCGCGCTCAGAAATTGCTCCTGGCATGCACGGGGGACCATATGGAACGCCGGGATTCGAACCAATGACCTTCTGCATGAAAGGTAAATGCCTTACCTCCATGCTATCTCTCCGGCCCCAAGGAGTTATAGTTCTTAAAGTCTGATCTTTTCACTCAATTTTAATTACTTTACTTTTCTGAACAACTTTGTACATTATCCAAAATGGTTCTTTTTCTTTAACTATTTCAAACATAGCATTTTGCAGTTTCTAAAAAATTTATTTTACAAATTTTTACTGCTCTATAACTAATTATAGGTCCAAATGAGTTTACTACAAATTTACCCTGTTTATTGATTAAAATGCCAAATTTATGACAGTGTCCAGAACATATTATATTTTAAATTTCAGTTACCAAGTTACTTAAGCTTTACAAGATGCAACTTCAGCAAATGAGAGGTAGGTATTGTAACCATCCAAGCACTACAGTATAACTTAAGTTATAAAAACCTTAGAGATATTAAATATGACTAATTTTACTTCAATTTTAAAAGGTTTGCACTTTATACAAATACCTAAAACTTTTATTTCTTTTATTTTTCCCAATTAGAAAACAAAATGCTAGAATTACTTTTATCTGGCAGGACCAAGTTTTCTTTGTTACACTTAGTAAAGACAATCTAGGCATTTTTACATTAACACCTTAAAACCACATTAAATTTCATATTGTTATCTAGATTTAGTTATCTCAACAATATTAAGCATTCACAAGATTAACAATATTATCAAAATGCTAACAACAACATTTTCACACAGTTTGGCCTCTTAAAATTGTAGCATATGAAAAAGTTTCCATAAGATGATTCTTGGAATTGTATATAAAAGTGTTTCCTTAGGATTGTTCTATGACTTTTGCCCCACCTAACCCTTCCAGGTGGGGCGCTGTGGAGTTGGGAATAAATAGCTGGAGGGACAGGAGTGAGGGGTCCTTCTGTGAAAAGCTGCTGGCTGCAGGAGGATTCTCTGGCTCTCCTTGCCCGATCTTTTAAACCCTATTGTTCTTGTCTGTGTGGATTATTATTTGCTGCGGATAAATATTACCAAGGTCTTCCCCCGAAAGGGGACAAGGGGATGGGAAGTAATTTCTCATTCTGGGGACTGTTCTTGGATTCACAAATACCCAGCAAAGTTAACAGCGAAGAACCACTGCAAAAATTAATATTATTTTTACAGAAATAGAAATATAAAAATTTGGGCCCGGAGAGATAGCACAGCGGTGTTTGCCTTGCAAGCAGCCGATCCAGGACCAAAGGTGGTTGGTTCGAATCCCGGTGTCCCATATGGTCCCCTGTGCCTGCCAGGAGCTATTTCTGAGCAGACAGCCAGGAGTAACGCCTGAGCACCGGCCGGTGTGGCCCAAAACAAAAAAACAAAAAACAAAAAAAAAAACAAACAAACAAACAAAAAAAAACAGAAATATAAAAATTTGTATTATTCCCACATTACAATGCTGTTGGAACCTGGCTCTGAACTGATTGATAATTTATTAGAGTGGGTGAAATTCCTTATGGCAGGTGGCATTTTTTCAGTCTGTATTAGAACTCAGTTTCATCAGAAAAGTCAATTACAATAATTTGCAACATTTCCCACCAAATTATTCATTCTAAGAAACCTTTAAGTCAGAAGAATTTCTCCGAGAGATTTAAAGACCCAGTTTTTCCTTTTAGACTCCCAGCCACTCCCAATTTCTTCTTTGATATGTAAAACGGGGGGGGGGGGGAGTTTGGTAAGTTTCCCTTTCTTGGATAAGCTCCAGTGAAGAATTTTTTAACTGACTAATTTCTTAGCTTCCCAGCCAGAAGCAACAAGACGGCAGCTCTCAAGATTTTTCTGATTTTTTACCTTTTGGCGAGGTGTTTAGTCACAAAGTCCAGCTCCTCCAGGACAAATTTAAGTCCTGCTGGCCAGCAAAGAGGCAGAGTTTGCGACCACCACCTTGCCCTGTCCCTAACAGAGCCTGCCTTGAAATACAAAAACACAACGAAACAAAATAACAAGGAAGTATAGAAATTGCCACTTAACACCAATTTTTGCACCTTTGGGAAGTTCGCCAGCAAGAGACCTTGGACTGAGCAGTCTGAGCTTGTTCCATCATTGACTGAGAAAAGGCAATAGATAATAACAGTCAAAAAATCAGTTTCACACAAATTCCCCACACATTCTGCCAAGCACTTCACCACTCACACTGACTGGTCTTCACTCTCACTTTAAACTTTTACAAATTTCTTTTGCTCTCTGGGCCATGCCCAATGAACTCCACACCTCTCCAGGACTGGGAGGGATTTTTCTCTCACTGAGTAACTTCCAGTTTGAGGAGAGAGAGACAGGAGAAAATGAATCAGAGAAGAGGAAAGCCAATAAATGAAACCAAAATATAAAAAATGAGATCAAAATGAAATCAAACCAACCTGAAGGATCTGCGAAGGGCTCACGCCCAATTTGGAAAGCCCGGCCGGGACTTGCACTGATCCTTGGAGCTCGGTGGAGTCTCCTTCATTTGGAGCCAAGATTCCTGTTCCCTGCCGAGGAGGCCTCGCCCGACCTCCTCCCTGATGAGAAGGGCCCCTCTGGCCACTTCTCCCTAGGGCTCCTCAATAAAAGCAAGTCACACAAGACAAGGAGAAACAACTCACACAAAACAGTAACAGACAGACAGACAGACAAAGTCTGACCTAGGTCCTAATTCTTGGGCAGTTTACAGATGTATACCACACTTACTTACAGAAGGGTATACTTACAGAAGGGGCTTCTGAGCGTCCTCAGAATCCCCAAACCTCACTGAGGCATCCCTCAGATCAGTAACCTGCGGCCCTCTAGACACGTCTGTCAGCTGCCACCAAGAACCCTCACGGGCCCTTATGGCAGTCACACTGCCCACACCAAGTGCAAATTTTACCTCCTAGGCGCCGGTGTTCTCAGAACCCTGAGGCAAAGCGTTGATGTCCCTGAACAGGAGTGAATATCTCGGTGGAACCTCCAATGTTAAATCCAGGAGAATGATGTGCCGTTCAAAGACACCAAGACCACAGTCTCATGCAAAAGCAGGGGGTTTATTTCAAGCATATGCAGGGGCTGTGCTAGAATCCAGCATAAGCCAGAAACTGCCAGCCCCAAGCCATGAGCTTATAAGCTGTATATAGCATTTCAAACGATAGAAAGTTACAGTAGATTGATTTGCTTTAGGAAGTACATGACATCTGGCATTTGCTCAATCACATTTTTGCAAGGTTTAGGTGCAAGCTTACAGGGTTAACATGACCAGGTTAGAACCATGTCAGAACAGAAAGGAAGTTAAACTGTAACTGGGTCTACAAGTTCCCACAATTGTGAAGGGGGGTAGGTGATCAGGGCAGTCAGGGAACTCAGGGGAAATTTTTCCTTTACAATGGGGTGCTCAAGTGGTTCAGGATTATAGAGCAAGAAGTCTGCTTTGGACTGAGAATTTTTAGCAGGAGCTCTGGTTCCCTCACTGCCACCCCAGTAGTGGTCAGGAGGTCTCTAGGGCTACACCTGAGGGACCATGTGGCGCCAGTAATTGAACCCAGGTCAGGTACTTACATGGTAAATCTCCAGCTGCTATACTATCTTCTAGCCCTTTTATTTTTTAATTTTTGCACTAATTTCAAAACAAGAAAGCACAAAGCTGTTTTACCTATCACAGGCTTCCTTGCCACCATTCTGAATTGCTGTCAAACTTCTGGTTCTAGCATTACTAAGCTGGATACTGATAAAGTGGGAGAGGGAAGCCATGCTCTCACTCGAATCTGATGCTTCCTATGAAGGATTTCGAGCAAATCCACCTGGGCATAGGTCTCTGTTATTCAATCAATATTTTCTGATTCATTTCACTCTTCTCTATTGGCAGGAGTTTCCATCACTTTTTTTTAATCTTTCTGATGACTAAGCTGAATGAAAAAGCATAGAGTTAGGAGGCAGTATTTCTTGACTATATGATTTATGAATAAGGCCGTGGCATTTTTAATTTGATTTAATGATACTCTTATTTATAGCTCATAGCAGCATCTTTGCCTCATATAATAAAAAGAATGCCAACTATTTAAAATTTTATGTTGATTATATGATAATTTTTTTTTTTTTTTTTTGGTTTTTGGGCCACACCTGGCAGCTCTCAGGGGTTACTCCTGGCTGTCTGCTCAGAAATAGCTCCTGGCAGGCATGGGGGAACCATATGGGACACCTGTATTCGAACCAACCACTTTAGGTCCTGGATCGCTGCTTGCAAGGCAAACGCTGCTGTGCTATCTCTCCGGGCCCGATTATATGATAATTTGACAATATTTTTGGTATCTACGAAGAAAATGAATTTATTTAAGGAGCTTTTTTTTTTTTTTTTTGAGTTACACCTGGCAACGCTCAGGAGTTACACCTGGTTCTGCGCTCAGAAGTCACTCTTGGCAGGCTCAGGGGACCATATGAGAGGCCAAGATTCGAACTGAGGTCTGTCCTGTGTTGGCTGTGTACAAGGCAAACGCCTTACTACTGTGCTATCGCTCTGACCCCAGGAGCTAATTTATTTAAGGAACTGGTCATCCTGTACATTTTGAATCAGAAAAATAAAAATGCTGGGGGCTGGAGTGATAGCACAGTGAGTAAAGTGTTTGCCTTGCACGTGGCTGACCTAGATTCAACCTGGGTTCAGTCCCCGGCATCTCACTCCTGAGTTTGTCAGGAGTGATTTCTGAGCACAGAGCCAGTGTTGTGTTAAATAAATAACGATGGTGCTGGATCCAAAACCCCTCCCAGAAATGGGTGGGTCTCAGGTAGCTACACCCAAACCCAGGGTGGAGTTACAAGCCAGAAGTAACCTCTGTGCACCACCAGATGTGGCCTAAAAACCAAAAAATATAAACAAATAAAAATAAAAATTGGGGCCGGTGAGGTGGCGCTAGAGGTAAGGTGTCTGCCTTGCAAGCGCTAGCCAAGGAAGGACCGCGGTTCGATCCCCCAGCATCCCATATGGTCCCCCCAAGCCAGGGGCAATTTCTGAGCGCTTAGCCAGGAGTAACCCCTGAGCATCTAACGGGTGTGGCCCGAAAAAACAAACAAACAAACAAACAAAAATAAAAATAAAAATTCTGGGGCCAGAGAGATAGTACAGTGGGTAGAGATCTCATCTTGCATGTGGTTGACCTGTGTTTCAACACTTCCAGGAATGATTCCTGAGTACAGAGCCAGGAGTAATCTCTGAACAGTGCTGGGTGTGGCCCCAAAACAAAACAAACAAAAATGCTAATACTAGAAGTACTAATTCTAGGAGCCTGAGAGATAGCACAGCAGTAGAGTATTTGCCTTGCATATGGCTGACCCACAACAGACCCAGGTTCAATTCCTGGCATCATATATGGGATATCCCATATTAGCTTGCCAGGAGTAACCCCTGAGTGCTGCCAGGTGTGGCCCAAATCCCCCCACCCCCCAAAAAAGAAGTACTAATTCTAGCACTTCTGGCTTTACAAATAAAATCGGAGCAATAGTCTCCAGGTGGATTAGTTGGCTAATTTACAAAATGGGAATTTATAGGGGCCAGAACAGTGGTGCAGCATTAGGGCGTTTGCCTTGCATGCAGTTGACCTAGGACAGACTGTGGTTCGATCCCTTGGTGTCCCATATGATCCCTCAAGCCAGGAGCAGTTTCTGAGCACAAAGCCAGGAGTAACCTCTGAGCATCACTGGGTGTGGCCCAAAAACTAAAAACAAAACTAAAATAGTCATTTATTATATTTTTAGGTAATATTTATGCATTTTCAAAGTCAATTTTATTATTTGACAAATATTGATTACCCTCCTTTGCAATGAATTTTTTGTGAAGTGTACATAAGGGTACTTTTGTAAGATTAATTAAGATGATATTTTGTTTAATTAGTTTTATTGATATTTCTTTTTGTGTTATTTAATATTATAATTAAATTACAAACTTTAAAATATTTACCTAGGGTCAGGTTCTTTGGAAACACAGAATAACTGAAAATAAATATATGTAAAATAAAAAAATGTATTTGTTGTTGTTGTTTTTGGGTCACACCCAGCAGTGCTCGGGGTTCCTCCTGGCTCTACTCCTGGCTCTAAGCTCAGAAATCGCTCCTGGCAGGCTCGGGGGACCATATGGAATGCCGGGATTCGAACCACTGTCCTTCTGCATGAAAGGCAAACACCCTACCTCCATGCTATCTCTCCAGCCCCCTAAAATGTATTCCCAAACATTTTTGTCTGATAGCTCTAGGATGATGATGTATTTGGCCTTTGTAGAATTTACTGACGGGGGGTGGGGGGGGGAACTGACTTAGTAAATTAATTGCATGCCTCCTGATTCATTAATGGGCTCATTTATTGGCACAGTGCCATCTTCCTGAAGTGGTCCCTGGACATTGGACCCAGAAGGATAGAATTTCACTCTGGTCCTGTCAATGTTGACTCACCATCTGGAATGGTATGAGAGCTTCAGTCATAAGATGCTATAATGAGAGGATGGAGAGATAGTACAGCAAGGAGGGTGCTTGTCTTCACATAGTTGAAACAGGTTTGATCCCCAGAACCATGTATGATTCCCTGAGCAGAACTAGGCGTGATCTCTGAACGCAGATTCAGGAGTAAGCAATGAGCACACCTGGATTTGGCCCCCAAATTAAAAATAAAGCAAACAATAAAAGATGTTGTAACAAACCTGCTGGCCTTGGAAGGATGGTGCTGAGTATTTTCGTAAATGTTCATGATATTTTCCAAAAGGGAATAATTCCTGAATATTTTTAGATTGCAACATAAATAATGGAGAGGGGTTTGACAGCTGCTTACTCACCATGGTATTTTGTGTGTGTGTGTGTGTGTGTGTGTGTGTGTGTGTGTGTGTGTGTGTGATAGACAATGATGTTCAGAGATTACTCCTGACTCTGTGCTCAGGAATTACTCTGGGGACCATATAGAATGCTGGTGATCAAACCCAGTTTGACCTTATGCAAAGGTGAATTCCCTATCCACTGTACTACCACTACTTCTGGCACTGCACTCAGAAATCACCCCTGGCAGGCTTGGAGGACCATATGGGATGCTGGGAATTGAACCACCATCAGTCCTGGGTTGGCTGAGTGCAAGGCAAATTCCCTACCTCTGTGCTATCTTTCCAGCCCCTGAGTATTGTCTTCTTGATCTCTTAGTCATCAAATGTCTTTGCTGCTTCTCTTTTTTAATCTATTTCATATGTGGCTATCCCTGCCATTTTTAGAGCAGCATTTAACATGTGAAATTTTCCTGATAACTGGGTTCAGGGTGAAGGTGTCTTTACTCACTGATAGATCGATTTATTGATTACTGGAAATTTAATGGAAGACATGATGGCTTCTATTTCTAGCCATTATTTCAAAAGCATTTAAAATAATTTGAAAATAATTTATTTAAAATAATAATTTATTTAAAATAAATTTGAAAAATTTAGTAAAAATCTTGCAAAAGGAGGGGCCAGAGAGATAGCATGGTCCCTGGAACCTGCCAGGGGCGATTTCTGAGCATAGAGCTAGGAGTAACCCCTGAGTGCTGCCAGGTGTGACCCAAAAACAAAGACAAAAAAAAAATCTTGCAAAAATGCCCACCAAAAAACTCATGTCAGTTTGTACTCCCAGTAATAGTTAACAGGTCCAACATTTTAATTATCCTTCTAAATTGTCAGTAATGGGTGAAAAATGATAACATATTGAAGTAGGCAGATAGATGGGGGTTAGGGAAGACTATGAGTTCTCCAGAACAAATAAAACCAAGATAGATGTGATTTAAAGAAATATCTGTCACTGGGGCCGGAGAGATAGCATAGCAGGGCATTGGCCTTGCATGCAGACAGATGGTGGTTCAAATCTCAGCATCCCATATGGTCCCCCAGTCTGCCAGGGGCGATTTCTGAGAGCAGAGTCAGGAATGATTCCTGAACTCCAGTTGGTGTGGCTCAGAAATCAATCAATGAATCAATCAATCAATCAAGTTTAAAAAACAAAGAAGTATCTGTCACTAATAAGGCAAACACTCTACCTCTATGCTATCTCTCCAGCCCACTAATCTTTTTTTGGGGGGGTGGGTGGGTCATACCCGGCAGTGCTCGGGGGTTACTCCTGGCTCTACGCTCAGAAATTGCTCCTGGCAGGCTCAGGGGACCATATGGGATGCCGGGATTCGAACCACTGTCTTTCTGCATCCAAGGCAAACACCCTACCTCCATGCTATCTCTCCAGACCCCTGTGACTAATCTTAATGTAGTCATAGACTCTAACTGGTACCAACAGAGAAGGTTCAGAGAAAGAAGGAAGTGCCAGAAAAGGCTCTGGAAAGTAGCTCCAGCAGAAACAAAGGACTGAGATCAGAATGTAAAGGTGGGTCACCTTTATGTTTAAAGTTTTAAAGCTTTTCCCCCTGACAATGTCCTAGCAAAGGATTGTCATTTCCATAGGATGCTCCACTTAAGGATAGTTTGGGAGAGAACCTATAAAACAGGTTCTGCCAAGGCAAGCAGAATGTCTCCCATTCTGTGGACTGAGAATTTCCTCTTTATACTAAATAATGAGAAATGTTGATACCAAGACTCAGGACACAGAACTAAATGCCAAAATAAAGACATCTATACCTAGACACATAAGAGTGAAAGTTTCTAATGCAAAACAGAAAGAAGCTGACATTGGAAGCTGTGAGAGAGGACAGTATGTAAAGGTATTTAAACGGGGCCCGGAGAGATAGCACAGCGGCGTTTGCCTTGCAAGCAGCCAATTCAGGACCAAAGGTGGTTGGTTCAAATCCCGGTGTCCCATATGGTCCCCCGTGCCTGCCAGGAGCTATTTCTGAGCAGACAGCCAGGAGTAACCCCTGAGCACCGCTGGGAGTGGCCCAAAAACCAAAAAAAAAAAAAAAAAAAAAGGTATTTAAATGGACAGGAAACCTCCCTCACAGGCCCTAAGGAGGAAGCCAGATGCCAGCAAAATGGTCTGTAAGCAATGTGCTCAGAAAATATATGTCAAGCAACAGTAGTACCCATAACTGAGGTTAATATTGCCTTCTTTTCTGGCTAGAAAGAAAACTGGAAAAGTGTGTGTGAGAAGAGCAAGGAGCCCAGAATGCCATCGCTGTGGATAAATCTAAGCCAGCTTTTATCAAATAAAGCCATGGGGATCAAATTTATTTGGTGGATCAAAATGTTAAGGTATATACTCCTATAGACAGCTTGAGTGGTCAGAGCTGGTTAAAGGGAGCTAAATGTTCTATCAAGATTGTTGTAAAGGGGGCCGGGCGGTGGCGCTAGAGGTAATGTGCTTGCCTTGCCTGCGCTGGCCTTGGATGGACCGCGGTTCGATCCCCGGTGTCCCATATGGTCTCCCAAGCCAGGAGCGACTTCTGAGCTCATAGCCAGGAGTAACCCATGAGCATCACCAGGTGAGCCCCTCCCCCCCAAAAAAAAAGATTGTTGTAAGGTCCAGAATGATAGCACAGTAGTAGGGCATTTGCCTTGCAAGTGACCAACCCAGGTTTGATCCCTGGCATTCCATATGATTCCACGAGTCTCCCAGGAGTGATTTCTGAGCACAGAGCCAGGAATAACCACTGAGCGCTGCCCCAAAACAAAGCAAAACAAAATAAAACCAACAAGATCTTTGTATTGTCCTAAAAGTGGGGACAACTCTTGCTTATCTTCAGCTGTCAAGTCAAGTGTGTTAACCTTTCTACAAAATGTGCTTCCTTTTCTATTGCTACAAATTTCATAAACACCACAAATCTGCCAGCTAAGAATCTAGTGCTCTTAGGAATTCGAGTGGGGCTGAGCTGAATCTTTGCTCTGATCTTTGGCTGCTGTCATGTGTTAGGCCTCTGGCCCTACTCTGACATTCACCTCTTTCCAGGCTTCAGAGTAGCTGACTCATAGTCAAGTGCTCTGGAGATACAGCTGCAGATAGGTTTTGATAGGGACTGAATTTATTGTACAGATTAATTTCAGAGTCATCTGGCATTTTTACAGTGTCTTTATCACTCCCTTTATCCAGTTATTTATTTTTTAAGACCAGCAATGAAGAAGCTATTTTATTAGATACTGTCCTGGTTGAGATTGCTACATCTCTCTGATGTTGGTGGTTGAATTTTTTCTATAATTGGTAGTGACTCATTTGATGTCTGGTAATCATTTTCCTTCATGTTCTGAGTTGTTTGGTTTCTACTGTCTTGATTTTCTTTTGGTTAGTGTTTGCTTGGATTATCTCTCCATCTTTCTGTGTCTATACTGCAAGGTGTGCCGCTTAATAATAGAATTGAACCTTCTCTCTCTCTCTCTCTCTCTCTCTTTGTTTTTGTTTGTTTGCTTTTTGGGTCACTCTCGGCAACGCTCAGGGGTTACTTGGTTTTGCACTCAGAAATTGTTCCTGGCTTGGGGGACCATATAGAATGCCGGGGATGAAACCCACGTCCGTCCTGGGCCAGCTGCATGCAAGGCAAATGCCCTACCACTGTACTACCACTGGCCCAGAGTTGAACCTTCTTATTGAACAAAATTTAAAAAGATGTGAGTGGAGAAGAAGAGAGGAATACAATTCAAGAGACAACACAAACTTGAAAGACCAGCAAGCCTAGAGTAGAACTTTAAAACAGTTTAAATTATGTTTTTGAGAAATAATTTTTATTATTTTTATTTATTTTTATTTTTTTTTATTTTATTTTAATTATGACAACAAAGATGCAAAGAAAGAGGACAGGGTAAAGTTACAGTGGAAGCCCAATCACCCATAAACAGAATTCTCGGTAGTCCCATCGATGATATCTCAGCCTTGAACTTTCAGCCAAAGAACATTAAGAAAAACAAAACCGAACCCATGTACAATACAATTACTTTGTCTCTCAAATCCCCAGTTGTAGTACATACTATTTCTTAGCAGCACACAATATAATCTAAAGACATTAGACTTATGTAGCTCCTTAAACATTGAGGGCAAAGTACATTTCTCTAGTTCCATGCATATGCTAACTAGTTTAAGTTAACCTCAAAAGTTTTAGTGGCTTGTTTTTCTTAAGGATTGGAGTCAAGGGAACATAGTAAAAAATGGTATTAAAGTGGCATTTGTTTGCATATGCCCACCAAAACATAAGGGACATGGAAAGACAAATTATGGTCTAAATACAAGGAGACCCTACCCCTTTAGTTTCCTGGCACAGGACTGACTCTAGGCTCCAGGCAAATTAGTTTGTCCAATTCAAGTCATCGTCTGTAGTGGCAATACACCTCCATTCCTCACATAGTCTCTGTTGTTGGTATCATGCTTCTGTATTAAAGATCCTGGAGTCTGCATATCCCATATTGCAGTCAGGATGGTGCAGAGCATCCTCTCGTTTCACCTCCCACTTAAGGGGCACTAGAGAGAACCATGTCCTGTAGAGCAGGTCATTGTTGTTGTCAAGTCTTCTCAGTGTAAACGGAAGTCTCTTTTTAAGAGGTCGATGTCAGACCCTTGGTAGTGTCTTTCCTGGTAGAGGACTGCTTCCAACTGTTGCTATAAAAGACCTTGGATGTTTCGTAGATAGCTTGCCTGGTTCCGGCGTGAATGGAGGATGCCCATTCTTCTGAGGCCTGTGCCAGGTCATTATATCAATGTTCAGGGTGTAAGGTACATTGTACTGAGATTTATTAGATAAGAACTTATCTGTATGTATGTTGTTTTCCCATTTTAATGTGTCTATGCAAACAAGGATCAATGCCATGGGGCGTTATTGGTGCATCTGGAGGCAATAGGAACAAGACCAGAAATTTCCATGACATAGTTCAATCATAGGCATCAAACTGAGGGACAGTTCCACCAACAATCCTTACTGAACAGCTTACAAAGAAAAGACAAGATGAAAAGTGAATAGAAACATCATGGTAGAAGAATATATAGAGAGTTACATCAGTTAAAGAAAATACCCATAAAATATTCAAAAGATATATGTGTTCAATTTGTGTCCTTCTAAATAGTTCTGGGATTTGTTAGATATACTGTATGTCTTAGGTCAGAGATTAGAACTATGTGTTACTGAAGTTAAGAAGGGTAAATCTGGGGTACTGATGGTTGGAAGGAGCAAATGTTCGTGCGGGGGCGCTAGCCCCCGTGAGGTTTGTAAAATGTACACTGGTATGAAATTACCAGTGACAGACTGAGTATAGCTGAGCAGCTATCTGCCACCCACCAGATCAAACTCCACCCCCTAAGCCCAACCCTAGGCCAGTGTCCGGGCCCGGCCTGGGAGTGGGGAAAACCCAGGGTGCCCAGTCAGCTCCTCCCAGGAACCCACCTGGAGATCCAGAGGAATGGGGGAGAGGGGGGTCGGGTGCCCGGATCGGGAAATAGTTTTTAATTTTAAAAAATTGAGGCACTGTATCCTTTCATGACAAGGTTTTATACATACAATGTTCTAAAACTACACCCTCTATCAGGGTGCTTGCTCTGCTCCCCCCAATCACTATTTGTAGTTCCCCCTCCCCACCACACTCCCACTTGGAAGCTCAGTTTTGTAGACCATTTCTCAAGTTTGTTTTGTTTTTGTTTTTGGGCCACACCCATTTGACACTCAGGGGTTACTCCTGGCTATGCGCTCAGAAATCGCCCCTGGCTTGGGGGGACCATATGGGACGCCGGGGGATCGAACTGCTGTCCCTCCTACGCTAGCGCTTGCAAGGCAGACACCTTACCTCTAGCGCCACCTTCCCGGCTCCGATTTCTCAAGTTTGACAGCCTTTGACTTTGTTATTCCCTAACTATGCTTTTATTTTTGGTCACACCCAGAAGTGCTCAGGGCAACTCCTGACTCTGAGCTAAAAAATTACTCCTGACAAGGTCGGAGGATCCCATTGGATGCTAGGTATAGAACCTGACTCAGCTGTGCGCAAGGAAAATGTTCTACTCACTGTGCTATCGCTCCAGCCCTTTCTTTGTGTATTCTTTTTTTTTTCCTTCTTTTTGTATTCTTGACATTGATAATTTTCTTTACATTTTATTTTATTGAAACCGTTGTGATTTACAAAGTCCTTGATAGTTGAGTTTTAGACATATAATGTAACAGGGCCCTTTCCACCACCAGTATCTACCTCCTTCTACCAATGTTCCCAGAGTGGATCCCATACCATCTTCTCTGCCCCCAACCTGCCAGTATAACAGGACCATTTTAAGTTTAGATAAAGTTTGGGTTTCTGGATTCCATTGTTGTTGACTTTGGCTTGGATATTTAGTTCTGTCCTTTTTTTTTTTTTTTTTTTTTATCTCCACCAATGCACCTGAGACAGCTTGGCCCCTGGCCTCCATACTTTCATGTTTGTGTTTCTCCTCCTCTACTCAGTCTCTTTCCTTCTCATCGCTATCTATGTTTCGTGTGTGTGTGTGTGTGTGTGTGTGTGTGTGTGTGTGTGTGACACCCAGCAGCACTCAGGGGTTACTTCTGGCTCTATGTTCAGAAATCGCTCCTGGCAGGCTCAGGGGACCATATGGGATGCCGGGATTCGAACCACCGACCTTCTGCATGCAAGGCAAACACGCTACCTCCATGCTATCTCTCTGGCCCCATATCTATGTTTCTTCTTTTTTTTTTTTTTTTGGTTTTTGGGCCACACCCTGTGATGCTCAGGGATTACTCCTGGCTATGCGCTCAGAAGTTGCTCCTGGCTTCTTGGGGGACCATATGGGACGCCGGGGGATCGAACCGCGGTCAGTCCTAGGCTAGCGCAGGCAAGGCAGGCACCTTACCTCCAGCGCCACTGCCCGGCCCCCATATCTATGTTTCTTTTTTTTTTTTTTTACTTTTTTTTTTATTATGAATTATGAGAACAAAAGATGCAAAGAAAGAGGATAAGGTAAAGTTACAGTGGAAGGACAATCACCCATAACATAATTATCAGAAGAAGTCCCCTTGCTGATATCTTAACTTTGAACTTTCACCAAAGAAAGTTAAGATAAATAAAACAGAATCCATGTGAAATTACTTTTTCCCTCAAGTCCCCAGATTGTAGCACATTATAATATTTCTTAACAGCACACAAGGCAATCTAAAGCCATCAAACTTACGTAACTCCTTAAACATTAGAGGCATAGTATTTTTTACATTTCCATGTACATGCATATTAGCTTAAGTTAACCTCAAATTTTAAGTGGGTGCGTTTTAAGGATTAGAGTCAAAGGAGCACAGTAAAAACGGTGTTAGAGTGGCAATTGTTGTTTGCATAGGCCCACCAAAATATGAGAGGCATGGAAAGGAATAGCCTTGGCCTAAATACAAAGAGATCCTACCCCTGAAGTTTCCTGGCATAAGACCAGCTCTAGGCCTCAGGAAAGTTATCGTTCGCTCCAAGACATTGTCCGTAGCGCCAACACACTTATCACACAGTCTCTGTTGTCGGTCTCATGTTTCTGTATTAAAGATTCTGGAATCTGCATGTCCTACATTGAAGTCATGATGTGGAGTGCCTTCTCGTTTCACCTCACCATGAAAGGGGAATGCAGGAAGCCCTGTCCTGTAAGCAGGTTGTTGTTGTTAAGTCTTCTCAGTGTTAAGGGAAGTCTCTTTTGAGCAGGACGATGTCTGAGCGGTGGTAGGGTCTTCCGTGGTAGAGGATTGCTTCCAGGTGATGTTATAGACAAACGTCACCATAAAGGGGCAATACAGCAAGCCCTGTCCAGTAAGCAGGTCATTGTTCTTGTTGTCTTCTCAGTGTTAAGGGATGTCTCTTTTGATGTCAGAGCAGCTGTAGGATCGTCCCTGGTACAGGAATGCCTCCGGGTGATGTTATATACAACGTTGGATGTTTTGTAAATGTCTTCTGTAGATCAAGGGGTAAATGGAGAATGCCCATTCTTCTGAGGCCTGTGCCAGGTCTTTATGTCAATGTTCAGGGTGTAAGGTCTCATTGCACTACAAGATTTGTGTGTTCCCATTTCTATTAGATAAGAACTTATTGGTATGTATAGTATTTTCCCATGTTAGTGTGCCTACGCAAACAAGATATAAAGCCACGTGGTGCTATCAGATATATGGGGGCATAAGAACATTTCCAACAAGACCCATGACTTGGTTCAAACATAAGTATTAAACTGAGGGATTCTTTCACACCAAATTCCATATTGAGCAGTTCACAAAGAGAAGATAAAAAACATGGGGGGGGATCATCACTGTATAAGAAAGTATTTAGCAAAAGTTATAGCCGTCAAAGAAAACACCCATAAAATATTGAAAAGATATGTGTCCTTTTTATGCCTTTTAAAATAGTTGGGTGGGTGTTAACTCTAGGGCACCACTTTGGTCTGTGAATTAGGACTCAACAGTACTTAAGTTAGAAAGGGTAAAAAAGGAGTAATGATGATAGGAGTTAAAAAAGTTAAAGAGAAGTATGAATTTATGAAGGGGTATGCAAAAGGGCCGAGTACAAAATGGACATTCTGCATACATAAAAACATAATTCAATGATAGTGAGTACTATTAATGTTTCTTGTGAGAGTACTATTAATGTTTCTTGTGTGCGCGGGGGCGATAGCCCCCGCACGATTTTGAAAATGTAGACTGGACAGAGATTACCAGTGCCAGCCAAACCTCCTCCTGCTAGACTCCCGGCTCCCAGGAAGGAGAGATCCTTCAAGAAGCTGGGAGATCAGAAGTTCAGAGCCCCACCCAGACCCTCCCTAAAAAGCCGCATGGATAGTGGGGGAAGGCCTAGGGTACCTTCAAGCTCCACCAAGGGACCCAACTCACCGGCTTGCCCAGGCGTGTGGCCCGGGGAAGCCCTAGAGATCTGGAGCAAGGTGGCCGAGGGGTGCTGGGGTTACCCAAGTCCCGCACCCCCCCTAGGCCTGGCCAAGCAGGCCTCCGGCATGGCGTGGGCCTACCAAACCTCCTCCTGCTAGACTCCCGGCTCCCAGGAAGGAGAGATCCTTCAAGAAGCTGGGAGAACAGAAGTTCAGAGCCCCACCCAGACCCTCCCCAAGGAGCCGCATGGATAGTGGGGGAAGGCCTAGGGTACCTTCAAGCTCCACCAAGGGACCCAACTCACCGGCTTGCCCAGGCGTGTGGCCCGGGGAAGCCCTGGAGATCTGGAGCAAGGTGCCGAGGGGTGCTGGGGTTACCCAAGTCCCGCACCCCCCCCTAGGCCTGGCCAAGCAGGCCTCCAGCATGGCGTGGGCCTACCAAACCTCCTCCTGCTAGACTCCCGGCTCCCAGGAAGGAGAGATCCTTCAAGAAGCTGGGAGAACAGAAGTTCAGAGCCCCACCCAGACCCTCCCTAAGGAGCCGCATGGATAGTGGGGGAAGGCCTAGGGTACCTTCAAGCTCCACCAAGGGACCCAACTCACCGGCTTGCCCAGGCGTGTGGCCCGGGGAAGCCCTGGAGATCTGGAGCAAGGTGGCCGAGGGGTGCTGGGGTTACCCAAGTCTCGCACCCCCCCTAGGCCTGGCCAAGCAGGCCTCCGGCATGGCGTGGGCCTACCAAACCTCCTTCTGCTAGACTCCCCATATCTATGTTTCTTTACATCCTATATATGACAAAGATTCTGTGTCTGTGCTTCTGAATATAGTTTCTTAAAATTGTGTCTTATATTTTCATTTATCATTTTATTTTACATTTTCTGGTTAGAAGCCTTTTCAATATTTTCGTACCTACATTTTGGTAATTATTATTATTTTATCATTATTACTTTTTATAATAATAGTGTAGTACTTGGGGCTTACTCTTGCTCTGAGCTTAGGGACCACTCCTGGCAGGGGGTGGGGGTCCATATGTGGTACTGGGGATTGAATCTAGATCAGCTACGAGCAAGACAAGCACTCTACCTGCTAAGTGTACTTTGCATTCGTGCTCTGATTTTTTTTTTTTTTTTTTTTTTTTTTGCTCTTGGGTCACACCCAGCAGCGTTCAGGGGTTACTCCTGGCTCTATGCTCAGAAATCGCTCCTGGCAGGCTCGGGGGACCATATGGAATGCCGGGATTTGAACCACCAGCTTTCTGCAAGCAAGGCAAATGCCCTATCTCCATGCTGTCTCTCCAGCCCCTTGTTTCTAACTTTTTAATTGTGTATCTTCCTTTGTAGCTACAAAGATGTTGACAAGAGTTTCAAGAGTTCCATTGTCCTGCTCATCCCCTTCAGTCAGTGTCCCTCCACCCAAGACTCCAGATTCCCGTGGATCCCTATCTGTTTCTTCTTCAAAATTAGCAATTTAGGGGCCAGAGAGATAGCACAGCGGTAGGGCGTTTACCTTGAAAGCAGCCGACCCAGGACTAAAGGTGATTTAATCCCGGCATCCCATATGGTCCCCCGTGCTGGCCAGTAGCGATTTCTGAGCACAGAGCCAGGAGTTATCCTTGAGTGCCACCGGATATGGCCCAAATCTTCCCTCCCCCAAAATTAGAAGTTTAATGATTGTAGTTTGGGAGATACGTTGACGAATATCATCTCTACCTCTGCCTGAGCTCAGGGCCTTAAACCTTACCTATTACTTCATTCTGCCTTTTCCCCCCCTTCCATTCATTTCTCTCCTTCCCTGGTATCTTCATTCTTGTAGTCAAGGGCCAATTTTATACTGTCCATTCCCTGGCATCTTTTTTTTTGTTTGTTTTTGGGTCACACCCGGCGTTGCTCAGGGGTTACTCCTGGCTGTCTGCTCAGAAATAGCTCCTGGCAGGCACGGGGGACCATATGGGACACCGGGATTCGAACCAACCACCTTTGGTCCTGGATCGGCTGCTTGCAAGGCAAACGCCGTTGTGCTATCTCTCCGGGCCCTCCCTGGCATCTTATTTCTATATGCCACAGATTAGTAACCACAATTGTAGACTGAAGATTATTTAATATTTTAAAAAATATTTGAGGGTTGGCCTGGAGCAATAGCATATTAGTAGGACTCTCGCCTTTGGCCAACCTGGATGAACTCAGGTTTGATCCCTGGCATCCCATATGGCCCCCCACAGCCTGCCAGAGGCAATTTCTGAGCGAAGAGTCAGGAGTGCCTTTGAGCACTGGGTATGACCCAAAAGCCATAAATAAAATAAATACTTGGGGGTGGTCATCCTTGTGTAAGGCAAACTCATTACCCACTGTACTATGGTTTCAGCCCTGAAAATCTTTCAGTTTTAGCAAATTATTGTTAGTATTATTATTTTGTTTTTTGGGTCATACTGGCAGCACTCAGGGCTTACTCCTGGCTCTATGCTCAAAAATCGCTCCTGGCAGGCTCAGGGGACATATGGGATGCTGGGATTCGAACCACTGACCTTCTGCATGCAATGCAAACATCTTACCTCCATGCTCTCTCTCCAGCCCCACAAATGATCTTTTATAGCATTAACAATATCAGTGAGAATGAGGTGATCACGCATTGTGTCCAGGAAGAATTCATTTCTCACAATGGGTGTGGAAATATTGTGGTATCAACTTTTTAACTCGCAACAAAAATGGAAAATTAGAAATTAAACTCTCCCTCAGTCATTGTTACATGGAAATTTCCAATTTGTGGCCACAACTTGGACTGTACACATTTAAAATTTTGTTTCACAAATGTGCTGTTTTAGTTTCCCAATTTTTTTTTTCAAATGTCCATAGGGGCCTGAGAGATATTATAAGAATTAAAGTGTTTGCCTTGCATGCCGTGTATCTATTCTCGCTGGAATAAAATTCAGCAAATGGAATCTTGGAGCTTTTAGATGTCATAGCTACATTTTCTTTTCTTTTCTTTTTTTTTTTTTTGTGGTTT
This sequence comes from Suncus etruscus, assembly GCF_024139225.1. Lineage (NCBI taxonomy): Eukaryota > Metazoa > Chordata > Mammalia > Eulipotyphla > Soricidae > Suncus > Suncus etruscus. The sequence continues at coordinate 24,710,196 of NC_064860.1, read as the reverse complement.
TTGGGTCACACCCGGCAGTGCTCAGGAGTTATTCCTGGCTCCAGGCTCAGAAATTGCTCCTGGCAGGCACGGGGGACCATATAGGACGCCGGGATTTGAACCGATGACCTCCTGCATGAAAGGCAAACACCTTACCTCCATGCTATCTCTCTGGCCCCATACATTTTCTTTATTATTTTTACTTTATTATTATTATTATTATTATTATTATTATTATTATTATTATTTTGGTTTTTGAGTGACACCTAGCCACACTCAGGGGTTACTCCTGGCTCTCTGCTCAGAAATCTCTCCTGGCAGGCTCGGGGAACCATATGGGATGCCAGAATTCAAACCACCATCCTTCTGCACGCAAGGCAAATGCCCTACCTCCATGCTATCTCTCTGGCCCTGTCACTACATTTCTTTTTTTTTTTTTTTTTTTTTTTGGGCCACACCCGGCGGTGCTCAGGAGCCACTCCTGGCTGTCTGCTCAGAAATAGCTCCTGGCAGGCATGGGGGACCATATGGGACACTGGGATTCGAACCAACCACCTTAGGTCCTGGATTGGCTGCTTGAAAGGCAAACACCACTGTGCTATCTCTCCGGGCCCGTCACTACATTTCTTATTTTACAGTTTCTATTCTTTTATTTCTGCAAGATTTCCCCCCAAATTTTCAGATATCATATATTTTATTTATTAAAAAATTTTGTTTGGGCCCGGAGAGATAGCACAGGGCGTTTGCCTTGCAAGCAGCTGATCCAGGACCAAAGGTGGTTGGTTCAAATTCCAGTGTCCCATATGGTCCCCCGTGCCTGCCAGGAGCTATTTCTGAGCAGACAGCCAGGAGTAACCCCTGAGCAACTCCAGGTGTGATCCAAAAACAAACAAACAAACAAAAAATTTTCTTTTTTTTTTTTTTTTGTTTTTGTTTTTGTTTTTGGGCCACACCCGGTAATGCTCAGGGGTTACTCCTGGCTATGCGCTCAGAAGTCGCTCCTGGCTTGGGGGACCATATGGGACGCCGGGGGAATCGAACCGCGGTCCGTCCGAGGCTAGCGCAGGCAAGGCAGGCACCTTACCTTTAGCGCCACCGCCCGGCCCCACAAAAAATTTTCTTTGTGCTCCCTAAAATTGGAATGATACAGAGAAGATTAACATGGCCCCTGCGCAAGGATGACACGCAAATTCGTGAAGCGTTACATATTTTTAAAAAAATTGTTTGTTTTTGGGTCACGCTTAAAAGTACTCAGGGGTTACTCCTTGCTCTGTGCTCAGAAATTACACCTGGCAGGCTCGGTTAACCATAGGGTATGCCAGGGATCAAACTGTGGTTGGCAGTGTGCAAGGCAAATGCCCTACCTATTGTGCTGTTGCTCTGGCCCCACATCTTTTATTTTTATTTATTTATTTATTTATTTATTTATTTATTTTTGGTTTTTGGGGCCACACCATTTAATGCTCAGGGGTTACTCCTAGCTAAGTGCTCAGAAATCGCTCCTGGCTTGGGGGGACCATATGGGACGCCGGGGGATCGAACCGCGGTCCTTCCTTGGCTAGCGCTTGCAAGGCAGACACCTTACCTCTAGCGCCACCTCACAGGCCCCTCACATCTTTTTTTTTTTTTTTTTTTTTTTTGGTTTTTGGGCCACACCCGGTGGTGCTCAGGGGTTACTCCTGGCTGTCTGCTCAGAAATAGCTCCTGACAGGCACGGGGGACCATATGGGACACCGGGATTTGAACCAACCACCTTAGGTCCTGGATTGGCTGTTTGCAAGGCAAACACCACTGTGCTATCTCTCCGGGCCCACATCTTTTATTTTTAAGAGTTCTGTTTTTGTGTTATGATTGTCCTTTTTATTCGTATCAATTTTTTGTCTTATGGATGCAATATTTTCAAATCTCTATGGAAATATTCATTAGAACATGCTGAAAATGTTCTTCTGGGTCGAGAAGAAAACTCAATGAACTTGAGTTCAAGAGCCTCATGGAGGTCTCCCCAACTTGTGACATTGCCAGATGGGGCTCAGACTTCTGACTACAACTGGTGTGTTACCTCTGATGCCTTCATAAAACCTTTTTATTCTTGTCTTAATTTCCCCGAATTCATTGCCGCTAGGTGTCACTGTGAGCACAGACACGTCCTCAAGTCCTGGGGTCGTTGTAGACTGTAGAGCTTTCTCTACTATGCTGCTGCTACCAGGTGTGAACCGAACGTGCCCAGACAGTGTGGAGTTGGACACTGTAATGTGGTGAGATTCCACCAGTTAAAATAGGAAAAGTTTTATTCTGCCATCACTGGATTCTTTAGAAAAGGCTTTTTATTTGGTTTTGGTTTTGCTTGGCCTTGGGGAATAACTTGTTGCTGAATGACCTCACAACCGAGGTGTTTGTATTTGTGTGTGTGTGTGTGTGTGTGTGTGTGTGTGTGTGTGCTTTTTCTCACATTCTAATTTAGGAAAGCACCTATTTTCGACCTATTTTCGCCTTTCATCACCTCCCTTTCCTCCTGTGTTGAGCAATTCCCTCCCACCAAATTTGTTTGTTTGAGGGGCCACACCCTGTGATCCTCAGGGTTTGTTCCTGGTTCTGTGCTCAGGGGTCACTCTTGGCTGTGTTTGGGAGACCGTATGGGGTGCAGGGGGATCAAAACAGGCTCTGCTGCGAAAACCTTAACACCTAGACTATTTACTTTTCTAGACCTTTTATCCCCTATCCTTCGCAAAATTTTATTCTGAGATGTCACCTTTCCTTTCTGTCACCAGTGAATGCTAGCTTCCTGACTTTTGTGCTTCCTACCACTGTGTCCAGGTGCCTTCCAGGGGGATAAGATTCGTTCCTGGAACTAGCTAGTTTTCCCCCCACCCACTTCAGTGTTCGTGGGAAAAATGGGGTTGGGCCCAGAGGCTTACAGAAGAGTGGCATGGATGGGGAGGTTCAGATCACCTGGGGTAGTTTCAAATTTCCTGTCAATGGCCAGGGAAAGTACTGAAGATCCCGCAGGCAGAGGCCAGGGGTTGGCCCAACTGCCTGACCTTGGGTTCTGAAGTCTGGTTACTGATTTGCTCCCCCCAACCATAGAAGGTCCTCCAAAGCGTGCCACCACCCAGGGCATGTTGCTGTACTGGGGATACCCAAGAAGAACCCAGGAGCTGCAGCCTTGCTTCTGGCACCTCCTCTTCAGACTCACCCACAAGGAATTTCCCAGGCAGTTACCATGGTGCCAGGGTTACTCATGCCCCGTCATTGCTTAGGATTGGCGACAGCTTGCACCAAGGCTGTTTGCCCACAGCCAGCTGATAAGAGACCGCATAAAGGCACGCAAGTTCCTTTCCAAGTCCATACACACAGGTCACCCCGGCCTTTGCCAACCTGTGCTGGCATATTCCCGGTGCCTGGTGCTGGGCTGGCCAAACTGAGCCTTTCACCCAAAGGACACGTCTTGGAAGGCTGAGAAAGAGGGGCTTTGAAGTGGGTGGGGGGACCCTGCAAAGAAAAAAAATGGGCCCATGGAGTTCCAAGGGCCCCAAAGTGCAGCAAGCGCGAGTCCTGCTCCTAGGCCTGGACGGGGCGGGCAAGTCCACACTCCTATATCAGCTGAGCCTGGCACAGCGCATGGCCACCCTGCCCACCGTGGGCTTTAATGTGGAGACGCTGGAGTGGGACAGAGGCCTGTGGGTCACCTTGTGGGACGTGGGGGGCCAGGAGAAGATGCGGACCGTGTGGGGCTGCTACTGCGAGCATGCTGATGGGCTTCTATACGTGGTGGACAGCTCCGACCTGCCGCGCCTAGAAGCATCCAGGAGGGCCCTGGAGCGACTTCTGCAGAACGACCACCTCAAGCATGTGCCCGTGGTTATCTTGGCTAACAAGCAAGACGTGGAGGGAGCCCTGGGAGCCGAGGACCTCACCCGCAGGTTCCGAATACAAAAGCTATGCAGTGACCGCAGCTGGTACGTGCAGCCTTGCAGCGGGCTTAGCGGGGACGGGCTGGCCCAGGGTTTCCAGAAGCTGGTGGCTTTTGTGAAGAGCCACAGAAAGTCAAGGGCTGCCCTTGCCTTCTTCAAGCCCACGTGAGGTGGACAGCCTTAAAAGAGACTTGTGAAATGGAGAGAAACCTCCCCATCCCCTCACCGTGGGAAAGGCAAGAGATGACAAGTGCAAACTTCCCCACATTTCACCCAAGTTCATCCAACTACACCGTGACCTCCCGGCTGGTTCTTTTGGGTCAGGCTCTTGAGCGAACAATGTGGGCACTGCTCAGGATACAAAACATTTGCCATTGGACGAGAGGTTGGTGATTCTGCAGAACTTCATCTGGGGCCACAGGACTTGGCGCCTTGTAACTTATTTTTTTCTATTTTTATTGCATACCTGGCGGTGCTCAGGGCTTATTCCTGGCTCTTAGTCCATGCTCAGGCATGATTCCAGAGGGAACCTGGGTTGGGTGCATTGAAGGGAATAGCCAATCCCACTACACTCTCTCTCTCGTCCCTGCCCTTTAAAATGTTTTATGATCCCAGCACAAAGTTCAAGCTGGCTGCCTGCAAATAAAGAGATTCCTCCATGTACCAGAACTTTGACTGAGTATGAGAAAAGAATTTTCAATCAGGGAGAGGAAAAGGTTTGGGTGTTCGGGTGTTCACATTTTGTATTTATCATCTATCTATCTATCTATCTATCTATCTATCTATCTATCTATCTATCTATCTATCTATCTATCTATCTATCTATCTATCTATCTATCTATCTATTTTTTGGTCAGATCCGGCAGCGCTCAGGGGTTCCTCCTGGCTCTACACTCAGAAATCGCTCCTGGGGCCCAGAGAGATAGCACAGCGGCGTTTGCCTTGCAAGCAGCCGATCCAGGACCAAAGGTGGTTGGTTCGAATCCCGGTGTCCCATATGGTCCCCCGTGCCTGCCAGGAGCTATTTCTGAGCAGACAGTCAGGTGTAACCCCTGAGCACCACCGGGTGTGGCCCAAAAACCAAAAAAAAAAAAAAAAGAAATCGCTCCTGGCAGGCTCAGGGGACCATATGGGATGCTGGGATTTGAACCACTGACCTTCTGCATGCAAGGCAAACGCTTTACCTCCATGCTATCTCTCCGGCCCCACATTTTGTAATTCTTAAATAAGGCATTTCTTTTGATTTCAGTCAGCTTAAAAAGAATAATCTAAAAAAAAATCTGCTGGGAACTGGCCCCAGGCTGTTCATTAACCAGGGCTAACCAACTTTACTCTCCCTATGGGCAGGAGGCAGAAGATAGTAGTTTTAGTCTTGGAGGAATCTGGAGATTTATTTAAAAAACATTTTTTTTTTTTTGGTTTTGTTTTGGGGGCCACGCCTGATGGTTTGCCCAGAATCTTCTCTTTGAAGTGCTGGGGTCTGAACTTGGCCTATATTAGATATAAGGACATCAGCTCTTGGAGACAGTTCCCTGGCCAGGAGACATTTTCTTCCCAGGGGAGCATTTTAGAGTCTAAGGCACATCCTGAGCTTGACTCAGCTTCTCTGGAAGATTTAGCAATTTGGTGGTGGGCAGGGAAATTTTGATTGAAGCAACAAGAGCCCGACTGAGCGGCCATTCACAGGCAGAGCTAAAGTCCCAGGAGAGACAGGTTCTGGGGATACGACCTCTGCCTGCAGGAGGTGGTGTCCTAGAGGTTCCCCAACTCCTGGGTCCCATGAAGGGGATGGTTGATTTTTGGGAGTTTCCTCACTGGCACTCTACAGGAATTCTGGGAGGCTTGGGAGTAGAAGGAAATGAGACTGAATGGAATAATTGGGATAAATTGGGATTCCCCTGAGATGCTGAGAAATCCCCAGAACTCCTGAGGCCTGATCCTCTCCTATGAGTGACATTTTGTTTCTCCCCTTCAACCTCCCCTCGCCCAATAAGGCATCTAGCATAAACATAGCCTCATTCATGCTCCACTGCAGCTTCTGGGAAGCCAATCTCAGGGTCATGGAGTAAAACAATAGAGCAAATAAAACTGTCAGCAGGTACCATGGTTTTTTGTTTTGTTTTGTTTTGTTTTACCTATAATTCATTCAGCAAAGAACTGACAACACACTTCCCACACTTAAGGTGGGAATTCTGTTTTATTTGTTTTGGGTTTTGAGGCCAACCCCTGATGAGAATCAGGGATTACTCATAGTTCTGTGCTCAAGGATCACTCCTGGTGGTGCTGGGGATGGGGTAGACCCTATGTGTTTCTAGAGATCTGAGTTGGCTGCATGCAAGGCAAGTTCCTTATGCCTGGGTCCATGATACAGAGTCAAATAAACTTGCACAGAGCAATGATCATCACTGATTGAATATTTGATTATTCTGGGGTTGAGCTCAACACTTTCACTCATTTATAGCTCACTTAATGTCCCTAACTGTCCTGGGAGAAAAAGATGTAGTTGTCTTGATTTTAAGAGGAGAGTGCTGAGAGTAAACAAGAGACTATTGGTTTCTTTTTGTTTGTGGTGTGGGGCATGGAACTCCAGGCCTTCCATCTGGGGGACGTATGATTGACTGCTGAACTCATACTACTTCCCAGCCTACTCTGTGGGAATTGAACCTAAGAAGAGGCAGAGCCAGGATCCTAACCCCTCATGTGTGGTCAGAGACCAAACCAGAATCTCAACTCCTCATGACCCATAGGGTCAGTTGCCACGAAAGGTTCTGTGCATAGGAATGGCCTCTTCTGGGGCCGCAGTGGTGGTGCAAGCGGTGGGGGGAGGGGTTTGCCTTGCACATACTAACCTAGGACCAACCATGGTTTGATTCCCTGGCGTCCCATATAGTCCCCCAAGCCAGGAGCGATTTCTGAACGCATAGCCAGGAGTAACCCCTGAGCATCAGTGGATGTGGCCCCCCCCCAAAAAAAAAGAAAAAAAAGAAAAAAATAATGGTCGTCTCTTTAATGAGACTAAAACATACAATTGAGAATAAATTGAGGGTATTGTAGAAACAGAATCACCATATGATGTAGAAATTTTACTTCTGGATATATGTCAAAGGAAAGACTCCTATTTCCAAGAAATATGTGCCACCAATGTTCATAATGGCCAAGACATGGAAATAAGCTGACTGCTAATAGATGTGTGAATAGACACTGAAAGTGTATACTCACAGATGCATAATAGAAAACTAGTCAACTATCAAGAGAGGGAAGCTCTGTCATTTGAGATAATGTGGTGAATCTATAGGATATTAATCAGTGGAATCTAAAAATTTCAGAGATGGGGCAGAGTGGTGGCATAGAGGTAAGGTGTTTGTTTACCTTGCTGCTGATAGCCTAGGACGGACCATGGTTTGATCCCGCGGCATCCCCTATGATCCCCCAAGCCAGGAGTGATTTCTGAGCGCATAGCCAGAAGTAATTCCTGAGCGTCACCAGGTGTGCCCCTCCCCCCCCAAAAAAGATTAAAAAATAAAAATAAATAAAAGTTTCAGAGATAGAAGGTTGTTCAGAAGTTGTAAGGGGTAAATATTGAGGAAGTGGATTAGGATGGAGAGGCTGGGAAGATATTGGTAAAAAGTCACCAACACTTTATTATAGGTCTTCTGGCTATTGCACTGTTTGGTATAGTAATTGTAGGGTTCCAGAGTAGAAGAACGAGACCATACAACTGGAATAAAGTTTTTAACACTTTAATCTATCTGCCAACAAGATTCCCAACAGTAACATTTATTAAGGGAGTAATATTTTATTTGTTCAGGGCTCATGGCTGAGCTTGGGAAACTATCTGGGGTGCTAGGAATCAATATAAGGCAAATGTCTTAATCCTAATGCTATCTCTCTAGCCTAAGGAAATAATAATCTTAAGAATTCCCAGATTAAAAATAAAAAAGAATTCCCAGATTAATAGGGGAGGTAGGGGGGTCATTGGTGATGGGAATGTTACACTGGTGAAGGGAGGTATTCTTATAATTGAAACCCAACTACAAACATGCTTGTAATCATGGTGCTTAAAAATCTAAAAAAATTTAAGAAAGAGGGGCCGGGCGGTGGCGCTGGAGGTAAGGTGCCTGCCTTGCCTGCGCTAGCCTAGGATGGACCGCGGTTCAATCCCCCGGCGTCCCATATGGTCCCCCAAGAAGCCAGGAGCAACTTCTGAGCGCATAGCCAGGAGTAACCCCTGAGCGTCACAGGGTGTGGCCCAAAAACCAAAAAAAAAAAAAAAAAAAAATTTAAGAAAGAAAAAAATTTAAGAAAGAAAATATTTAAAAAGTAAGGTAATGGGGGCTGGAGAGTTAACACAGCGCTAGGGCATTTGCCTTGCATGCAGCTGATCCAAGATGAACGGTAGTTGGAATCCCGGCATCCCATATGGTACCCCGTGCCTGCCAGGAGCGATTTCTGAGTGCAAAGCTAGGAGGAACCTCTGAGCACTGTCGGGTGTGACCCCAAAACAAAACAAAACAAAACAAAAAAGTAAGATAATGGATGGAGATCATTGACTATTGTGGGCATTCTTGTACCATGTAGATGCATAGAAAACTATCACTATAATTTAACATTGTATAGGTGATGTACACACACTATAAATGTGTGAGTCATACCTCAATAAAGCTAGCAGAAAGGAATATGGTGGGGACAAACCACATTACTTCTGGTAGAGGTAGAGAGGCTACTGGTAAAGCTTTGGGGAAATAATGAAACTTAAGACAAATGGCCCAGTCCTGAAGACCACACACCTTTGCCTCTGAGACCTTTTGGCAGGGACACCTGAAGGATGTGAACCCTAGGAAGGCCCCAAGAAAATGAATTTAAAACTGGGAAACAGCAGCTTCATTGCCCCCAAGGATATAACAAGCTTGGAGCTTTAGACGTATTGGGGTAAAAGCAGCCTTTTGGGGTGAAAGGTAGAAAGGTCATCGAACTCTTCAGGTTTCCAGCGAAAGGCAGAGGCATCCCTAAATCTTTATCTAAAGGGGCCTCCACCCTGCCAACCCCTCCCCAGTTTGTTTATCAGCTCCCCGGCAATGAATGACCTTTGCCCACGCAAGGCTCACAGGTCTGACTTCTTTTCTGATCTGTTGTTTCTTTTCCTTCCCTTAGAATCTCATTGGCTGTAAGTCGGGACTTGGTCTTTGGATTTTTTGGACTACACCTGGCAGTGCTCAGGGTTTATTCTGGGCTCTGCACTCACGGATCACTCCTGGTGGTGCTTGGGAGACCATCTGGGACAGAAAGGATCAAAGGGCGGTCAGCCACATACAAAGCAAGTGCCCTTCCCACTGTACTCTGACCTTTAGACTTAGTCTTTCTTGTTTGTGTGTCCTGGAATAGTAAGTGTTTGCAGCCCATTGGCATGAGGAATGAGGAATGATTTGAAACACTCCTTGATGATGTCTAACTTTGGAAAGGAGCCGTGAAGGCCCCCTAATTCAAGAAAGGTGCATTTCCAGACCTACTGCTTTCTTCCGAGAAAGCTGTGGCTGGCTGACTCGGATGGGTGTTGGTTCCTCCTCTGGGCTGTTCCGACAGAAAGCATACATTGTCCTGTTTCCTAAACTGACTCCAGTCTCGACTCCCACAGAGCCTACACCTGGCATTCACTGGTAAGAGCCCAGTGCTTGTGCTGCTCTTCATCAGGTCAGAGCTTATTTGGCTTAGCAGAGTGGCAGCTAAGGTCCAGCTTGGCATCCCGGGTAAGGATAGAGAAAGGAGGATCTGGGACATTTGGGACTAGGATGGGATCAGTGATCAGGAGGTGGAAACCCAGGCAGGGAAGCTGGGACTAGGGGAAAACTGCACAATACTGGGGAGGGCTTGCAGACAGAGGGAGAGGGAAAAATAGGGCAACAGACTGATTTAAGATGATAAATGCCATCCAGAAGTCATGGCCCATGGAGGGTGCATACTCACCCTACCTGTGCTGGCTGTTCCCCGACTCTGAATCTTTGTTCTTCCTGGAGCTGCTGACAGTCTTTTGCAGCCCCCAAATCCTATTCGGTTAGTAGGCACAAAGCTGTATCCTGGGATCTCCCCAATATCTGCAAAGTTTCCTTCAGCAGTTAATAGGTGGTTGGGGAGACAATTTTCCTTCTCTGTTGGCTCACAGTACCTGAAGAGGGATCATCTTGTGTTTGGGATGACCCTCTCCAGACACCTCCCAGGGTGGGAGCCAAGTTCTGGGAAGGGACCTTCCAAGTTTTGGGCCCTTAAGCTATTTGGTACCAAGAGGTGGCCTGGAGGGAGGGAACAATACAAGGGGGTACAGGGGAGTGGTCAGTGCCTGCTGGCCCTCACCCACAGATGTTGGATTGGGTTGACATTGTGAGCAGACAGACTTGCCAACAAGCATCAGCAGTTTGAGCCCCTGGTGGGAAATGGGGGACAGTAGGTTTTTGGGAAGTGAATAGGAGGTTTCATGTTGTGACACAGCTGATGAGCAGGTGGACAGGGTGGCGTGGGACATGGTAAGGAAATGGCTCTGATGATGGAGAGCAGGGGATCAGAAACTGGGGCTCCTTTGGAGGGGTGCCATTCAAAGAGGCCAGGTGATCCATGACCTGATGGCACTGTCCATGGGCTGGGCAGGTGCAGCACACAGTGGGTAGCTAAGACAGTAGGTGGTATCCTGTCCCTGCCTGAAATGTTTGCCTAAGACACAATAGGAGACAGAAAAAGAGAGTCTCCTATTAGGCCTGCTTCCCATCCCAGGCCTTAGGTCCATGATTTCACAATACTCTCTTTCCCCAACCCCATAGGGCCCCCTAATGCCCTGACCCTAAACTGGCTCTGGGAAGAAGGCAGAGAACTGTCACTTGGTCACCCTGAGGAAGTGTACCCTTTTCTCCTCTCCTTAGTGATGGTAGATGAGTTTCCTCCTAGGGAAGAAAGGGGTTGTGGTTGGGAGGTAGTGGCAGATCTTCTTTGGGTCCAGAGGGGACACTAGGCCCAGCTCGATCTCTGAGAGCCTCCAGCATTTGTCCAGCCAAGCAAGGACCCAAGACACTCCGATGCAACTGCTGCTGGGATCAAGGCCTGTCAGACAGTTTCCTGGGACCCCAGAAGGGCCCTCAGAGCTCAGAGATAAAACTGCTCCCTCAGAGGAGCTCAGGGACAGCAGTGTTTTCTCAGAGAAGACCCTGAAATATGCCCACCTCAGGGGTGGGCAAGTGGGACTTCCTGAAGTCCCACAGGTTCTGCCTGTTCTGGTCAGAGCTGTCAGAGCTTGTGGCCTGGGATTTGATGACCAGGAGAGACAGATATCATCGGAGAGGCCAGGTGGGAAGATGGCTCTTTATCCCTCATTCTGTGATCTCTCCTACTCCTGGATGCCCTCCATTGCTGAGAAGAAATGGAAGCCACTGAGGGTGTGAGACTCAATGGAACCCAGAGAAGCCTACCTCATCTAAGACATAGACGTTGACTCCAGTGAAGACAGGGCTGGGATTCTTGCTTATTTACAAAGGTGCTGAGACATTTTTAGTTTCCTTAGTTAGAGCTACACTCAATGGTGTCCACAGAGCTTTGAAAAAAGAAAGTCTAGAAGAAAGGCCTTTGGTCCATATGCTCCCTCAGGGAGGACCCTGGTGATCTCTGCTTAGGACTTTGACACGGTTCCTCACTGTCCTTGACTCGCTTTGACCATGTCCAAGACATGAAAAGCCCCACTATGTGACCCACTTGTGTTTTGTGACAAGCTGAGACCCCACAATAAAAGGGACAGTTTTCTGGCAGTGCTGCATGTGCAGCCAACTACACCCCAATAGTCTCTGAACTATTTGGTATCGGAATGAGGTAAAATTGGTTCCCTGTGAACACTAGTTCTGCCCCTCAAGACTCTGAGAGAAGAGATTCCCTTTTATTTGAATGACCATGACATACAAAGCTACAAAATTGTTCAGGATCCTCAGTTGTACAGTGCTAGATCAACCCTCACCAGTGAAGCGATAATTTACTCTGGCATCAAATATTTCAGATATTTCTAGTACTTAATCCTGTATCTTAGAATTCTTAAGTTCTTAAGACACAGATCAAAAACAAACAAACAAACAAACAAACAAAAAAAAACGGGTCTGCTTCACCATGCCTACTCTGGTGCTATATATATATTTTTTTAATCTCACATGGTATCTGCTCACCAAGACCAAAAACAATACTCACAGGGGGACAGTCTTAAACATCAGGGTTGACAAACCCCATAAGTCAGCCAGACAGAGCTTGGGGAAATATGAGATAAAGGAACTTAAAAAAAATTAATTCCTAAATCTAATGCTTACCTTTAGCAACTGAGCCTTGAATGTGCAGGCCCTGTTTATCGTCTCTGTGGACATGATGTTGAGTCACAAAGGATGACTGGGAGTGGGGGATGGGGTGCCACAGTGATGGAGCCCACAGGCCAGCTCCACTTCAGATCCCTTTGTCCTAACTGCCTCCTCTTTGCCAGCTCTTCAAGCTCCATGATGCCTCTCAAAGTCCAGAGATCACCTGAGCCTTTTGGTTTTTGATGCCTGAGTAGGGGTCTCCAGTTTCTGCCTGGTAAGCCTGAGAGTCTCTGCATTGGGCAGACTGGCCACTCTGGGCCATACTGTGTTCACGTTCTCTTCTATAGCCTTTTATTACCTCATCTATGAACCCTTGCAGGGAACTGCAAGGAGTCTACTCCCATTTCTTAGCACTCACAAAACAATTCTAAAATAAATGAAACCTTAGACTATGTTGAGAAGTTTGTGTGTCATTTTTTCTGAAGCTGCTGAAACAATCTACATCAACATTTTCGTTCCTAAAATAAATATAGCCCCTTTTATGTTTCTTTTTCATTTGAACCTCACTTCTTTTTCTTTCTTTTTTTTTTTTGGCCACACCCATTTGATGCACAGGGGTTACTCCTAGCTAAGCGCTCAGAAATTGCCCCTGGCTTGGGGGAACCATATGGGATGCCGGGGGATTGAACCAAGGTCCTTCCTTGGCTAATGCTTGCAAGGCAGACACCTTACCTCTAGCGCCACCTCACCGGCCCCTGAACCTCACTTCTTACTGAACTTCGGAACTGAACTTCAGCTACAAAGTGGTACAAATATCTACCTCTGATTGGGTTGCTAGTACACGTCAGGGTTTAGTATGTTTTGCTCTCAGTTAATCAAGTGGGGTAAGTTTAACAGTATTGGAAATCAATGCCTAAAAAAAGAAAGAAGTTTTAATTTTTAATCACATGATTAGTAGTTTCAGGCAGTGTCCCAATACCTATTTGCCACCGGTGTCAATCTCACCAACATCCCCAAGTTCTCTCCCACCCACCATATCATGTCTCCATTAACAGGCACCTTTTTGGTTTGGATATCGTAGGTTGGATCTCATGCTTAGTGTTGGCTTTGCAGTTTAAATATATATTTAGGTCCAGATAGCATGGAAGTAGGGCATTTGCCTTGCATGCAAAAGGATGGTCCCCCGAGCCTGCCAGAAGCGATTTCTGAGCATAGAGACAGGAGTAACCCTTGAGTGCTTCTGAGTGTGACCCAAAAACAAAACAACAACAAAAAATGTATAAAAGGGGCCGGAGCTGTAGCACAAGCCATAAGGCACCTGCCTTGTGCGCGCTAGCCTAGGATGGACGATGCTTTAATCCCCTGGCATCCTGTATGTTCCCCCAAGCCAGGAGCGATTTCTGAGTGCATAGCCAGGAGTGACCGAGTGTCACCGGGTGTGGCCAAAAAAAAAAAGTATATACATAACACCGCACTTCTAGCTTTCTTTCTTTTTTCTTCTTTTTGTCATACTCGGCAGCACTCAGGGGTTACTCCTAGGTCTATATAGGCTCAGAAATCGCCCCTGGCAGGCACTGGGGACCATATGGGATGCCGGAATTCAAACCACCATCCTTCTGCATGCAAAACAAATGCCCTACCTCCATGCTATCTCTCCAGCCTCCTCCATAAATTATATATTTTTGGGGGCCACACCTGGTGACGCTCAGGGGTTACTCCTGGCTATGTGCTCAGAAATCGCTCCTGGCTTGGGGGGACCATGTGGGACACCAGGGGATAGAACCGTGGTCCATCCTAGGCTAGCGCTGGCAAAGCAGATACCTTAACCCTAGCGCCACTGCTCCGGGCCCCCAAACATAACTTTTAATGCTAGTTTCCCCAAATGGCAATTCTCAAATCTACATGTCAGTATGTTCCCCCCAATTGAATTTCTTTTTTGTTTTGTTTTTGGGTCACACCCGGCATCGCTCAGGGGCTACTCCTGGCTCTACACTCAGATATCGCTCCTGGCAGGCGCAGGGGACCATATGGGATGCCAGGATTCAAACCACCATCTTTCTTCATGTAAGACAAATGCTTTACTTCCATGCTATCTTTCTGGTCCCGGCCATTTGTTATTTTTGCAGAAGTGTCCATTTTCTTTCCCCATTTTTCTCTAGGGATTTTTGGATGATTTGTGACCCTTTAGTTGATGTGTGAATATTTCCTCTCATCCAGCTGGGCATCTTTGAGGTTTTTTATCCTATACTGCTTTTTTTTTTTTTTTTTTTTTTTGGTGTTTGGGCCACACCCGTTTGATGCTCAGGGGCTACTCCTTGCTATGTGCTCAGAAGTCGCTCCTGGCTTGGGGGGACCATATGGGACGCCGGGGGATCGAACCTTGGTCCGTCCTACGCTAGCGCTTGCAAGGCAGACACCTTACCTCTAGCGCCACCTTCCCGGCCCCTCCTCTACTGCTTTTATGCTAAGCAGATATTTGTTAATTTGATGTCCTTTTTTTGTATATGGTCTTTGCCAATGGAATAGAATCATTGAAGATATAAATCTAGGGAGCATTTTGCCTATATTTTCCTCAATGTATTTTATGGATACTGGTCTCAAGGTCTTTGATCTTTGAACTGACACCTGAAGTAAGATATAGATCCAGCACTTTCTTCTTACTGTGTGGTTATTTAATTTTACACCATTTGAAAAGGTTATCTTCACTTCCTTTACTTTTCTCCTTCCTCTCTGCCCCCCCCCCCCCATTTTGGTTTTTGAGTTACACCCAGAAGCGCTCAGGGGGTTACTCCTGGTTCGGCGCTCAGAAATCACTCCTGGCAGACTTGAGGGACCATTATGGGATGCCAGGAATTGGACCTGGGTCTTTCCCAGGTCAGCAGCATGAGACAAATCCCCTACCTTCCTGCCCATCTAATTTCCTATTTAAGGCTCTGTGATTCAGTTATTCATGGCAGAGTTTTTTTAGATCTAGCTTGAGATTAGGACTTAATTTTGAGTCACAAGTTAGAAAGTTGGTGCTCAAATTTGGGGGAGGGTGGGCTCAATGAGTCATAAAGTTGAAGTAGAGAAGAGTTAGAACACTCAGTGTGTAGAGACACAAAGTGGAAAGCAGCTAAGGTTCTCCTGTAAATTTGGACAACAGCTTCCGATGAGAACTGGGTGATCTGTACACACCCAATGAGAAGATGAGTGCCTAGAAGATGGAGTGCCTAGCAGAGCAGTCAGGCATGTGTCTGCAGAATTTTTCATTTAACTCTCTTTTCTCTTCCTGTCCATCTCAACCACAAAGAGATTTTGGTAAAACAATATGTTTGAGTTCTATGGTAAAATTCAGTTTAGCCGGGCCCGGAGAGATAGCACAGCGCGTTTGCCTTGCAAGCAGCCGATCCAGGACCAAAGGTGGTTGGTTTAAATCCCGGTGTCCCATATGGTCCCCCGTGCCTGCCAGGAGCTATTTCTGAGCAGACAGCCAGGAGTAACCCCTAAGCATCGCCGGGTGTGGCCCAAAAACAAAAAAACAAACGAAAAAAAAGATTCAGTTTAGCCACTGTGTGTGTGTGTGTGTGTGTGTGTGTGTGTATGTGTAGCTTCATAACAGCCACTGGGGTGTGTGTGTGTGTGTGTGTGTGTGTAGCTTCATAACAGTCCTCTGTGTGTGTGTGTGTGTGTGTGTGTGTGTGTGTGTGTGTGTGTGTGTGTGTAGCTTTATAACAGTCCTGGACAGCCATGAGCTCACCTCTACATGCCAACAATGTAATTAGTGCTTGAACATAAAGCAATTCTGGGAGTTTCTTTATTCACCTTTAGGTAAATAAAAGTTTCAACTTAGGTAAAATGGAGGAAAATTTTGAGATTTGGAACCAACAATTACCCCTTTCATCAGTTTGCTCTTATACTCAAAATGCAGATACAAAATGATTATGGGTGAATGTCTCTACTTTTTTTTTTATTTGTTTTTGGCCACACCCAAAGATGCTCAGGGACTACTCTCTTGGCTCTGCACTCAAGGATCATTCCTGGTGGGACTTGTGGTGCCAGGGATGGAACCGGGCCAGTCACATACAAGGCAAACACCATACCTGTTGTATATTGCTCTAACCAGCACTTTCTGTTTTTACTTTTGGTATGAATGCAGACATATAAGAACAACTTAAGAAATCATTCTCAAGTGTTTAATTAAAATTCATATAGCATTTAACATGTAGATATTCAAACTCTCACTGACATATTTTAAATCATTTGCACAACATTTTGAGGTTAACAACATGCTAAAAATCTACAAATATACAACACAAAAATACATTTGGAGTCCATTCCAATGCAAGTTGAAAACACTTTAATTGCAGACAATGTAAAGATATTTATAAACCAAAACTACAAAACAAGCACATAAAAGTTTTCCTTTTGAATATTTAATAAAATACTGCTCTGTATAAGATGAAAAATTCCAGTTACTTATAAAATAGTTATGCGAGGAAAAATATGTAGGTATGAAATACACATATTATTTAACAAGCAAAATGTTGAACACTTTGACGGTACCTCACTCTATTCATGATCAAAACAGACAATAATGCTCAAGCAATGCAGACAAAAGGAAATGAGAGAGACTTGATGGAAAACAAGGCCCAAACAGACCAGCTGAAAGTCCCTTGAACTGGAAGGGAAACACTGAAATAAAAGAACCGCACCCACTGTGGATCAAAATTTCATTCCTATTATTTCACAAGAAGTGATCGAAGAATTTGGCTTACAATTATTGAAATGTCTAAAGCTAAATTACTTGGGCTGCTTTATTAAATAGTAAACCAACTACTGAAATAAAAGCAATAGATGTAGTACTGCTGGGGAATTAAACCCACATTTTTTCAAGGTTTAATGATGTAAAACTTGGGAAATCAGAGTCCCCATTATAAATTGCACTTGAGATGGCTGAATGCATTGATTGAGCAAGGCATTATGTTGGCTCAGTGAAACACACACACACAGCACACACAAACACACACAGCACACAGCGCAATGGAGTGCTGACATTCTGAACTAATAAACTGTTTCCTTCCTCCTTTCATTATTGACTTTTCTCTCAAAGAGAAGGTTCTATGATGTCCGAATTAACTGGTAGGTATGCTATTGCTATCCTGCTGGCCTGGCCTGGTACTGTGCTGTGTGGTTCAACCGTCTGTTCTTTGGTGAAGGACAGAGGTCTGACAACTAAACTTCTGGTCTGCAAAATTAAAAAAATGCTCTGCCATGATCAACCTCTTGACTAGGACAAGAAGCTTCTACAGGAAAAAAAAAAAAAAGGCTGTTTCACTAATGAAGCTATAGAATGTACACAAAGATGCTGCCCAGCAAAGTGTTACTAAAGCCTCAGGGAACTTCTTTGATTTATGTTTTCAGACAGTTATCATTATTCTCTCCAAAAAATTAATTGTCCTACACAGTAAAAACATAAGTTGGAAGCTGGATGGTATCAAATAAACCAACCAATAGGCAAGTTAAAAAAATTAAGAGTTCAAAAAAAAAAAAAATTAAGAGTTCAGAGCTGTGTTGGCAGTGAGACAAAGCACACTGGAACTTTAGTAATAGGCAATCTGGAAAATTACAGTTTTCCGATTAAAAGAGTAGAATGAGGGCCCGGAGAGATAGCACAGCGGCGTTTGCCTTGCAAGCAGCCGATGCAGGACCTAAGGTGGTTGGTTCGAATCCCGGTGTCCCATATGGTCCCTCGTGCTTGCCAGGAGCTATTTCTGAGCAGAGAGCCAGGAGTAACCCCTGAGCACTGCCGGGTGTGGCCCAAAAACAAAACAAAACAAAACAAAACAAAAAAACAAAAGAGTAGAATGGGGCTGGAGAGATAGCATAGCGGCAGGATGGTGGTTCGAATCCCGGCATCCCATATGGTCCCCCAAGACTGCGGGGGCAATTTCTGAGCATAGAGCCAAGAGTAACCTCTCTCTCTCTCTCTCTCTCTCTCTCTCTCTCTCTCTGGGGTTATTCCTGGTTATTAGCTCAGAAATTGCTCTTGGCTCTTGGGACCATATGGGATGCCAGGGAATCGAACAGCAGTCTGTCCTAGGCTAGCGCAGGCAAGGCAGATGTTTTACCGCTCTGCGCTACCTCTCCGGCCCCCAGATTTACTTTCTTGAGCTAAAAAGCTATACTCTAGTCTGAGGATTCAATGATTAGATATGCCTTATTTAACTGGTTTCTTCTTTCTTCCCCTGCCTTTCTCTTGGTTGCCACTCCTTAAAATCAGTAATATAGAACAAAAGTTAATGCCTGATGAGAGGAAAAAGGAAAGAAACAATAACAAAACGGAACTGAGAATTCCTTATCCCTCCTATCACTAAGGGGGAGAAAAAAAGAGACCTTCTCATCTTTTTAGCTCTCAAATAACTACTTACCCCTCTGAAAGACAAGGAAAGTCTCCAATTGAAACCACATCATACCTCCAGGTATAATTCATTTTCTGTCAAACTAAGTGTAAATATTTTAAAGACTCTAGCCTCGATGATACTTAAATCACTGAGTCTAGTCTATATAAACAAATGATAAAACTCAGAAGAAACTGTGAAATGGAATGATGAGCCTGGAAGGATCAATTTTCAAAATTCATTTAATTTACTTAAAAAAAAAAAAGAAAGGGTACACAGCAGAGCTGATGCTGAACAGGCCCATTTTAGAGCTCCTGGGTGATCTGAGTCAGTCCCACCCAAATAGTAATGTTTCTGTTTCCCTTTCCCAGAGTCCAACTTTTTCAGAAACATGGGTCTCTATGGGGTGTGAGTGGACAGGAGAAACCCTTCAAGATCCTCTCTGGGGGGCGATACTTCACACACGGGACAGGCCTGCAGGTAGGTGTTATAGAAGAGATGAGACAGAAGTGTCTCTCTCCACCTATCTAGGCCTCCCCATGAGGGGCCTGAGGGCATCACGCTTCCTGGCACTGCTGCAGGGTGAAAAACGACACCCAGGAAGTAATGAGTACAGGGTACACTGGTGCAGTCACCTGCGTTTGTTCATTGTAGCTGCATAAGAGATGTCTCTTTCCAAACACATGGAGTGTGAGAGACAGAAAGGACAAATACTGAGAACTACTTTAGCCTCATTCATTACTAAAGATAAACAAGCAATTATAAGTATTTCCAACAAGAAAGGAACACAAACATCTGAGCCCAGGAAAGGAGATGAAAACTGAAGACACTTGCAGGACAGGAATAACTGACAATGAATGTTTATCTGTTAGGAAATAAAGGCACTACTAATATACAAATATTCTATGATTATTTACAGAAACTCTGGAACCCAGTTAGGGAAAAGAATCTAGTTTTGAAGAGTATTTTGGAAAATTGAGGACTCAAAGCTGAGTTTTCAATGAGCTAAATAAAGTGATATAATAAGCAACTTTGTAGAAAGATCATGGTGCCTACTCTAAAAGGATAACTTACTTTTGTTTTGTTTTGTTTTGTTTTTTGGGCCATACCCAGTGATGCTCAGGGGTTACTCCTGTCTCTGCGCTCAGAACTTGCTCATGGCTTGGGGAAACATATGGGATGCCAGGGGCATCGAACTCCGGTATGTCCTGGGATAGCGCGTGCAAGGCAGACGCCTTATGGCTTGCGCCACCGCTCTTGCCCCAACTTACTTTTTGTTTGATAACTTACTTCTATAAAAATATAAGCCTATCAACAAAAACCAAAAGATAAAGAGATATATATATGTATATAGATAAAAACATAGGCCCTGGTACCACAGAGGAATTGTCACCAATTTTAAAAAGTTTTAATAGCCACAACTTTAACAATATACACTCACACAATATGCACAGACAAGAAACCACTGACCAGCTTGGCATGAAGCAAAGGAAGGAATGAGGAGAGGCTTCCTCACAATCCATGGCACCAACTGATTGTGCCTAAAGACAGCACAGTTGTGGGCTACTTAATCATTTAGAATCCTATCAACTAACACAACTCTGCAACAGAGTGCCTGGGTATGATGAAGCAGCTAAAGAGCTATATGCAAATAAAAAAATTAATTAACAGCATGATTCATATTTTGTACTTTATTCTTCTTTGAAAAGTAACTACGAATCAATTGCTGTACCCTGTAGTAGTTTCTGAAACTTGTCTTAGAAATTATTCATGCTGGTTCTTGAATAATCCAGAAGTTGTGATGACTCAAAAGTCTAGATTGCTCTTTCAAGTTCTAAGAAGCCGGAGGAAAGCCAGTATGTATGTAAAGTGGCTTTGGTACAAAAATGAGAATAAAGCAGGCTGGCAGTGCCACCATCTGATTTGGTGCTGGTTCTAGTACTCTGAGAGGAAAGGGCACAAAAGCAGAAATACTCAGAAATAAGACCATCCTCCAAACACAGTTACAGGGCCAAAGAGAAAGCCACGTTCAGTGAGCTATGCTCCAGGCCCCATTTTCATGCTCTAATTATCCTCAACAAACCGCATAAGAAATGCTGATAACTGCAACCCGATGTCAAATTCAGGGTTTGGGATGTTTTGAAAATGGGCCACTGGTCAGAACGGTACTTCTGAGCCTGCAGCTAGCCCACTGCTTTTATTTTTAGCATGGGATTTAATTTGTCCCCACTCTTCTCTTTTTTTACCGCTTTGTTGAGGTATAATTGATTTAAACTAACTGCACAGATTCAAAATGTGCAATCTGATGTGTAACCTTTTAAACATCATGAAAAAGGCTGAAGACAAGAAAAAGTGTACCACTGAAATGTTTTAAAAGAGCACATTCTAAGTTTTTGAGACAGGTCTGGGGTTATAAAAGGAGGGTGAAAAGAAAAGAAGTGAATGTAGTTCCAACTACTACATTTATTCAGAAGGTTTGGAAATACCAAAATTGACAGCCAGCTTCCTGGGTTTTCTCTTGGACGAACTTGGTGGTACCTTCCGGAAAGGGGGGCCCTGGCCCTGTGTGTGGGTGTTCCTGGGGGTGTTGGCAGGAGCTTCGGGCTGTAGGCTGGGAACAAGCTCGGCCGAAGGGGACGGGTTTTCCTGGCTGCTGCCTCTGCTGACGTCAGGTGATGGCTGATTACTCTGTGGGGTGGTGGTGGTGGGATAACTTTGGGTCTCCTTATTCTCATAGTTCTTTCTGCTTGCAACCCGTTTTTTAGTGACCTTTAAGGAATAAAAGCATTCGTCACATGTGTGCACCCAGAAAGCTAAGGTACAAAGAAGCAATCGAGCAGACTGTCAATCTGTCAGATTCTGGCTGATGACTTCCACTCTAACTTACAAACCAACATCAGGAAAATCAGGGAATATATTGGTAAAAAAAAGGCATCAGTTTTACCCTACCTGAGTTGAAAACTATTGGTATTTCTGATTTTAAAGCACTCTGCTCTTCAGGGTATCAATAAGGCCAAGAACAGGATTCAGTATTTGGTCCCAGAACCCAGAGCTCCCAATTCCTATGCCTGAGTACGTTGGGGATGGGCACCGAAGAGGAAGCCTCGTTCCCCCACACACCCCAAGAAAGGGCATCTATCTAAAGCAAGTATCATTATTATTTTTCACTAAAATGACTAGAGATTACCACTAGACACAAAACCAGACTTAGAGGAAGCAGGCCAGTCTGAGTGAGACTATAGCTCCAGCAGTTGGCTTTTGATGGCACCAAATAAATACTGAACAAAACAAATTGTACCAGTAGTGTTTATTAGAAGAGGAACTATTCATTGAACAAACTTCCCACAAGACTCACCTGCAGTGGTATGAACTGATGATGCACCCTGGAGGGTCCCCCACCAGCCAGAGGCATGGTCCCTGCAAATGCAGTGTGATGAAAGGCCTTCCCAGGAGCTGGCCCCGGCGGGCACCACGGCACAGAGCCAGGGAGATGGGTGGGTGGCGGCATGATGGTGGCTGCAGAGATCCATAGAAAAAGTGCTCTGAGAAAAGCTTTTGTAAAGCTCTTAAATGCAGGGCTTTCTGTGACTTCCTTTCCCCTTGGTCAAAGTGGGGGCACTCTCAACCTGGCATTATTACTTTTGCTTCCCCAACTGTGTACTCTGGTTTCATGACCTACTGATGGGCTTTCTGCATATCTCAGGAACTATTTACAGAACATAGGGTTTCAGATCTGCTCTCAGGGGAGAAACCCAGGGTGCAAAGAGAGAAATCTTAAAGCTCACCTGGCCCCAGTGCTAAGCTGCTTCCATAGTGATCCCAGCCTACAAAGAAACCAAATAGACTCAAGTCTGGAAAGCGCAGTGCTGCCACAATCTTTCTTTCTCTCCAACTATTGACAATTCAGGGACATTTTTTTTTGAGGGGCTGGGGGTACAGGACATACCTGGTGGTGCTCAGGGTTTATTATTGGCTCTGCACTTTGGGGTCACTCCCAAGAGGTTTGTGGGAACATATGGGGTGCCAAGCATCAAAGCTGGGATGGTCACATATGAGAAAAAGCAATTTACCCAGCCCTGGAACTATCTCCTGTACTAAGCAGGGAAATACATCTCTAAAATGTATGCTCACTTTTAAAAAGGCCAGCAGTTCCCAAACTGGACACTTGTTCTGACTGAGCCTGGTAGGGCTCACATTTACAGGAACCAGGCATAGGAAGCCACTACTACTAAGCTAGGGCCCCTAGCATTTAAGACCAATAGGGTTGGAGGGTGGGGACAGGCAATTGCTTGAACTGAGCAGAACTGCATCTTCAGGCCCTTGTAATGGACTGCTGCTGTGGCTGGCAGAGAACTGGAAGGAGAGGTTCTCCATGGCCCCTGAGCACCCCTTGGGGGCTACAAAATATGAGGTCCCTAAGAAGTACATACTGGCATGCTATTTATTATGAAGTTTAAGCAAAGAAGAGATCACAGCATCATTGGCCTTCCTTGTACTTCTAGTGAGGATTATATCTATATAGGTTCTGGGGGTGATAACTGCATACAATATATTCAGAAAAGTCATTTTTCTTGGAGCCAGAGTGATAGTACAGTGGATCGGGTGTTTGCCTTGTAATATAGCTGACGTGAGTTCTATTCCCACTATCCTATATGTTTCCCCTGTCCCTGCAGGGAGTAATTCTTGAATAAAAGCCAGGAGTGACCCCTGACATTGCTTGGTATGGCCCCCAAATAAAAAAAAAAAGGATTTTTCTTTACTTAAAATAAATTATTAGTTTCCAAGACCACTATATGAAGATGTCAATTGCTATTGAATAGAAGGGATAAAATGGGGTGAGATAAATTGTCCAATGAACTGAAAACTGAATTATAAATGATAAAATATCCATTTACAAAGGGATGCTAGATGCAGGTGATCTAGAATAAAATAGAAGTGGGATCCTCATAAGTGACCTGGCTTTCCCGGCAACTGTCAAAGAGCCTGGACCCATTGCTGAGTCCAGGTCTTATCCCCCTTCTTCCACTACAGTAACATGTAGCCAGGAGTTACCTTTGTGCAGAAGATTCTCAGAGAACAGAGAATTGGAGGAGTGCAGAAACCTTCCTCAAGGGCAGTTATTTTGTGTGTGTGTGTTAGGGAGAGCTTGAACTGGTACTCCATGTTCTACTCCAAACCTTCCTCAAGGGCAGTTATTATGTGTGTGTGTGTGTGTGTGTGTGTGTGTTAGGGAGAGCGTGAACTGGTACTCCGTGTTCTACTCCAAACCTTCCTCAAGGGCAGTTATTATATATATATATGTGTGTGTGTGTGTGTGTGTGTGTGTGTGTGTGTGTTAGGGAGAGCTTGAACTGGTACTCCATGTTCTACTCCAAACCTTCCTCAAGGGCAGTTATTGTGTGTGTGTGTGTGTGTGTGTGTGTGTGTGTGTGTGCGTGTGTGTGTTAGGGAGAGCTTGAACTGGCACTCCATGTTCTATGGCTCTGGTCTGATCCCAAACGCTCTCCCCCCCACCCCCGCATCATGTCTTACACCTTGCACTTAGATGATCACTATTTTAAACCTCGATTCTCCCAAGCCATCACTGTCCTGCCACAGTGTGGGAAGGTAATATTTTTCTAGGTGAATCTGCAGATTTTGGTTGCAGGCCAACTTCTTCCAATTCCTTTTTACATTTCTAAACATTTTATTTCTGGTGCCTTCAAAATTTGTGGCTTTAAGACATTTCTAAAAGTGGTAACAATTTTCAGAAGAACGAACTTACCTGTGGGTGGGGGGAAAACCGGAGGGAGGGTCCCTGGAGGGGCAGCAGGGTATCCTGGTGCAGGGAAGATTGGTGGAGGCAAAGGGAAATTCATCCCAAAGGGGCCCTGTGGAGGGAATGCTATAAGCAAACAACAATAGAAGTCCCTGAAAGCCCAAGGGGGACAGGAAGACTCCAAGGCGCTCACCAGCTGCTGGAGAGCAGAGAATGCAGCTCTCTCCTGGGCTTCGTTTTCTGATGGACACTGGGGGCCCTGTATGAACAAGCCGTTGGACAGTTTGACTTGGCAAATCGTCATTGTCTGCAACGAAGAACGGGCCATGATGGAGTTAACTGGGGCCTCACAGCCCACGTGCCAAGGCAGCCTGACAGTTAATTTTTTTTTTTTTTTTTGGTTTTTGGGCCACACCCGGCAGTGCTCAGGGGTCACTCCTGACTGTCTGCTCAAATATAGCTCCTGGCAGGCACGGGGGACCATATGGGACACCGGGATTCGAAGCAACCACCTTTGGTCCTGGACCGGCTGCTTGCAAGGCGAACGCTGCTGTGCTATCTCTCCGGGCCAGTGACAGTTAATTTTTTTTTTTTTTTTTTGTTTTTGGGCCACACCCGGTGACGCTCAGGGGTTACTCCTGGCTATGCGCTCAGAAGTTGCTCCTGGCGTGGGGGACCATATGGGACGCCGGGGGATCGAACCGCGGTCCGTCCTAGGCTAGCGCAGGTAAGGCAGGCACCTTACCTTTAGTGCCACCGCCCGGCCCCTACAGTTAATTTTTTACCTTTTTTTCCTTCTGATTTTTTATTAAGGTACTGTGATTACAGAACCATTTATAATAGAGACAAATATTCGAACACTGGTCACTCTTCCAGCTCCATCTCCACTCCCTACACCAGCTAAACTTTTCCCCCAGAGACCTAGGTTCCCTCTGGTCTTCCCTACCCCCACACCACCTAACTCACCCCTCAACCTCCATCTTCCTCCTTAACAAGTCCATTTTAAGCTTTATTCATTTAATTTGGATCTCATGACAGTCAGTTTACACTTAAATTGTAGTTTAGAGCTTATTGACCAGCTAATTTCTTTTTTAATGTTTTTGTTTTTTGTTTTTGGGTCACACCTGACAGTGCTCACGGTTACTCCTGGCTCTATGCTCAGAAATCGCTCCTGGTAGGCTCAGGGGATCATATGGGATGCTGGGATTTGAACCACTGTCCTTCTGCATGCAAGGCAAATGCCTTACCTTCAATGCTATTTCTCCAGTCCCCCTAGCAGCTAATTTCTAATATCTTAAATTCTGGCTGAATATCAGTTCTGGTTTCTATCATGTCCAATGTAGACATAAGACAAGTAGACATAAGACAAGTAGATGACAGAAAGGAGGGAGTCTGTGAGACTGTGGTGGAGAGTAGACCTGTGCCTGTGGCTCTATCTACAGGTTTGGGTTCTGAAGAAATGAAGCAGCCAGACCAGGAAGTCTGCCTCTGAGCTGCTCCAAAGAAAAAAACCAACCACCTAGCAGTCCTGTTCCTTGATTTCTAGCCTTAAGTATAGGTCACTTCCCCAAGCTCCATGAAACAGCTCAAAGAAATGCATAGTGGCCCATAGTACCTGTGGTGTTCGGAGGAAGGAGAAGTCTGGTTGTGGTAGTCCAATGAGAGAACAGATGCGAGAAAGTTCTGTGACTGATGAGGACACTGGAGGGATCTGGCTGGGCGTAGGCCAACACACATTCTCCATAGACTGAACATGGTGGTACTCTGCGGCACTGTGAGGTTTATTTGCATGCAAGGCTGCCAAAGCCCAGAAAGAGACCGATGTGTATTAGATAACAGCCCAAACTATTCAATTCTGCAGAACTTAATGGAATTGCAAGACACTGTTTTTATTTTTTTATTTATTTATTTTTGTTTGTTTTTGGGCCACACCCGTTTGACGCTCAGGGGTTACTCCTGGCTATGCGCTCAGAAATCGCCCCTGGCTTGGGGGGACCATATGGGACGCCGGGGGATCGAACCGAGGTCCGTCCTATGCTAGCGCTTGTAAGGTTATCTTACCTCTAGCGCCACCTTCCCGGCCCCTGTTTTTATTTTTTAAGACATTGTTAAAAAACAAAAAAAACTGCTGCTGCAATATTATCAATATTTCATATACAGGAAGATAATCAAAATGCTAAGCCACATACTGAACAAGTATATAAGTTACATTTTTTGTGTTTGATACACAGCCAGCAGTACAGCCAGCTCTACACTCAGGAATCACTCATGGCAGGGACCAAATTAAATGCTGGTGGGGGGGAGCGGAGAGATAGCATGGAGATAAGACATCTGCCTTTCATGCAGTGGACAGTCGTTCAAATCCCGGCATCCCATATGGTCCCCTGTGCCTGCCAGGGGTGATTTCTGAGCATAGTGCCAGGAGTAACCCCTGAGCACTGCCAGGTGTGACCCAAAAACCAAAACCAAAACCAAAAAAAATTAGATGCTGGGGATTGAACCCAGCTTGGCTGCATGCAGTAGGCAAATGCCTTATCTGCTGTACTATTTATAAACATGTATATTCCTACATATTTTTAAATTAAATTAGGGGGAAAAGCTAGAATATGAAACTCCTGGTTGGGCTACTAAGTAAAGAATTCTTATCTGTAATAGGACAATTTAAATATTATAGGAAGGGGCCAGAGCAGTGGCACAGTAGTAGGGAGTTTGCTTTGCACGCAGCTGACCCAGGATGGACCTCCGTTAGATCCCCAGTGTCCTGCATGGTCCTCCAAGCCAGGAGCAATTTCTGAGCGCATAGCCAGGAGTAACCCCTGAATGTCACCGGGTGTGGGCCTCCCAAACAAAATTTCACAAGAAGACAATTATGGCTTTTCTAATAAAGAAAAGGAAATTTATTGTAAAAAATAAGAGACCATGTTAAAAACTTGTTTTTGGATTTTGAACTGAGTGTGATTATTAATATAATTCACTTACTTATCTTTTTAATTTGTTTGGACTGGGAAGAAGGTTCATGTCCTTCCTTTTTATTAGTGACTTCACTACCAATCTGCTTCATTTCATTCTTATGGTTCTCTGGGTCAGAGCTGTCGATTTTCAGAATTTCTTTAAGCATTCGTGTTCCTTTCTGTAGTGAAGATTGGTATGGAGATAGTGTGGAAAGAAAGAAGTGGCTGAGATCAGTTATAGAGTCTGAGCCGCACACACAGAGCAAAGGAAAACCAGCAGACTAGAATGGAAATACCCACTCTCTCTCTTGGCATAGGGCTAGGATGCATCAGTCTGTGACTAGACTTTTGACCAAAGTGCTGAGTAGCAATATGAGGAAAGGTAAACAGCTATAGGCTAAGGTGGTAGGTGTGACAAGGACACGGTGTTTAGGCTTGGGAAAGTGGGGTGACAGCCACACAGGGTCAGGAAGCAGGGCTAGTAATTGGGAAATGACCCTTCACCAACCATAGCAAATGATTGTGGAGACAAATGTTCTTCACTTGGTTCTTCATGAGATGACTGGCCTTCATTTTCTTTGAGGAGACTCAAGGATGCTAAGAAGTTTTCAATTCCAGGGCTTGGCTAAAAGAATCAATAGTTTGAGCATTGAGATGACAGTATAAGGTTATACAAAAAGCTAAATTTTACATATAAAAATGGGAATTTAATTTCACCCAACCATCTTCCTGTTAAAATTTAAGAAGAAAAATTGAGTAAATGGACTTTTACCTTATTCTTAGTATTTGGATAACCAGTCACAACCTTTTGGTTTTCTGAGACTTCTGCACTTTCATTTCTCTTCAATAATTTAATATTACATTTTCCAGGCCCTCCAACTGTCTATAAAAAAGTAAAGATGCATTTTGTGAACAAATAAAATTTATACTTACTTACTTAATTTATACTTACTGTTCCAAATAAATGTAAAATTTTTATTTGCTGTTTTCCCTTTTATATCATAATGTTAAAAGTCTGTATAGTGGGCGGTAAAAACAATCATATGCATCATCAACTTCCTAATATTTAATAGTCCCTTCAATTATGACTGTAAGCAACAAGCCATAGTAACAGTGATTAAAATATTTCAACAGAATTAATTTTCTTTTAAATCTTAAAGACCTGATTTTAACATTAAAAACATTATTTTGAAGAAGAGTTCATAAGCTTTACCAAAGAGGTCTATGGTAAAAAAATTTTAGGCAGTTTTTTCTTTAGAAGGAAAGAAAGTCTGTTTCGAGAGCCTAAGAGGGAGGCTGGAGAAAAAAACATAGACAAGAAGCCCAAGTTCAAGTCCCTATCCTGCAGAATCCCTGAGAATCACTGAATGATCTGGAGCACAAAGCCATGAATAGCCCTGATCTCCAGCAGACATGGCACAAAAACATATTGTGTGTGTGTGTGTGTGTGTAAATATATCAATTTACTGTGAATCTGCTTTGTGCCAAATATTTAGCTCTTTTATACATTTTTTTTGGGCCACACCCATTTGATGCTCAGGGGTTACTCCTGGCTAAGCGCTCAGAAATCGCCCCTGGCTTGGCGGACCATATGGGACACTGGGGGATTGAACTGCGCAGACACCTTATTCTAGCGCCACCTCTCTGGCCCCTTTTATACATTTTTTAAGACTTTCTCTTAAAATATGCATACAGAAAATGCCCATCATATTAAAAATTAAAACATTACATTTTTTTTTTTTTTTTTGGTTTTTGGGTCATACCCAGCAGTGCTCAGGGGTTACTCCTGGCTCTACGCTCAGGACTCGCTCCTGGCAGGCTCGGGGGACCATATGGGATCATAAGGGATGCCAGAATTCGAACCACAGTCCTTCTGCATGCAAGGCAAATGGGCAACCTCCATGCTATGTCTCCGGCCCCAAACATTGCATTTCTTTTTTTTTTTTTTTTTTTGGTTTTTTGGGCCACACCCTGTGACGCTCAGGGGTTACTCCTGGCTATGCACTCAGAAGTTGCTCCTGGCTTCTTGGGGGACCATATGGGACGCCGGGGGATCGAACCGCGGTCCGTCCTAGGCTAGCGCAGGCAAGGCAGGCACCTTACCTCCAGCGCCACCGCCCGGCCCCACATTGCATTTCTTTAGACTGAAAATATATTTTGAGGGCAGAAGAAATAGAACAGCAGTAGGGCATTTGCTTTTCATGTGGCCAACCAGGACAGATGGTGGTTTGATTCCAGGTACACCATATGGTTACCCGAGCTTGTCAGGAGCCATTTCTTTCTGTTTGTTTGTTTGTTTTGGGTCACACCTGGTTGTGCTCAGGGATCACTCCTGGCAGGCTCGGGGGACCATATGGGATGCCGGGATTTGAACCACCGTCCTTCTGCATGCAGGCAAATGCTCTAACTCCAATGCTATCTCTCCAACCCTGCCAGGAGCTATTTCTAAGTGCAGAGTCAGGAGTAACCCCAGAGTGCTGCCAGGTATGACCCAAAAACCAAAACCAAAAAAAAAAAAAAAAAAAAAAAAAGGGAAAGAAAATATACCCTATTTATTTCTGGCCACACCTGGTGATGCTTAGGGGTTACTCCTGGTATGCGCTTAGAAATCGTTCCTATCTTGGGGGACCAAATACGATGCCAGGGATTGAGCTACCATCTGTCCTGGTTGGCTGTGTGCAAGGTAAACACCCTACTGCTTGCGTCACTGCTCCGACCCCCCAAAAATACTTTTTGATTATAAAAAGTATAGAGAGCACCATCTACATAAAATAAAAGTAATATTCTTCCTTATCCCAATCCAGCTCTACAGAATTAACTGTGGACTCTTATGTTGATGATAAACACACCTTCAACATATTTTGCATTACTTATATCTGTACAGATGTATGTTTACTTATGTGTCCTGGCACGTAGAGCACTATCTTGCATGACAACCCAAGAAGTATCAGTTCAATAAGCAAATGAGTAAAGGTGAGTCAAATTTGGAAAATAGACTGCAGCAATCTGGGGCTGCTCCCATGGGTACTCCAGGGATGAAATGATGGCTTCCTGCATGAAGAGCAGCACTCAGTCCTTTGAGCAGCCTCTCTGGCCCAAAGTAGCAGTTGGACAAAAATTCTTCTCTCTGCATTTATGTATACACAAGCTGGCTAAGCATGTTTCTTTATGTTTATGACTGTACATGCATATGTAGATTTGTGTGAGAAAGACATATGTTACCTATTTCTACTTATCCCACTTCATTTGTATAACTTTTCTTCTTTATCTTCCTTGTTTTGGTTTTTGGGTTACACCTGGTGTTGCTCAGGAGTCACTCCTGGCTCTTAGGTCAGAAATCGCTCCTGGCAGGCTGGGTAGGGGGGCATATGGGATGCCAGGAATAGAACCTGGGTCCGTCTTAGGTAGGCCATGTGCAATGCAAACGTGTTACCGCTGTGCTATCTATCCATCCAGTCCCAATATAACTTCTTTTCTGTTCAGCCACTTCATATATGAGGACAACCAAATAAACCCTCCCTCTTCAGATCATGGTGATTTTTGTTTTCATATAGCCACTAACATCTGTTCTTAGGAGAAACAGTGGCAGTTGGACAGGATGGGCCCCTTCAGACAGAGGATGAATCTGAAGCTCTGAGAAGTACAGGGAATGGCTTTGGGGTCAATTACAACACAGCAGAATGGGGACATCAGGATCTCCAGGTTCAGGTCCAAACCCGGGACTCAGACTTGCAATCTCCTCTCCAAGTGAGTGCCAGAAATTTCTCCTGTGACACACCTCAGTGGCAGATTCAACAACTGAAATAAGAAAGTCAGCTACAAGAAGTCAGCTTCAAAGAGTGCTCACCTGTTTATGGGACCGACTCTCAGCTTTAGGACTCTTAGACGACTCTTTAACTGGAGACAAAGAAATAGGACTTTTGGTAAATCAATGCATGTGCTGCTTCCCAATTAACTCTATCAAATGTACCACAGCCAGGTACTGTGTTTCAAGTTCCCAGAACTGCAGGATCACCAAGGTCCGGATCTTGTGGGATTTATACTACACAAGAGACAGATACTCAAAGACAAAACCAATAAAGGAAAATGAAAAAGTGGCATTTAATTGTTGAATGGCAGATTTCCAAGGGTAGAGGGGAGGTAGAAAGGAAGAGAAGGAAGGAGGGAGCTAAGGACATAGAGGAGAACTGGGTGCTGAAAGGAGGTAAAGTGTATTATGTGTATTATGACATAATACTCTCTTGGTAGCAATATTGCAAGCCATAGTGTCTAAAAAAGAAAAAAAAAGAGGAAAGTGCTTGCCATAGAGGCAGGCTAGAGGGCAGGAAGAAAACTGGGGACATTGATGGAGGGAAGTTAACACAGGTGAAGGGATGAGTGCTCGAACACTGTATGACTGAACTCAACCACAGACAACTTTGTAACTTTATTTCATGGTGATTCAATAAATTAAAAAGAAAAGAATGAAAAAAAAAAAAAAAAGAAAGAAAAGGAGGTGAGGGGCCGGGCGGTGGCGCTAAAGGTAAGGTGCCTGCCTTGCCTGCGCTAGCCTTGGACAAACCGCGGTTCGATCCCCCGGCGTCCCATATGGTCCCCCAAGCCAGGAGCAACTTCTGAGCACATAGCCAGGAGTAACCCCTGAGCATTACCGGGTGAGGCCCAAAAATCAAAAAAAAAAAAAAAAAAAGAAAAAAGAAAAGGAGGTGAGGGAAAGGAAGGGGAGTTAAAAGCATGGGAAAGACACAGTAATTTTACAAAAATCAGAATAATAAAAAGTGAAATGACATATATGAGCATAAAACGTTGGTTAGAGATACATACAAGTAAACTACTTAATATCCCCCACCACATAGTTTACAAACTTTATTTATATTCTATGGGGCTGTGTAAGTAAGATGCCTATTTCTAATTAGCAGTAAGTTAAAAACATTCTTGCATTTTAATTAAATAAATTCTCTAAGCTACATCACTCTTTTTTTTTTTTTTTTTTTTTTGGTTTTTGGGCCACACCCAGCGGTGCTCAGGGGTTACTCCTGGCTGTCTGCTCAGAAATAGCTCCTGGCAGGCACGGGGGACCATATGGGACACCGGGATTCGAACCAACCACCTTTGGTCCTGGATCAGCTGCTTGCAAGGCAAACGCCGCTGTGCTATCTCTCCGGGCCCTACATCACTCTTATAGGGTAAAATCGAAGAAAAATTGAACACAGTTTTTCAGAAAAATGTATTTTTTATTTAGATTTTTTGTTTTTTTGTTTTTTGGGTCACACCTGGTGGTGCTCAGGAGTTACTCCTAGCTCTGTGCTCAGAAGTTGTTCTTGGCAGGCATGTGGGATCATGTGGGATGCTGGGATTTGAACCACTGTCTGTTCAAATCAACTTCGTGCAAGGCAAATGCCCTGCCATTATGCTATCTCTCCAGCCCCCAGAACAATATATTTAAAGAATATGCTTATTTTATAGTGCAGTATGTAGAAAAAAATAGTACACTCATAAAATATAGTATATCAGACACTACTCTGTCAGGAAGTTCAGCTTCTGTATTGCTTATTCCATCCAAATGCCCTTTTAGTAGTACGTTTGGTCAATGTTCTGCCATTAAGCCCCTACTTTAAATAGCCCCTAGCACTCTCTTCTTTATTTACTTTATTTTCATCAGAGTATTTATCATTGCTATAGGTTGTGAAATTCACTATTTAATTGCCCACAGTTCCATAATTAGGTGATAAAACTTATGTTTTGCTAATCATATAGCCAAGCATAAAGACGAAAACTTCACACGAAACAGCTGAATTAATACTAGGTAAATAAAAGAAATAAAATGAGCCAAGTTCTGAACATAAATGGGAATATGCTGCAATGTTGGGATTCATTAATCAAAGTTTAGGAAAATAGGTTAAGCAACTGTGCCTCATTCTTAGACGCATCAATTGGCACCTGAAACACAGCAAATACTGCAAGGAATTGAAAGAGTATAAAATGTTTGAATCACGTAGAAGTCGAGTCATAAAATATTTGCTTCTATTTTGACCAAAATCTGTACTACAGTTGGGAAGATGGGATGCATGTGTATTTCTTTTTAAATTTTATTTATTTATTTTTTGTGTTGAAGTCAAACCCAGGGCCTCACAGTGCTCTGCTGCTGAACACTATTTGCATGTACACTCAGGAGGAAACACTGAATTTTACCATGTGAGCTTTTAACCCTATGCTTTGGTTTGGTTTCATCTGTAGCTCTGGGGTATTCTCTGGAGATACTGACCAAGAGACCATGCATGGAACCAGGGCCTCCCACAAGCAAAATACATGCTCCAACCCTGCAAAAAGCAACCTGGCCCAGAACCGAGCTTTTTAATTTCCCCTAATTGCCCGCACCATTAACCTTAGGTACTGAAGACACAATTTATGGGGTACCTGGCTGCCAAAGAAATCAAACGGGCCAGAACTCTCTCAGGCTCCCAAAGAATTATCATTAATAAACTTTCTAGCACTTACAGAATCAAATCTGTATTTTATCACATTCAGTGATCAACCTGCATGAAAAAACATTTCCCTGACGGAAATTTTTAAAAGCAATCATTGATTCACTTTGTATATAGAAATAATAAAAATATAATAATGGGGGCCCGGAGAGATAGCACAGCAGCGTTTGCCTTGCAAGCAGCCGATCCAAGACCAAAGGTGGTTGGTTCGAATCCTGGTGTCCCATTGTAAAGGAAAAGTTTCCCCTGAGTTTGCTGACTGCCCTGATCACCTACCCCCTTTCACAATTCTGGGAACTTAAGTTTCCCCTGAGTTTGCTGACTGCCCTGATCACTCACCCCCCTTCACAATTGTGGGAACTTGTAGACCCAGTTATAGTTTAACTTTCTTTCTGTTCCTACATGGTTTTAACCTGGTCATGTTAACCCTGTAAGCTTGCACCTGCACCTTGCAAAAATGTGATTGAGCAAATGCCAGATGTCATGTACTTCCTAAAGCAAATCAATCTACTGTACCTTTCTATTGTTTGAAATACTATATACCGCTTGTAAGCTCATGGCTCAGGGATGGCAGTTTCTAGCTTATGCTGGATTCTAGCACAGCCCCTGCATATGCTTGAAATAACCCCACTGCTTTTGCATGAGACTGTGGTCTTGGTGTCTTTGAACGGCGCATCATTCTCCTGGACTTAACATTGGAGGTTCCACCGAGATATTCACGCCTGTTCAGGGACATCAACGCCTCACCTCGGGGTTCTGAGAACACCGGCGCCTAGGAGGTAAAATGTGCACTTGGTGTGGGCAGTGTGACTGCCATACGAGCCCGTGAGGGTTCTCGGTGGCGGCTGACAGATGTGTCTAGAGGGCCGCAGGTCACTGATCTGAGGGACGGCTCAGTGAGGTTTGGGGATCCCGAGGACGCTCGGAAGCCCTTCTGTATGTATGACCCTTAGTGGGGTATACATTTGTAAACTGCCCAAGTATCGGGACCTAGGTCAGATTCTGTTTGTCTGTCTACTGTTTTGTGTGAGTTGTTTCTCCTTGTCTTGTGTGACTTGTTTTATTAAGGAGCCCTAGGGAGAAGTGGCCAGAGGGGCCCTTCTCATCAGGGAGGAGGTCGGGCGAGGCCTCCTCAGCAGGGAACAGAAATCTTGGCTCCAAATGTAGGAGACTCCCACGGAGCTCCAAGGATCAGTGCAAGTCCCGGCCGGGCTTTCCAAATTGGGCATGAGCCCTTCGCAGAGCCTTTCAGGTTGGTTTGATTTCATTTTGATCTCATTTTTTAGTTTTGGTTTTATTTTTTGGCTTTCCACTTCTCTGGTTCATTCTCTCCTGTCTCTTTCTCTTCAAAACTGGAAGTTACTCAGTGAGGGAAAAATCCCTCCCAGTCTTGGAGAGGTGTGGAGTTCATTGGGCATGGCCCAAAGAGCAAAAGAAATTTGTAAAAGTTTAAAGTGAGAGTGAAGACCGGTCAATGTGAGTGGTAAGTGCTTGGCAGAATGTGTGGGGAATTTGTGTGATAACTGATTTCTTGACTGTTATTATCTATTGCCTTTTCTCAGTCAACCATGGAGCAGGCTCAGACTGCTTAGTCCAAGGTCTCTTGCTGGCGAACTTCCCAGAGGTGCAAAAATTGGTGTTAAGTGGCAATTTCTATACTTCCTTGTTATTTTCTGTTTCGTTGTGTTTTTGTATTTCAAGGCAGGCTCTGTTAGGGACAGGGCAAGGTGGTGGTCGCAAACTCTGCCTCTTTGCTGGCCAGCAGGACTTAAATTTGTCCTGAGGGGCTGGACTAAACACCTCAGCCAAAAGGTAAAATTCAGAAAAATCTTGAGAGCTGCCGTCTTGTTGCTTCTGACTGGGAAGCTAAGAAATTAGTCAGTTAAAAAATTCTTTACTGGAGCTTATCCAAGAAAGGGAAACTTACCCAACTCCCCCCTGGTTTACATATCAAAAAAAAAAAAAAATTGGAAATGGCTGGGAGTCCAGAAGAAAAAATTGGGTCTTTAAATCTCTTTTTGAGAAATTCCTCTAACTTAAAGGTTTCTTAGAATAAATAATTTGGTGGGAAATGTTGCAAAATATTGTAATTAACTTTTCTGATGAAACTGAGTTCTAATACAGATTGAAAAATGCCACCTGCCATAAGAAATTTCACCCACTCTGAGAAATTATCAATCAATTCAGAGACAGGTTCCAACAGCATTGTAATGTGGGAATAATACAAATTTTTATATTTCTATTTCTGTTTAAAATAATATTAAGAGGCCAAAACTGTGTGAAAAATGTTGTGGTTAGCATTTTGATAATATTGTTAATCTTGTGAACGCTTAATATTGTTGAAATAACTAAATCTAGATAACAATATGAAATTTAATGTGGTTTTAAGGTCTTAATGTAAAAATGCCTAGATTGTCTTTACTAAGTGTAATAAAGGAAAACTTGGTCCTGTCAGATAAAAGTAATTCTAGCAATTTGTTTTCTAATTGGGAAAAATAAAGAAATAAAAGTTTTAGGTATTTGTATAAAGTGCAGACCTTTTAAAATTGAAGTAAAATTATTCATATTTAATATCCCTAAGGTTTTTATAACAAGTTATACTGTAGTGCTTGGATGGTTACAATACCTGCTGAAGTTGCATCTTGTAAAGCTTAAGTAACTTGGTAACTGAAATTTAAGATATAACATGTCTGGACACTCATAAATTTGGCATTTTCATCAATAAACAGGGTAAATTTGTAGTAAACTCATTTGGACCTATAATTAGTTATAAAGCAGTAAGAAATTGTAAAATAAATTTTTAGAAACTGCAAAATGCTATGTTTGAAATAGTTAAAAAAAAAAAAGAACCATTTTGAATAATGTACTAAGTTGTTCAGAAAAGTAAAGTAATTAAAATTGAGTGAAAAAATCAGACTTTAAGAACTATAACTTCTCTAGATTGTAAATTTAAAATACTTTTAAGAAAATTTATGTTTTGCTTTGGTCTAAAAATCTTGTCAAATTTGGCATATAGGAATTTTAACATGAAATACATATAAAGCATAGCTTTTAAAATTTGTTTAATGTTTTAATTAAGTCTTATCAAATATTATTTATGTAGAAAAATATGTGGTTATGCAAAATAAAAAAAATATAAATTTAATACTGGGAAAAAAATAATAAAACTCTGAAAAAGAGTAGCCAATTGGTAAAACTGAAGGAAATTTGTAAAGTGAATTTAGAAAGGAAAAATTTAAAAATGTGTAAAAGGAACTAAGGAGGTGTACTAAAAAAGAAACTATCAGATTAAGTCGGATGATGATGATGATGATGATGATGATTAAAATGCCTCTAACTCAGGAATTAGCCAATGTTTTGTGCAAAATAATTTTGAATGTTTTGAACCATGTTATAGTGTTCATATGTTGTTGGGTGAAAATGAAATAATATGAGGTATTATAAACACCTAAAAATATATATAAAGGTTTTAAAAGGAAATAATCAAGAATTTAAAATATTGAGGTTCAGTTTAAAGGTGTTTAAAAAAAATAGTGATTGTTAATTGTAAAGTTTAAAAAAAAAAAAAAAAGTCTAAAGCCTGCCAGAAAATTTTGTAAAATATAAATTGCTGGTGTCTAATATGTTTTCTGCTTTAAGCTGAGTCCAGAAGAATAAGCAAACTTCTACTCTCTGTATGTAAATATATTTGCTGCCAAGAATATTAATAAGTGTATCACAAGGAACTTTGTGAATATGAACATGGTTTAAAGAATTAAAAATATGGAAAATCTTATTGTAAAAGCTTCTAGACAATAATCAGGTTTAGAATTTTTCTGTGCAAAATTAAGTAACATTTGTTTTTTTCTCTCCTCCTTAGCACTTTTAGTTCCATATTTATGTCATGGCATCAGTTTGCTTTGCATAAAATACAAACAAATGGGCCGGGCGGTGGCGCTAAAGGTAAGGTGCCTGCCTTGCCTGCGCTAACCTTGGACGGACCGCGGTTCCATCCCCCAGTGTCCCATATGGTCCCCCAAGCCAGGAGCAACTTCTGAGCACATAGCCAGGAGTAACCCCTGAGCGTTACTGGGTGTGGCCCAAAAACCAAAAAAAAAAAAAAAAATACAAACAAATTTCCTCTCTGCATGAGGAGTAATCCCCGTGCAAACAGGGAATCTTAAAATTAGTAAGGGGACCCCAAAGCCCTCTTTTGGGAAAATAATCAGGCTTGAGGTGGTGTGACGAGCAGGCACCTTTAGGCATCTGGCTAACAAAACCAGGAAGACATCAAGATAAATGGCCTGAAAAAGGAAATGGGAAATTTCCTAGGAGTTTCTGGACTAACTGCACTAACTAACTGGCCACGGCCACTCTCACCTTCCACCCTCAGTCTCAAGAAAAAAGGACTTAAGGTCAGAGTCTCTTCCAAGCCTGAAGAGGAGTGTAACAGGCTACCTCTAGGAAAATCCTGCAGTGGGTGAAAAAAAACAACAGCCATCCTCGAACCAACTCGTTCTTACATGAGCCTAGCCTAAGTGATTGTGACGTGACAAACCTGCTGTGTCCCCACCCTATTCTCAAAAATTCTCTGTGAGTATTGGGGGTGCCCCAAATGGAGATTTCTCCAGTAGTATTGTGTTTATGCAAAGGAAAGAGCCAACATTTTTTCAAATATCTGGTAAGGTACAGGGTGGAGGTGGAGAGAAAAATAATTTTTATAATTAAAGTAAAGTAACCTATGTGTAAAAGCATTCTCATTAATTGTACTGAAACAGATCATAAATTATAAATGCAAGCATTAGTTTAACTAAAAATAATTCAGAGCTGTTTGTTAATAATGCTATGATGCTTTAATTTCTGTTGTTTAACTTGTGTTATCATTAATTGTTACACCTCAGGTGTAAAAGACGGTTCTCTTAGATTCAGAACAAGTAAGAAACCCCCCCGGGAACCTCTTCATAAGTCTTTTTCAGATACTTCTCAAAAGCCCACAGCCTGGGTGGTCAGTGGCCTGGACGGACTATCTGAGACCTCAAAGGACCCCCCCTGCATATCCATCCGACTCAACTTCCTGGACCAGGGCAAAATGAAAATCACCTACTGTACCAGATGACAGCATGGGACTGTAAAACCACCGGTCAGGCATACTGGAAGCTCCCTTCCAGTTGGGACTGAATCGTAATCACCAGATTTGTAGTGAATCACACTTTTTGAAGAGCAGCTGGGGAAGGGGGCATAAAAAAAAAATGCCTTGCATTGCCCTTGAAGTTTTTAATCTGGCCTCCCATTATTGTGTGCTACTTCAGAAGCTGCCCAGAGTGCTATATTATAATTCTGATTTCTTTAAGGCAAGGTTTAGTAGCTGCTCTACCCTCGAGAACTGGTTTCCCTCACCCTGGCAGTTATCCTAGGGATGGGGTTAGCTGCTGAAATTAAAACAGGAACAACTGCGCTCTTAAGGGGGGGCGATCAAATCAGTAAGCTTGAAACAGCCGTCAGGCAAGACCTAAGAGAAATAAAAACCTCAGTTCAAGTTTTCAAAGACTTGCTAACTTCCCTGTCAGAAGTTGTGCTCCAGAATAGAAGGGGGTTAAATCTCCTCTTTGAACAGGAAAGTGGGCTATACGTGGCCCTCAAAAACACTGGGTTTGTACAGGCATCCATGGACATACTTAAAGAAAGGCTAGACAAAAGGGAACAAAAATCCCGGGTTCAAGACAATTGGTTTCAGTCCTGGTTCAAGCAGTACCCCTGGCTAACAACTCTAATGTCTGCCATTACAGGCCTACTTGTGCTCCTGCTGCTATTACTGACTATAGGACCTTATGATTATTAGGCAGCAATATAAGGCACTTAATCAAATAACCCAAGATCTCTAGGATTAGAGATCAAACAAAAGAAAAGGGGGGGATGTAAAGGAAAAGTGGTCTTGGTGTCTTTCAACGGCGCATCATTCTCCTGGACTTAACACCATATGGTCCCCCGTGCCTATCAGGAGCTATTTCTGAGCAGACAGCCAGAAGTAACCCCTGAGCACTGCCGGGTGTGGCAAAAAAAAAAAAAAAAAAAAAAAATTAAAGGAAGCCAGGCACACAGTTGCACACATGCACTTTTCTGACAAACTTACATTTTCTGTGAGATTCTTGTTTTCTTTGCTGACATTTGACACTGTTGTCACTGAAGCCAGATTTATGATGGTGAGACACTTGACTACTCTCTTGAGGTAGAACTGCACCCTGAAAATTGAAATTTTTATAAATGACTATAGCATGTCTTGATTTTCCTCAATTTTCAATAAATTATAATAAAAATTCAAGAGTTCATTTGAAGACATTTAAGGAATGCAGGAAAGTAAAAAAAAAAAAAAACAAAACAGGGGTCTAAAAGATAGCAAGGAGTTAAGGTGTTTGCCTCACATGCAGAAGGACGGTGGTTCAAATCCTGGCATCCCATATGGTCCCCTGAGCCTGCCAGGAGCAATTTCTGAGCATTGAGCCAGGAGTAACCCAAGAGCTCCCGAGTGTGAGTCAAAAACCAAAAACCAACCAAACAAAAAAAAAAAAACCCCAGGGGCTGGAGAGATAGCACAGTGGTAGGGCATTTGCCTTGCATGTGGCTGATCCAGGATGAATGGTGGTTTAAATCCCAGTATCCCATATGGTCCCCCGAGCCTGCCAGGAGCGATTTCTGAGTGCAGAGTCAGGAGTAAACCCTGAGCGCCACTGGGTGTGATCCAAAAACAAACAAACAAATTTTACCAGCCATAAAAAAAACAATTATTGGGGAGAGAGGACAAGACAGAGAGCGAGAGAAAGAGAGAAACTAAGAGAAAAAGAGAGAAAGAGAGAGAGACACAGAGAGAGAGACAGAGGACAGGCTAAGGCAGGGGTCTTTAAACTTTTTAAAGTGGGGGCCGAATTATAGTCCCTTAGAGAGCTGGAGGGTTGGACTATATGAGCTACTAATTCCTACTCACACTGCACGTATTTTATATAAATAAAATGAAAACCATTTATAAATAAACAGATCACACACCAGTATTTCAATGGGAACTGTGGGCCTGCTTTTGGCTAATGAGATGGTCAATGTCCGGCTCCATATTTGTCACTGCCAGCCGTAACAAGTGATGCAAGTGGGCATCAGTTAATCTGGATCTGGTTGGAGATTTCAGATGTTTCATTCTTGAAAAAGTCTGTTCACAGGCATAAGTGCTACCAAAGATGGTTACCATTTTGAGTGCATGGTTCCTGATATTTGGATATACACTGAGTGTATATGCTGGCAGGTATCTTGGCAACCAATCAGCGCTCATTGCTGGCGGGCCGGATCAGACTCCTCTGCGGCCGCATGTGGCCCTCAGGCCGTAGTCTGAAGACCCCTGGGCTAAGGTGTTTGCTTTGTACACAGTTAACAACTCTGGTTCAATCCTGATACCAAATATGGTTCCTTGAGCACCATCAGAAGTGATATGACTGCAAAGTCAGAAATAAACAGGGTGTGACCCAAAACTAACCGTCCCTTACTCAAAACCAAAAGAAAAACTTGAAAGTCCAAATATAAGTTACATTTAGGGGCCAGAGTGGTGGTGTGGAGCGGTAAGGTGTCTGCCTTACCGGCACTAGCCTAGGACGGAACTCGATTAGATCCCCCTGCCTCCCATAGGGTCCCCCAAGCCAGGAGGGATTTTTGAGCACATAGCCAGGAGTAACCTCTAAGTGTCACTGGGTGTGGCCCAAAAAACAAATAAACAAACAAAAAATATATATAGGTTACATTTAGGCAGAAAAGGTATTCAGAGACCATGGCCCTTAGTGTCACTTGTGTTTCATACTTCATTTACTATTTATTTATCTTCCCTCCAGCTCTGCTAATGCTATGTGGTCATTGGAGGGCCTAGGAAATAATGAGACTCAAGTACAGGATCATGAACCTGAGAGGACACTCAGTTGGGTCAGCAAGCTGAGAAGACAGGATAGCAAATAGCGAACAATAGAGTGGAAAGTCAGCCTTTCAATAAAGTTTTCCTGTGCTCATCCTTAACAGAATTTCCTTTTTTGGGGGGCGGGGGGCACGCTGGCAATACTCAGAGGTTATTCTTGGCTTTGAACTCAGGAATCACTCTTGGCAGTACTTGAGAGACTGTATTGTACTGAATGCTGGAGATCAAACCTGGGTCAGTCTCGTGCAAGGCAAACACTGCCTGCTGAAACATCCCTCAGGCCCTTAGCAGAATTTCTTTATTTTTTTTTTTAGTCAGGTGTTACTCTTGTCTCTGCATTCAGAAATCCAGAAATCGCTCCTGCCTTGGGAGAGCATATGGGACACCAGGGGATTGAACTGCAGTCTGTCCTAAATATGCTGTATGCAAGGCAAACACCCTACCTCTGCACCACTGCTCCAGTTCCCAGAATTTTTTATTTTTTTGGTTTTTGGGTCACATCTGGCAGCACTCAGGGGTTACTCCTGGCTTTATGCTCAGAAATCGCTCCCGGCAGGCGATGGGATGCCAGGATTTGAACCACTGTCCTGCATGCAAGGCAAACACCCTACCTTTATGCTATCTCTCTGGCCCCTCCCAGAAATTTTTTTTTGGGTCACACCCGCCTGGCTCTATGCTCCTCAGAAATCACCCCTGGCAGGCACAGGGGACCATATGGGATGCCGGGATTTGAACCACTATCCTTCTGCATGGAAGGCAAACCCCTTACCTCCATGCTATCTTGCCGGCCCCCAGAATTTCTTTTTAATCTCTATCAAGAAATATGAATTTAGTCATTAATCTTAAAGATAACCAACTACCAACAAAACATAAAATAAGTAAGTGGAAACAAGTTATTGAGTGGAATTAAGGAAGGTCTTTTCTGAATTTATTGATTTATTATTATTATTATTTTGATTTCTGGGTCATACCCAGCAGCGCTCAGGGGCTACTCCTGGCTCTACACTCAGAAATCGCCCCTGGCAGGCTCGGGGGACCATATGGGATGCCGGGATTTGAACCAACCACCTTAGGTCCTGGATCGGCTGCTTGCAAGGCAAACAAACACCACTGTGCTATCTCTCCGGCCCCGTCTTTGCTGAATTTGAAATATAGTAGACACGATTTGGGAAGAATTTTTTTGAGAAGAATCCAACACTGATTTAAAATAAAAATCACCTATCTTCTCACTCACTGATTCAAAAACATGTATCTTTCTGAAAAGAACTATGAAAATTAATAACCAGAACTCTATTTCTATTACATGACACTTCCAGCAGAAAACTGCTCACTGGGTGCTGGAGAATAGCATGGTGTTTTCCGTGCATGCAAGAAGGACGGTGGTTTGAATCCTGGCATCCCATATGGTTCCTGAGCTTACCAGGAGCGATTTCTGAGAGTAAAGCTGGGAGGAACCCTGGAGCTCTGTAGGGTGTGATCCTCCCACCTTCCCCCCAAAAAAAGAAAAAAGAAAACTGCTCACTGCATTCCCTCAAAGAAGAATATAAACTTGTGTTTTCCTAAATAAATGTCCCCAAATGAAAGTTCACCTTCTCCTGGAGAGTTGGCTTCAAGGTTTGTCCCGGGCTTGAGCTCTGCAGGGAGTGCCAGATGTTACAGAACTCAGCGTCATCTTTTGCTGGAACCTGAAAAGCATCTAACAGTCAGTAAGGAACTGATCCCTGAGAGCTGGGAAATCAAACCCAAACAGGAAAAGAGAGCACAGAGGGCTGATAGCAGCCTTCTCTTGAATGGCCTACGTTCAAGCCCTGCACTGTTGGGAGAAACTTGGATACTGAGTGTGGCACTCAATCAAACCAAAAATCCAAGGAAATGGCTCATTCTGAAAATGAAGTAATTTATTTATTAGAGCCGATGGGTGGCAGAAAGGGCATTCACTTTCATTATTAGAAACCTGTTCTGGGGCCAGAGCGGTGGTGTAAGTTGGTAAGGCGTTTGCCTTAAGCGCTAGTTTAGGACAGACCAGTTTGATCCCCCAGCATCCCATATGATCCCCCAAGTCGGGAGTGATTTCTGAGAGCACAGCCAGGAATAACCCGAGTGTCACCGGGTGTGGCCCAAGAACAACAACAACAACAACAAATCTGTTCTACAGGGTGTGTGTGTGTGTGTGTGTGTGTGTGTGTGTGTGTGTGTATGTGTAAAATGGTATTTTTTTTGTATGTAAGTATAAGTAGTTTGCAATGGTCTTACCCAAAGTCTTTAAAAGATACTAAATGCTATAAAAGACGATAATCAATATCCAGACCAATAGCTATTTTTGTTTTCCAAAGGACTGATCTACTGGATAGTCAAATTAGCAACTAACGTTTTTAGAATCTTTATTTTCTGGGGTTTGAAAGATAATACAGTCAGAAGGGATGCTTCTCTTGCATGCGGTTGACCTAGGTTTAATCCCTGGCACCCCAAATGGTCTCCTGAGCCTGCCAGGAATAATTTCTGAGTGCAGTCAGGAGTAATCACTGGGTAAGGCCCAGAAACAAACAAACAAAAAAAAACAAACTAAAAACTTCATCTTCCAAAAGAGATAAATTAAGATTTCAAAATCAGGTACTAGTTAAGGAGGATTGATTTTATTTTATAATGACCTATATGTATATATATAGGTCATTAATTATCTGTGTTTTCTTGGCATAATCCATTTTTGGCTTTAAGAGAATGGTTAAGATTGAAAGCCATGGAATTAAGAGTTAAGTGAGAGGTACAATCCTATTTTTAGTCTGTAGGAATAAGAGACCAAGAAATCACCCATGAGTTTCAAAGTGAGAATTTAAAAAAAAATTTTTTTTCTTTTTGCTAAGAGTCATTTTAGTCCTCTATCTTTTTCCTTTCCAATTTATCCCAGAAAGCACAGGGCAATTGAGTTATATAGAAAAATAAGGAAATGTCAACTTAAAAAGTCAGTCTAGGAAAAACTGATCAAAGCAGATCATTATCTATACAAATTTCTGTATCAGCAGAGGT
Organism: Suncus etruscus; assembly: GCF_024139225.1. Lineage (NCBI taxonomy): Eukaryota > Metazoa > Chordata > Mammalia > Eulipotyphla > Soricidae > Suncus > Suncus etruscus. The sequence continues at coordinate 24,665,481 of NC_064860.1, read as the reverse complement.
AGACATGACTCAGAGCATTCTCTAACAGGTTGGAATGAAGTCTTGACTGATCAGAAGCAAAACTTTGTGACTCCGTAACCAGGAAAGGGGAGTTAGGTTCCCACTGACAGAGTGCCTGTGATTGCCAATGGGGCGAAAAGAAATGAGGATGTAGGGGCTGGGAAGGTGGCGCTAGAGGTAAGGTGTCTGCCTTGCAAGCGCTAGTGTAGGATGGACCGCGGTTCGATCCCCTGGCGTCCCATATGGTCCCCCCAAGCCAGGAGCAACTTCTGAGCGCATAGCCAGGAGTAACCCCTGAGCATCAAACGGGTGTGGCCCAAAAACCAAAAAAAAAAAAAAAAAAAAAAAAGAAATCAGGATGTAGTCTTACTTACTTGAGTGGGAACGAAGAGTGACTGTGGGGAGTGGTTGAGACCACCTAGGGTCCCCGATGGCAGAGACGGGTGGGAGATGTAGTGGCTGGCTGCAGGCTGTGGCTTCACAATGGCCGTGAGCTTCTGGCTCCCGGTTTCTGAACGAGTCCCGTGAGAAAGGTTCACCAAGGCACTGGGTGGCAGTCGGTATCCTCGGCCAGGTGAGCACCTGCAAGGAGTCATGGGGAGCAGAGCAGGAGTCAGGCAGACACTGAGGGAATTCACATGTCTGTCAGTGTGAACAAGGCATTGTTTTTGGAAGGTTCCTTAATACTCTCCAGAGCCATTGTAGAAGCTTGCAACCAAACAATGATTTTTTTTTTTTGTTTTTGGGCCACACCCAGCGGTGTTCAGGGGTTACTCCTGGCTGTCTGCTCAGAAATAGCTCCTCCAGGCACGGGGGACCATATGGGACACCGGGACTCGAACCAACCACCTTAGGTCCTGGATCGGCTGCTTGCAAGCAAACACCGCTGTGCTATCTCTCTGGGCCCAAACAATGATTTTTAACATTTCTGGATTCAATGTCACATCTTGCTTCAAAAGCCTGGGCTGTGAGCACTCAGAGACTGACAGTAGAGAATGACTCGTCTGGTCATTCTGGACAGTATCACGATGCCACAGGTTATTGGCGTGATCCAGGGATGGAGAAGGAACTATTTGTGAGTTCCTTCCAGACTAATTTGGATCAAAGCACTGGACATTGCCTTTGCAATGAATGACTCTCAAGGACGATGCACCCCCCACAAGGCAGAAAGCTTCCTCAAGGCAGAAGAGAGCCCCATTCACTGTCACTACCCAATAGCTGAGAAGATCCACTGCCCAGGAGTGGAACTTAAGTGGGGTAAAAATAGACAAGTGACAACATCATGGACATATCAAATATTCATCTGGAAAGACATACCGTATTGTTAGGCCTCCAGGAAATTCTTCATCAAATAATACTTCGAATAATACATCAGCTTCTCTATTAGCTGTTCAAAGTGTGGGTAGGAAGACATCAAAGATTAAAAAAGCAGCATTTAAGTGTTAGAGATGTGAGTAGCGTCACAAGGATCAAAAATGAAGGGGGGGCACCCACAAAAAGCAGTGAGGTTTTACATTATTAGCTGCTGCAGGACTGATTGCTTTCCCCTCTGCATTTATGTTTGTCTGAAACCCAAGTGTGAATAAAAAAGAACTTTGCGGTTTGAGTTAAGGGTATATGCAGTGAGTCAGATAAAAGACAATGAAGATCTGAACCAGGGCAAGAGAAGAGAGAGGAGAGACATAAACATAACTAGACAGGACATGGGTTTGGGAGCACGGGGCTGAGGAGGGCAGAGATGCCATAGCTACCCCTTGATTCCGGTCAGCTTGGTAAAAGATGGATAAAAAGGGAGATAAAATACTTAGAAGCAGAGAGAAACGATTTGATTGGAGGGTGCTATATGGGGAGACTGAAGTTTATAAAAACACTAGGGGAAAAATGAAATAGTTATCAGAATAAAATTTCAATCGTAAGCCCCAATTAATATTGAAGTCAGTAACAGGACTTTAGAATGACTGGGCTCTCCCTTCTTTTTCCATGCTACTGATTTTGCTTCTCCAGAGAATCCTGCTACAGGAGCAGGTGAGCTGTGCAAGGCCCGAGCAGGGACAGGTATGAGATTGGAAGTGCCCAGCTGAGAGTTGAGCTCTACTGAGCACCCCATTCTTTGCATCTCCCGGATTTCCCTGATACTTCTACCTACCCATGAGCTCCATCTTAAAAGTGGAATTTGGAGTGGGCAGAATCCACTTGCTGCAAAGATTCCCTGCAGTGGGGACTGGGACTTGGGAGAAGGTCAAGGGGTAGGAATGACAAATCACTCTCTCCATTCCCTGTCTGTGGGACATGTAGGGACATAGTGACAAAGCTTTTGGTCACTCAGCATAATGGAATTTATTCCTTTTAAAGGAACTATAAAAGTGCCTTTCCTCTAGCCTTTCTTTCCACCACTTCTTCTCATATGCCATACGAAACAGAAAAGAGGTGCCCCTGAAAAACTGAAAGCAGGAAGAAACAGAAGGATGGACCTTCCCCAACTCAGATGCCAGAAGTGTGACCCCTGGTATGCAGAGCATGTGAACATTGTGGCATTACCCCCTTTAATTCCTATGACAGTGCCCCGGAGGCCAACTGGCACGGAGAAGTCCTCTCTCACATTTACCACCCGGTCAAAGAGGCGGAACTCTGCATCCCGGTCAGGAACCACACCATGCTGCTGTTCCAGAGGCTGCAGAGAAGAGGTTCTATCAGTGTTGCTGCTCACAGAGACTGCACCCCCGCACTTCACAAAGCAACAAGGGTCTTGGGGGACTTACTCTGTACAGCAAGGAGGGCTTTACAGTCACTCGCACCTTTTTACAACTCTTTTTCTGCTGAGGGAAGAAAATAGGTAGATATTAATAAAGAGTATCTTATAAAGCAAGTATATTTACTTAGTATTTGGGCATGCTGCATGCTACATGAAATGAAGAAGAAGCCCAGATGCAGGAATAAATTCTTATGTACAAATTTGTTCTTTTTCTTTTTTTTTTAGGGGCCACACTTGGCTATGCTAAGGGTTTACTCCCAGCTGTGCTTAGAGATCTCTCCTAGTAAGAACTGAACTAGATTAGCCCTAAAATTTTTTTTGTTGAACAAAAACTGTGCTCAGGAGTCACTCCTAATTCTGTGCTCAGGAACCATATGGGATGTTGGGGATCAAACCTAGGTTGGCCGTGTGCAAGGTAAATGCCCTACCTGCTGTACTAATGCTCTACCTCTCCCAAAAATATTTTAAATAATTTTTGAAGAAAGAAAAAAATACAAAGTTTAAGCATGTAAATGAATTATTATAGTATTTTTATGTATAATACCATGGTCAGAGAAACAGAAAACTATTATCTTCATACTTAAAACCCTGTATTCTCTTGCAGTTAATAACCTCCAAATAGTAACCTTAATTCTAACACCAAAGGTTCGGTTTGTCTTGCTTTAAATTGAGTTTACATAAAGCTGTTCTATTCAAGTACATTTTTAAAGGGCTGGAGAGATAGCACAATGGTAGGGCATTTGCCTTGCATGCAGCTGACCCTGGATGAACGGTGGTTTGAACCCCGGCATCCCATATGGTCCACCGAGCCAGCTAGGAGCGATTTCTGAGCAAAGAGACAGGAGTAACCCCTGAGTGCTGCCGGGTTTACTGATGAAAAAACTCAGGGGCAATAAGAGTGTAAAAGACAGACTATTTCAAGCTCCATGCTACACTCACCAAAAAGTCTCTGTCCTAACAAAAGGCTGATTCATCTAGGCATTCACATTTGATAAGAACTGCTTTAGGAATAGGATCCAAAATGTATGTTTTTCTAAAAACTACTCCAGTAATTTTGATAATTTGCTATTAAATGGTAGGTCACTCTCATTTCTCAATGAGAAAATACTGAGAAAGAAATAGCAAAGATCTTTTTTTACATCAACAGTGCTGACCACTGAAAGAGCAGTAAGAGTAAGGGAGATAGGGAGTCCAGTTCTTAACTTCCTCTACTATTAGTTCATACAAAGTTCTGTGTTAGAGCAAATATTCTAATAACACAGCAAATGTGTAAAAAGTACAATTTAAAGGTAAAACGGGAAATAATGGTACCAAAGAGATAATACAGGAGGTTAAAGTGCTTGCCTTGTGTATATATAATCCCAGTTCAATTCCCAGCACCACATATGGCTCTCAAAGTGCTGCCAGAAGTTACAATGAGTAGATATAAAAGTGAAACTAAAGCAGTTGGATATCCCCCCCCCCCCCCTTAAAAGAATAAGCAGCGTTATCAGTAACCTATCTGGAATGCTTTTAAAAATCAGGACATAAATGACTTGTAGATAAGATAGAAGGATAGGGAAGGAAAGAAAAGGATGGAGCTAGAGGTAGACTAAGAGGGGCCACAGGATAGGAAGCAGGGCAGGAGCAGCAGAGCAGTGTGGGAGAAAACAGACACCAGTGGGGAGATGCCTGCAATACTTCTCCATGGGTAAATGTGAAAGCAAGGCATCTTAGTAAAAACTTTACATTAAAAAAAATAAAAGAGAAAAAAGAAACAAAGACTAAAAGCGGGATTTTTTTTTTTTTTTTTTTGGTTTTTGGGCCACACCCAGCGATGCTCAGGGGTTACTCCTGGCTATCTGCTCAGAAATAGCTCCTGGCAGGCATAGGGGACCATATGGGACACGGGGATTCGAACCAACCACCTTCGGTCCTGGATTGGCTGCTTGCAAGGCAAACGCCGCTGTGCTATCTCTCCGTAAAAGCGGGATTTTTAAGAATGCAATTAGATGTGTTTGTGAGGAAGAAAGTATTTTTTAGAAGATTCCGTGAAATGAATTAAATAAATTTCTATGTTCTATAAAAGATGAACCCGATCCTTTTCCGGTTCATAAGCATGATGATCGGGTTTTCACACGCCTGTGTGATATGTGCCTCCCTTCCAACCTTGTTACGACGTCGGCACATCATGGTCCCATATGGTCCCCCAAGCCAGAAGCGATTTCTGAACTCATAGGCCTGAGTAACCTCTCAGTCACTGGGTGTCACCCCAAAACAAAACAAACAAAAAACAACCAAAAAAAAAACAAAAACCCCAAACCCCATGCTGCTACAACAACAATAACATGAACCAACTTAATAGAACCATTTCTATTAGAAGCCCCATTTCATTAGAATCACACCCAGGATGGACCCAGGTTCGATTCCAGGCATCCTATATGGTCACCCTAGCCTGCCAGGAGTGATTTATTTTTTCCCTTTTTATTTATTTTTTGGGGGGGGAGATCATACCTGGCAGCTCTCAGGGGTTACTTCTGGCTCTGTGCTCAGAAATTGCTCCTAGCAGGCATGAGAAACCATATGGGATGCCAGGATCCAAACCACTGGTCTGTACTGGATTGGCTGTGTGCAAAGCAAACGCCTTACTGCTATGCTATCTCTCTGGTTCTGCCTGCCAGGAGTGATTTCTGAGTGCAGAAATAACCCCTGAATGGCAGGCAATAACCCCTGAATGCCGCCAGGTGAGGCCCCAAAACCAAAAAGAAATTAAAAAAAAAAAAAAAAAAAAAAGAAGAAATCAGAATTACTGGGGCTAGAGCGATAGTACAACTGTAGGGCGTTTGCCTTGCATGTGGCTGACCCAGGATGGAACCCTGTTTGATTTCCAGCATCCCATATGGTCCCCCGAGCCTGCCAGGAGCGATTTCTGAGTGCAGAGCCAGGAGTAACCCCTGAGCATGGTCTGGTGTGGCCCCAAACCCAAAAAAATAAGAATCACTAAGGATGTTTTATTTGGCAGAAACATAAATAAATAATGTACAGAAGAATATGTAGTACATTGAATATCAGTTTTGTCAATAAGCTCTAAAAATTGTATTACCTTGGGGTTGGAGTGGTGGCACAAGGAGTAAGGCATCTGTCTGCCTTGCCCACGCTAGCCTAGGATGGACCGCAGTTCTATCCCCTGGCGTCCCATTTTGTCTCCCAAGCCAGGAGCGATTTCTGAGGGCATAGCTAGGATAATCCCTGAAGCGTCACCGGATATGGCCCAAAATCAAACAAACAAAAAGTATTACCTTGCATTTTTCAACTTCTTCTTCAATTTTCTCAATAATTGCTGCATCCAGTATTTGTAAATCACAAGAAGAACGAGACAAGGTGCTGACAGGATGTCCTTTTAGCCAAGTAATAATTTCTTGAACTTTCTCAGCTCTATATTTAAAAATAATAATTTTTCACATTAATGAAAACTTTCTGAGATCTTATATAAACTTTATGGTATCATAAATAAAAAGATACAAAAGATAAATAGAATCACAAACATCAGTTAAAAGAGAGTAATAATGTACATGAAATAAAATGTAAATTATGCTATTAGGGCTGGAGGGATCACCTGACAGGTTCAGGGTGCTGGGCACACAGAAAGTCTGTCTGTCCCCTGAGCACTTCCAGAAGTCACTCTGGACAGAGCAGGGAACAGCCCCTGATCAATGCTGGTGTGGCCCCAAACTTGTATAAAAACTTGTAAAGCAAAACAGGGGTGGGAGATAGTGCAAAGGGCTGGAGCACATAACTCACATGCATAATGCCACACAAGCTTAATTCCTGGAACCTTGTGGTCCTCTAAATAACACAAGGGGACCTTGTGGCCTCCTATATCCTGTTATTGCACTTCAGCACTGAGCCATGCAGTATAATTGAGCAAGTCTTGCCCAGAGTGGCCTTGTAGCTACTGAGTACTGTGTGAAAGTCCCACCACCATTGAGAAATTTTTTTTTTTTTTTTTTTGGTTTTTTTTTTTGGGTCACACCTGGCAGTGCTCAGGGGTTATTCCTGGCTCCAGGCTCAGAAATTGCTCCTGGCAGGCACAGGGGACCATATGGGGCGCCGGGATTCGAACCGATGACCTCCTGCATGAAAGGCAAACGCCTTACCTCCATGCTATCTCTCCGGCCCCACCATTGAGAAATTTAAATAAAAGACATGCAAAACAAAAACAGATTCACCCCAAGAAATATAAATTCTTGATTAATAGTTGTTATACTGACCACTAAAATCATTAGGTTTAGTCAAAAGGAATACAAATTTGCATACCCATTCTCATTTTCTCCAGGCCAAATGTCATCTTCATAGAATATATCCTCTTGGCTATTTTTGGATATATAACTGAACAGCTCGGGAAATCTAGCCACACAAAATGACAAAGAAACACTGTTTTTAGAAAAAGAGACAGCAAGCTTCATATAATCATCATCATAGTAAAGAACAGACACTAACAGCTTAAAAACATTCACAGGCCCTCCAAGAAACAAGTCAATTCCTACAATCCTTAAAATAAGGTTACAAAAATGATTTGTAAAGAACAGACACTAACAGCTTAAAAACATTCACAGGGGCCCGGAGAGATAGCACAGCGGCGTTTGCCTTGCAAGCAGCCGATCCAGGACCAAAGGTGTTTGGTTCGAGTCCCGGTGTCCCATATGGTCCCCTGTGCCTGCCAGGAGCTATTTCTGAGTAGACAGCCAGGAGTAACCCCTGAGCACCGCCAGGTGTGGCCCAAAAACCAAAAAAAAAACCAAAAAAACAAACAAACAAAAAAAAAAACAAAAAAAAAACATTCACAGGCCCTCCAAGAAACAAGTCAATTCCTACAATCCTTCAACTGGTAACACACTTCAATGATTTGTAAATCATTTGTAAATCTTTTGTAAATGATTTGGTTCTATTCTCAGTTATTATCAGGACAAGGGGTAAATGCACAAAAATACCTACAGAAATTAGGTTGAAAATTGCAGAGTAAAGCAAAATACTCAAAGGAACAAAGGAAAACTATTACAAGTCTCTAAGACTGGTCTCAACTCCTTGTCTTCGTGAAGCATGCAGGACTTTTAAATATACGCAGTAAACTAGACACTGGTGTCCATTTCTGCTCATCCCCACCTCACTAAGAGAACAGGAAAGCATTAAAAAGGGAAATGGCCAAGAAAGGCAGGTGAAGAGAAAGTATATTCAAAATTCTGGATGGTATGTTAACAAAATCTGAGAAACTGTCTCCGGTTTCTAAGCCCAGATGGATATGTGACAGCTGACAGATGGAACATGGGAAGTCCACAAAAACTGGGGTTTGCCTGAACTTGCATCTGCAAAGATTCAAGAACTAGAGGTTCTGGCTACATGCTAAGGCTAGAGTTGTAGGGTTAGCTTTCCTAGGCTCAACAGAAGATCTCTGTGTTAAGCTTTGGATGGACAGGTAAAGTAAAAAGCCTGCAATAGGGGCCGGGCGGTGGCGCTAAAGGTAAGGTGCCTGCCTTGCCTGCGCTAGCCTTGGACGGACCGAGGTTCGATCCCCCGGTGTCCCATATGGTCCCCCAAGCCAGGAGCAACTTCTGAGCGCATAGCCAGGAGTAACCCCTGAGCGTTACTGGGTGTGGCCCAAAAACCAAAACCAAAAACCAAAAACAAAAAAAGCCTGCAATATTGGGCTATGTGTGACAACAAGAGTAAAAAAGCATCATATTTTACCATATGTTGTAAGAAAGATTAATGATGTGTTCCTCTAGGAAGCAGGCTGAGATGGAGAGAAGCAGAAAGTTTATCTGAGTGCAGAGATGTCAGTACCATCGAGACAGAAAGGTAGGAACATAGCTCTGTGAAGTTTACTTTCCATTGCTGTTTGTTTGGGGCCACACCTGGTGGTGCTTGGGGATCAAGCTGTAGTAGGGATGGGACTTGATCTTGTGCCTCTGGCAAACAAAGTTTGTCCACCTCGTGCCCTGACTCATGCTTAAGAAGGCCTTGGGGGTGGCAGAGATAGATGGCCCTTCAGACACAACCTCAATGCCTAGTGGCGTGGGCTTCCACCTAGTCAGGTGCTGATCTGTGGGCGCTACTGCAGAGAATGCTCTTCTGCCTAGATGCTTCTGAAGAAGGTTCTAGTTGAGGATTGACAGCAATATTTGAGCTAATGCCAAGGGAGGAAATAAGGAGGATGTAGGAACAGAGTAGGGATCCACAGGGTCCAATTCCTGGTTAGTCCCCACAGTCAGAGAAGTCAGTCAGCTGTTCCACATGTGTCCTTCAAGGCAAAGGCTTTTTAGAATATCAATCCCTCATGGAAACTCCAGTCAACCAGATCACATACACATTTCTGTAGAGTGAGATCTCAGGGGGCTCAACAGAAATGGGTGAGGCCTATCTGAGAAGTCCACCAGACATCCAATCAGCTACCAGTCTTTACATTCTCTACTGTGGCGAATCAGGGACAAAACCATTGGGGAAGCAGAATCTGACCACTAAACTCCATCTCCAACCATCAGTCACTGTTCAAGTCAAACATAAGCTAAAAGCTAGGCAATCAATTCATAATGAAGGAGAAGAGAAAGGAAGGATGGAAGAAGAGAGAGGGAGAGAGAAAAAGAAGGATGTTGGAGAGACATCAAGAGATACAGACTCAGAGATATTGAGAAATACAGAAAGACAGAGATTGAGAGATCACCTAATCTGTTGACAGCAGTAACTTGTATGGCTCTGGCACAGATTTCAGGCAGGATTAGTTATGTGAGCATAGGTTAGTAATGGAAAAACATATTTGAAAAACATGTCCAGAAAAAGAAATGCAACTGTAAAACTAGTCCAGCTGTGGCCATGTATAAGATGTTAAATAAGGGAATCTTATAGAATTTTTATTTTATTATTTTTTTTAGTTTTTGGGTCACTCTTGGCAGCGTTTAGGGGTTACTCCTGGCTCTATGCTCAGAAATCGATCCTGGCAGGCATGGGGAACCATATGGAATGCCAGGATTCGAGCCACCGTCTGTCCTGAGTCAGCTGCATGCAAGGCAAATGCCCTAATGCTGTGCTATCTCTCTGGCCTTTTTCTTTTCTTATATAGAATTCTTATATAGAATTCTTTTCTTATATAGAATTTTTAAAACACTATGATAAGAGATAAAATAAATATTGGAGATGAGGGAAGTAGAAAACAGAAGACAGTGAAGAGTTTTACTCATGGTAGAAAATTAATGCAGCTGTCAAGCTGAAAAATGCCAGAGTGAACTTTATTTTTTTTTTTCAGAGTGAAGTTTTTTTTTTTTTTCGGGCCACACCTGTTTGATGCTCAGGGGTTACTCCTGGTTACGCGCTCAGAAATTGCCCCTGGCTTGGGGGGACCATATGGGATGCTGGGGGATGGAACCGTGGTCCTTTCCTTGGCTAGCGCTTGCAAGGCAGACACCTTACCTCTAGTGCCACCTCGCCGGCCCCCAGAGTGAAGTTTTTTTTTTTTTTGGTTTTTGGGCCACACCCAGTGACGCTCAGAGGTTACTCCTGGCTATGCGCTCAGAAGTCGCTCCTGGCTTGGGGGACCATATGGGACGCCGGGGGATCGAACCGAGGTCCGTCCAAGGCTAGCACAGGTAAGGCAGGCACCTTACCTCCAGCGCCACCGCCCGGCCCAGAGTGAAGTTTTATATGAATAATCTAAATTTTCACATGAAAGTATGACATGTGGGGCCAGAGAGATAGCATAGAGGTAAGGCGGTTGCCTTTCATGCAGAAGGACAGTGGTTTGAATCCCAGCATCCCATATGGTCCCCCAAGCCTGACAGGAGCAATTTCTGAGCATAGAGCGAGAAATAACCCCTGAGCACTGCCAGGTGTGACCCAAAAAACCCAAAAAAAAACAAAAACAAAAAAAAGTATGGCATGAAATGTATATCCTAACTCCTATTTACAGAGGACACCAGTTTATTTTATAGAGCCTTGGGGGTGGGGGAGATATGCAGATAGCACTATGGGGTGGCAGGAGCTAGAAGAGCTGTCCTGCAGGCCAAGGAGAGGTGCATGGGCACTGCTCCTTCTCTTACTGCTTTTTTGTTCTGTTTTGTTTTTGGGCCACACTCGGTGACTCTCAGGGGTTACTCCTGGCTATGTGCTCAGAAATTGCTCCTGGCTTGGGGGACCATATGGGACGCTGGGGGATTGAACCGTGGTCTGTCCTAGTGAGTCACTGCACCACCGCTCTGGCACCTCCTCTTATTACTTTTCAGGAAGCTTGGTCTGACCAGCTCTTGACTGGACAGCTGACCACCAAGTCTGGGAATCTTTTACTAAACCATCTAGTCTGTGGCACTTTATAACATTGGTCCTAGAGAATGAATGAATACAAGGATCCTGAAATATAATATCAGAAGACAGTAGAACAATGGGAAGTGTACTTAAAGACTTCCAAGTTACCAAGTAATTCAGTTATAATCTGAGTACTCTCATTTTTACAATAATGAGGTAAGACATTCTGAGTCCTGGGGCTGGAACAATAATACAGTGGATAGAGTTTGCTTAGCAAAAGACCAATCTGGGATTTATCCGAAGCATTCCATTTAGTCCCCAGAGCCTACCAGGAATGATTCTTGAGTGCAGAGCCAGAAGTAAACACCGAGTACTGCTAGATGAGGTCCAAAAACAACAAAACAGAAACATCCAGAATCTTGAGACCATCTAAGCAATCAAACCAAATCATCCTAGCACAGTACTCAATTATCATGCTAGAGTATGAAGACTCAGTTTAACCCGTTGACTGGTTTTATTTATCTACACCAATCTTCCTCTATTGACAGTCATGCAAAGTAGTGGACAGTTTATGATGGCAAGTCAAGAAATAGTTTCATTAAAATCAGGACAATTCATCTGGCTGGAGCAATAGCAGAGTGCTAGGATGTTTGCCTTGCAAGCGGCCAACCCAGGACAGATGGTGGTTCGATTCCTAGCATCCTATATGGTCTCCTGAGCCCGCCAGGAGCGATTTCTGAGTGCAGAGCCAAGAGTAACCTGAGTGCTGCTGGGTGTCACCCAAAAACAAAAACAAGCAAAGAAAAAGGGAAGGACAATTCTTCTTAGACTTCTCAGTTTCAGCAATACTAACTTAAATATTTTTCTTCTTGTTTGCTAGTGGCTCCATGAGACAAAATTATCTCATGTCATGTCAATAACTCATGTCACACTTGATTAAAGGAAATGCCTTTTCTCTGTAAGTGATAACAGAAAAACCAATAAAAACCATAATAAATGGGACCGGAGTGGTGGCACAAGGAGGAAGGAGTCTGCCTGGCCCGCACTAGCCTAGGACACTTGATTAGATCCCCTGGTGTCCCATACGGTCCCCCAAGCCAGGAATAATTTCTGAGTGCAGAGGCAGGAGTAACTCACTGGGTATGGCCCCAAAACAAAAACAAACACCCCCCCCCCAACCCAAAACCCCATAATCAATCACTGTTTTGTTCCTGTGTTTCAAATGCCTGCCAGGACCTAGAAGGTACTCACCTCTCCAAGTACTCCACAAGAAGCTGTTCAGCCGCAAAGGAATACATCCATTCACTCCCAACCTTCTTGGTATAGCCAGGAACTTCCTCATTTTTTTTGTTGAATTTGAGGTTTAAACCCACATTTGCTTTTTGGTCTCCATGAGGGCTGAATTTAAATCACACATACAAGTTTTAAAATTTTGTGACAGTAATCAATGTTTTGTTTTCACAATTTTAGAAAAGTTTATAGCTTTGGCTGCTCTTCTATATTTTTGTTTACATGTTTTACTTTCAAAGCGGCCATCATTAAAAACATTAGAGGAAAGGCTTTCAAACTCAAGTTAGCAAGACTTATTCATGTTATAATTAGGAGATTCAAAGAAATGTAGGGAAAATAGAATGGATTCACACACACCACCTGATACCTTTTTTCAAGGTTCAATTTGTTAGCTAAAATAAGAACTGTTTTTCCAACCAACTAAAAAGTGCCATATAGATGAAAGATCACCATCAGAGGGATTTATGCATACTTTGAAAGGGAATTCAGAGAACTTCATATGAGAAAATAAATACTGAAATAGTAACCATTTTTAACTTTATCATTTAATTTTTTTCTGCCACTTAATACAAATTTGTCTAACATAAACTTACTTTCTCCTAGATCCTCTTCCAATAAAAATACTTCCTGTGAACCTTGAAACAAGGTATCCACTCACTCCAAGGCGACTGGCCAACACATATCCTGGGTTGTACTTTATAGAATATTTCTTTAAATATAAAAACAAAAAGGTCAATTATGGAAACATAAAGCATTAAGTGTTATTTTTTTTTAACCTTTAAAATAAGGAGATAATCAAGACATCACTAAACCAGTGGATTGTTGCAGTTAAACAATCTAAAAAAATAAATGAGATCCCATCCCTCCCTTTCACAAAGCCTGTAAGGAGAATTTCTTTTTCTTTCTTATCTTTTCTTTTCTTTTTTTTTTTTTTTTGGTTTTTGGGTCACACCCGGCGGTGCTCAGGGGTTACTCCTGGCTGTCTGCTCAGAAATAGCTCCTGGCAGGCACGGGGGACCATATGGGACACCGGAAATCGAACCAACCACCTTTGGTCCTGGATTGGCTGCTTGCTGGCTTGGGGGGAACATATAGGACGCTGAGGGATCAAACTGCGGTCCGTCCTAAGTCAGCTGTGTGCAAGGAAAATGCCCTATCGCTGTATCACTGTGCTGGCCCCTTGCTTTCTCCTTTCTTTTTTTTTTTTTTTTGGTTTTTGGGCCACACCCAGTAACGCTCAGGGGTTACTCCTGGCTATGTGCTCAGAAGTTGCTCCTGGCTTGGGGGACCATATGGGACACCGGGGGATAGAACCTCGGTCCGTCCAAGGCTAGCTCAGGCAAGGCAGGCACCTTACCTTTAGCGCCACCACCCGGCCCCGCTTTCTCCTTTCTTAACCAAGAAAGGATTTGGATATCTTGATCAGACTTTTGTTACCTGTACCGGACAAACTATGCTAGCTCTATGAAGGGTTGAAGAACTGAGTTTCTAGCTGAAGGGTGTGTGTTATGCCCTGAAAAACTGGAGCCATGAGACACTAATGGTGAAATTTCAAATTTCAGTCACTGCTTCCCCAGCAGCCAGATATTTTAAAATATATACCAGATCCAACTAAGGGGCTTTAATCAATATGAAGTAAGATAATCTGCAATCAGTTCAAAGGACTAGGAGGACAAAAAGCAGCCTAGGTAAGGTTTTAAAAGTGCAACAGGGGCCCGGAGAGATAGCACAGCGGTGTTTGCCTTGCAAGCAGCCAATCCAGGACCAAAGGTGGTTGGTTCGAATCCTGGTGTCCCATATGGTCCCCCGTGCCTGCCAGGAGCTATTTCTGAGCAGACAGCCAGGAGTAACCCCAGAGCACTGCTGGGTGTGACCCAAAAACCAAAAACCAAAAAAAAAAAAAAAAAAAGCAACAGGGGGTTGGAGAGATTGCATGGAGGTAGGGCATTTGCCTAGTATGGTTCAAATCCCAGCATTCCATATGGTCCCCGAGCCTGCCAGGAGCGATTTCTGAGTGTAAAGCCATGAGTAATCCCTGAGTACTGCCGAGTGTGACCCAAAAACTAAAACCAAAAAAAAAGAAGAAGTGCAACGGGTGTGAATGAATCTAGATAGTGGAACTCACATGCTGGTTCTGAATCAAAGTCTCCAGGGAAGGTTCACAAGGGATGCTGAACAGTACCCGAATCCGGCCTTCTGGGATCACATCCCTGGAGTCCTGAACCTTAGAAGGAAATAGCAGCAAGTTTCAGTTCTTTTCACTATGGTTTACTGATTTTAACTTATTTGACATTAATTTCAAGCTACCAAAAGGTCTCTAAATGAAATCAGAACACTTGAGAAACATTTACCCAGATATACACATTGCTCATACTTGTCTATCTACTTTGCACAGGCATTACACGTGTAAAAATATTTTTATGAGCTTTTTTACTAGGGAATACTACTCTTACTGGGTCCAGTGTGCATAGCTCTTTTTTTTTTTTTTGGGGGGGGGGGTTTGACGCTCAGGGGTTACTCCTGATTATGCGCTCAGAAATCGCTCCTGGCTTGGGGGGACCATATGGGACACTGGGGGATCGAACAGCGGTCTGTCCTGCCGTAGTGCTTGCAAGGCTGACACCTTACCTCTAGCGCCACCTCTCCGGCCCCATGCTTAGCTATTTTGCTGCATTCATCAAATAGCCAAAGAATTCCTGATAAGCTTGTATATATGTGTGGACACAATATTGCTGATCAGATTTCAATTTTATATCTGAATAAATGTCCTCATAAAAATTTTCTTACTATGACAGGATCTGGCCCAGGAGCAAATATTGTGTTATTTACCAGATTGCTAATCTCTCAACTGGAATACTGATAGGTGAAAAAGGCGAGAGAGAGCAGAGAGTAGGATACTTGTCTTGTTACACACAGTCAACCCAGGCTCAATATTTTGTTTGCTTTTTTTGGCCCACACCCGATGACACTCAGAGGTTACTCCTGGCTATGCATTCAGAAATCACTCCTGGCTCAGGGGATCATATGGAAGCTGGGGATAACCCAGGTCTGTCCTAGGTCAGCTGTGTGCAAGGCAAATGCCCTACCATTGTGCTATTGCTCCAGCCCCTCAGGTTCAATTTTTGACACTGCATAAGGTCCCTTGAGCACATCCAGGAGTGGAGCTCTGAATACAGCCAGGAGCAACACGAGCATCACTGGATGTGGCCTCAAAAACTCGCACTCCCTAAACCCCCCCACAAAATGACCAGAGACAACTAGAAGAAAGGATATTCCTTTGCTAGTATTTACAGACAGATGTAGGCATGTATACACACACATACACACACACATCTTGAGATCACATTCATGCCTTTATTGTTAATCTGTCTTATGGGGCTTTCTGGCATTTTCTCATCTGGTACTCACACATCCTTCCACAAAAGTGGTGGACTTCTCCAAAACATCACCACATTTATACATTCAGTCAACTCTCTAAGTTATCTGGTATCAGATTCATACCACCACAAGCACTGAGACTGGAATCTGTTCCCCTGGCTGGTATCAATTATGAAGCCCCAAATGAGCAGCATTAACATTTGTTTGTTTGCTTGTTTTTTTTCCTTGGGTCACATCTGGGAGTGCTCAGGGTTTACTCTTGGCTCTGCAATGCCAGAGGGACCATAGGGATGCAAGAGAGGAATCAAACTCAGGTTGGTCTTGTACAAGGCAAGCACCTTACCCAGTGTGACATCTCTCTGGCCCACAGCACTTGTTTTTTTGTTTTTTCCTTCTTCATCTATCTCGGTAAAGATGTCAAGTAAGGCATTCCATTACCATGAAACCAGAAAGACACATGATAAAGTCATAAGATCTAGTACTCACTTCTCCAGTGCAGCCGTAATAGGGAGAGCCAAGCATGAAGACCATGCTCCCAGGAGGAAACAAGTCACCCAAGGTCTTGATGCTGGAGAAACGTGAGTCAAAAGCACAGATGTCCTGTATGGAAGGAGCAGAGCGACTGTCACAACTGCAGTCTCTACACATTACCTTTCCACTGTGGAATTGCTGCCTCTGAGAATTAAAGGCTGAAGAAGGCTTTCAAGACTCCAATTATATGCTCTGATTCCCAGAAACTGCTAAGGACACCATATACTCTAGGCACCTATACCCCCTACTTCTGGGATCATCACATGCATGCAGCAGCAACAATCTGTATGCAATTCAGCAGGTTTAGTGCATGCCTTTCTTGAGCGAGGCCCTGAGTTTAATCCCTGGACAAAATAAATGCTTGAACTTGTTTTAAAATGGCTTCCTTTCCAAATCTAAGATAACACACAAAACAAAACACCTTTGGTATTTACTAATTTAAGAAGTGCACATTAACTGTGGAATTAAATACAAGTTCATAATTTCACATACAGTGAGTCTGAACAGGTGATAATCCTTTGAAAGACTCCAGGATTCTCTTCTTTATTAAATAGTAAGTTCCACTATACATTACTTAGTCTTCTATTTAAAAAATATTAATAGCTTGGGGCTGGATATATAGCATAGAAGTAAGGCATTTGCCTTGCATGCAGAAGGACGGTGATTCGAATCCCAGCATCCCATATGGTTCCCCATGCCTGCCAGGAGCGATTTCTGAGCTTAGAGCCAGGGGTAACCCCAGAGCATTGCCTGGTGTGACCCAAAAAGTAAAGTCTTTCCTCAATTCAATTTGCAACATCAAATAGATTTGTAACCCGACAGAGACTCACTGTGACAATAGTTTGAAAAACAAATGGAAGGACTTGTCGTGACCACTGCTTCTCCAGACGAACATCACCTTTCTGACTGATCTGATATTTTCGGCCTGTGAGTAACTGAGCATACACAATAGCAGGTGTTTCGTTTATTATTATTCCTTTTCTTCTAAAGTAGCTAAAAAAAAGAAGAGTGAAAGACAAGTCTAAGTATGTATATATGCTAATCTGCTAGTATTTATACATCATTATACCACTGGCTTAAATAGAAACAAACCAGAGAGAAAGCATAGAGGGGAAGGTGCTTGTCTGGCATGTTGCCAACCTGGATTCAATCCCCAACATCCCATATAGACCCCAGAACCCTACAAGGAATGATTATGAGGTCCAGGACTGAGTCATGCCCAGTACTGTTTAGGGCTTATCCTGGCTCCAACCTCGAGTCATTCCTGGCAGGGCTTAGCGTATGATATGTGTCTACTCCCTTCAAGGCAAGAGCTTTTATCCCTGGTAGTATTCTGACCCTATATCTACCTTCTTAGCTAAAGGATCCACAAATGGCAGCTTTACATGCATAGGCCATTGGCTTCAACATATTAAGTGGCATGTCTAGTATTCAATTCTTTCTTGTTGGGCCAGAGCGATGGCGCAGTGGTAGGGCCTTTGCCTTGCCATAGGGCTGACCTAGGATGGACTGTGGTTCTCGTCCCATATTGTCCCCTGAGCTAGGAGTGATTTCTGAGCACATAGCCAGGAGTAACCTCTGAGTGTCACCAGGTGTGGCCCACCCCCCAAAATTTTTTTCTTGTTTTCACTTCATGAAATACTTTATTAACTGGACAAGGCGTAACAGCTAATCCAACATTATTTAAAAATAGTGTTCACTATCTTCTTAGAACAGAGTAAAGATGTAGCCAGACTGAAAACCATAGAAGGTGGAGAAGTCAGAAGATGAGGCCATCACAGCAAATTCTCTCATGATACTCACAATTCTGAAATTCCCTGAACTTCCTTTGACCAGTTAGATTGTTCTTTGTCTCCAAGATAAAACACTTTAGATGGTGGGGCAGTTCTTCCCAAATAAAGCTTCTGTGTTCCTGGAGGTTCCTCCAAGTAAAACCTTAATTAAAATAAAACAAGGTATTATCCACAAATTTCTGATATATACAGAATTCCAGAAACATTAGACTTCAAAATTAAAAGTTTGCTCTATAGGCTGGAGCGATAGTGTAGCGGTAGGGCATTTGTCTTGCATGTGGCTGATCTAGGACGAACCTCCATTTGATCCCTGGCGTCCCATATGGTCCCCCAAGCCAGGAGTGACTTCTGAGAGCATAGCCAGGAGTAAACCCTGAATGTCACTGGGTGTGGCCCACCCTCCAAAAAAGTTTGCCATACAGTATCAAAATACTATATAGTTTTATAAAAGTGCAATATGAATTACTAAACAGTACTCTTACCAAACATGAATTTAATCAAGATATTACAAGTAGCTTCCAATGGAAAAAAATCATGCGGAATGCAAGATGAAGTTAAATGACTCAGAGGAAACAACTGTGTAATTACAGAATTCTCCAGATAGGGGCCCAAGTGAAAGCACAGTAGTAGGGCATTTGCCTTGTATGTGGATGACTTGGGATGGATCTGGGTTTGATCCCCTGGCATCCCATATGGTTCCCCCCCAGACTTCCAAGAGTAATTTCTGAGCACAGAGCCAGGAGTAACCCAAGTGCCTCTGGGCACTTGGCACCCCTCCAAAGAAATTCTACAGATATAGGAAACATGTTTAGTAGCAAGGTCTTGAGGATATAAAATCGCATACAGAAAACAATGTATTTCATTATTCTAACTAGGAAACTTTCGCAAATCATAGAATCTACAAAGCTCCAAAAAGAGATGAAAATATTTAGGTACAATTTAGGTAATAATAAAACATGCACAGAATATGATGAAAAAAATTACAGGTTAATGAAACAAAGATTTAAATAAATGGAGAGATATATTCCACGTGGGTCCAGATATCCAATACAGTAAAGATGTAAAATTAATTATAAAATTAATTATAGACCTCATACATATCTTTTTTTATTTGTTCTTGGGCAATACCTGGCTCTGTGCTCAAAATTACTCCTGGCAGGATGGGGACCACACAGGAGACTGGGGATTGAACCCAGGTCAGCCACATGCAAGGCAAATGTCCTACTCGCTGTGCAATCACTCCAGGCCCTAACTCATACAATTCTTTTATATATATGTATTTTTTGTTTGTTTGTTTTTTTGGCCATACCCAGTAGCGCTCAGTGGTTACTCCTGGCTCTACATTCAGAAATCGCTTCTGGCAGGCTTGGAGGACCACATGGAATGCTGGGATTCAAACCACCATCCTTCTGCATGTAAGTCAAATGCCCTACCTCCATGCTATCTCTCTGGCCCTACAATTCTTATCAAAATCACTATTTTTGTAAGTAGAAAACAATTTATTCCAAAAATTCATAAGGGAAGGCAAAGGATGAAAAGTAGCTATAATACTTTTGAAAAATAAATGAGGTAGTCACTCTACCTAAGACTTTGAGAGGGTCATGGAGATAGCTCAGAGGGCCAGAGATATACCTGGCAAGTAGAGGCTGGGAATAGTCATGCATGACACCCAAACATTGCTAGAGACTGACTGCACAGATCGGAGTAGCCTCTGAACACCTCTGGATGTGGCACCCTCAATACAAAAACAGTAGAGAAATAAAAATCAGGCAGTGAGCTATTATCTCACATATTGGTACATACACAAGAAAGAACAAAAACAGTGAGTGTTGTCTTAAAATTAGAAAAAAGGGAGGCTGGCCCGGAGAGATAGCACAGCGGCCTTTGCCTTGCAAGCAGCCGATCCAGGACCAAAGGTGGTTGGTTCGAATCCCGGTGTCCCATATGGTGCCCCGTGCCTGCCAGGAGCTATTTCTGAGCAGACAGCCAGGAGTAATCCCTGAGCACCGCCAGGGGTGGCCCAAAAACCAAAAAAGGGAGGCCTTATTCACTGGTGGGAATGTTGATTCATTTAATCTCTTTGGGAAATAATGTGGACATATCTCAAAAGAGTAAGAATTGTGCTTTCATAAGAACTAGAAAGAATTCCATTTCTCAGATCTATCTCAAAATTGCAAAAAACTACTTCAAAAAGACATCTGTGCTCCTATATTCATTGTATTATATTCATGATAACCGAGATCTAGAAACAACCCAAGTGCCCGAGACCTGATGGCTAGATAGAACAGTTGTATGGATACACAATGGAACACTTGTCGATTATTAGATGAATCATGCAATTTGCTGTCAATGGATGGCTATCACATAACAGTGGAAGGAGAGACTTACAGAGTGCTCTCCTAAAAAGCAACAAATGCCCAAAGGCAACAGAAACTGAACTGATCTCTAGAACTGAGCTTACCAGGTGGGTGTGGTGAGGGGCAGGGGTATGGGACATTGGGGTGAGTTGAGGGACAGGGGTATGGGACATTAAGACAACAGTGTAGGGAAAGGGCACTTGTAGAACAGTTGAAATGTTGCACAGAACTCTTATTATTGACAGCACTATAAGCACAGTGCCTCAAAACTTTAAGGAGAGGATCAAAAAAAAAAAAAACCCTCAAAAACAACAACAACAAAAAAAAAAACAAAAGAAAGGAGAGGATCATATGAATAATAAACATAAGTTTTCTATTCACCATATATAACATTGGATCCTAAGGATCCTGTATCCACCCTTTAGTTTTTTTAAAAGAAAGAAAGATTATATATCAAGTCTTACTTAGTTTCTCCATCTGATACACCGACCACTCTAGCTTCTTCAAGATGAGGCCAATTAACAAAGACAGACTTTCCAAGTATGGATGAAGCAATATTCTCTATTCTCTTAAAGAAAGTAAAAGCATTAACAGGTCACTTATACCCTAGTTTATCTTCCTCAAGAAAAACTTTAAAGAAGCAAAACAATAAAAAATGTGCTTGTGCCGATAACTATTTAATATGTATAAAAAATTCAGCTTGATTAGAAAAACCAACTAAAAACAATTTGCTCGCTTGAGTCCCTTGTTCCCTACACTACCAGCTTTCATTATATTTCGCCTTAATCATTCTACCCACATGAATTTACTTTTTTTCCCCCTTCCTTCCCTTTTTCTCTGCCTATCTCAGACATGCTCAGGGAACCCTCTGTGTACCAGTAATAAGACCAGAGTTGGCCCCATGCAAGGCAAGTGCCTTACACCTGCACTATCTCTCTGGCCCTAAATTTAGTTCTCTTGACTATCTTTCCTAAGTGGAGAACTCCCTTTCTGCTGACAAGCACGTTTTCTAGGGCTACTTTTCTCTTGAGTACTGTTTACCTGGACAACCAGGACAACTCTGGCAGTGGCCAGTGGTACCCCCAGGTCATACCAGGTTATCTTAGGGAACTATGTGATACAGGGTGAACTAGGATCAACTAAAAGCACAACATAACCGGGGGACTGGATACTCGAGACACTCAGCTAACCAGGTCATCTGCTCAATTTTGCTCTTCTGGGCCAGGGGCACCTCCTTTTCTCCCTTAGCTCTATTGCTTTGCTGTAATTTTGTTTTGTGCTATTCCTTTTCCCTACTACAGTCATATCTCAACCTCGTAAAACACCCACCATTTATCTTTCAATTCATATCCTCAAACCAGCAGCTCTAGTAGAGACCCTCTACTCCAGAAAGAAGAGATGACTTTTTAGCAAATATGCTGGGTAGATCAGTGTCATGGAATATCTGGTCTCTGTTTCAGCATTGTGTTTGAACAAATGATGTATTTATTTAGCCATGTTCATCTGGATCTATCTGGATTTAGCCTTGGTGTTATGGATCTATCTGGCTCAATCTAGTCTAGGGCATCTAAATCTATCTGAATTCACTTATATTTAGCCATGTCCATTTGGATCTACCTGGATCTATTTAGCCCTGTTCATCTAGATCTACCTGAATCTATTTATATTTAGCATTGTACATCTGGATCTATTTAGTCTTAGGTGTTTGGATCTATCTGGATTTATTTACTGTTGATGTTCTGGATCTATCTAGAGCTATCTTTTTAGCCTTGTCTACCTGGATCCATCTGGATATCTTTAGTCTTGGTGCCTGGATTAGTCTCACAATTTATGTCCTTATCACCTAATACTTCTATCAATCCAACTTCGAGTCTGTTGGCTTTTCATTTTCCCACCTTCTTTTATTTTATTTTGGTGCAATTAAGTAAACTATATTGCCATAAACAGTATTTGTGGCAATATTGATTTCATGATATCAGTCATAAAAAGTCCAATCTTTGGGGCTGGAGCGATGGCACAGCGGTAGGGCATTTGCCTTGCAAGTGGCTGACCTAGGACGAACCAAGGTTCGATTCCCCCCATAGGGTGCCCCAAGCCAGGAGTGATTTCTGAGCGTCCAGCCAGGAGTAACCCCTGAGAATCACTGAGTGTGGCCCAAAACAAAAACAACAACAACATCAACAACAAAAGTCCAATCTTCTCAGACCGAGATTCAAGATCCTCTGTACTTTGAACATAATCTTTTTGCAGTCTTACCTACACTATTTCCCAACATAAATTCTCTCAGGTTTATCTAGTCCCTCCTTCAATCAAATAATTTACTCAGGGGAGAGGACCATTAAGAAAAATTTCAGAATCAAGAATAGGCTAACATACCAGGGGTGATTTTTGAGTGCAGAACCAGGAATAACTTCTGAGTGCTGCTGAGTGTGACCCAGAAACCAATTAATCAACGAATCAGTTAAAAAAATTAGGCTAGGGCCCGGAGAGATAGCACAGCGGCATTTGCCTTGCAAGCAGCTGATCCAGGACCAAAGGTGGTTGGTTCGATCCCGGTGTCCCATATGGTCCCCCGTGCCTGCCAGGAGCTATTTCTAAGCAGACAGCCAGGAATAACCCCTGAGCACCGCCGGGTGTGGCCCAAAAACCAAAACCCCCCCCCCCAAAAAAAAAAGGCTAACAGAAATAAGATAATGTATCTCAATTTTTTTTTATTACTATAATTCTCAGCTCACAATCTTGTTAACTAGAATGCTTTTCTCCAACTCAAGCCTTTACTAAACTACTGGCATGAATCTTAAGTCTTTATCCTAAAACAAACCTCTTTCCTTTCTCAATATTTTTGGCTCATTGTTACAGTCAGATATATCCTTCTGTTGTGTAAGTCTCTTTACCTTATTCTTATTTTTTTGGAACCTTCTGAAATTACTGCATATTAAACCTACAGCTAGTGCATAATAAACATCTAATAAATACATGAAAAATCACTCACAGCCTCATCTGAATCTGCATTCATCAATATTTCCAACATCATGTTTTCGCCACGACTGCTTTGCTGAAACACTTGAACTCCACTTTTCTTTAAAAAAAACTTCAAGAGAATTCAGAAAGTTAAAGATTATTTTTCCATCAACCCTTCACATTCAATAAAGTGAAAAATTATGAAACTAAAAAGCCACTGACTTTGTGATTGATGTGTTTCAGGGTGGGAAACCCACAGAAATACAATGCTTTCTGGTCAACCCTGGTTATTCTGTTCTTGCTGATGTCTACATGCCAAGCATCTAATGAAATGATTTCATATCTAGAAAATAAATGGAGATATTGATTAAAATTTTAAACATACCAAACATCCATTTTTGGACATTCCATTGATTATTCTACAAGAATCATCCCTATGTTTAAAAAGGAAAATAACAACCCATCCTTTAAGTCAAAGAGAAGATGAAGTAGGATAGTCATATTCTCTGTTGCAGGTCCAGGTCTGTGGGTTACTGAGATATTCCCATGAGTTAAACACCAAATGTTCATCCACTAAATAAAGAAATGTACCACGCATATTACAAAAATCTCCATATTTTTTATGCTTAAGACCAAGACTTTTACAATCTCTATTTCATCTTTCTCTCTGACAATGTAAAAAAATCATAACAAAGATGTCACTTATTTGCAACTCAGTTGTCATCTTGGTGAATTATTTGCAGGGAAGATTAAGAGGAGAAAGAGGGGATTAGTTTGAAGCAAGAAAATAGAAGAATTTTTAATTTATTCTCCTTTCTGGGGAGAGGATAACTGAAAAATGCAAGGGGCAAAAGGACAGCATGTCAAATAATACATTGAGCATACACTGAATGAGAATAAAAATCCTCAAATCCTCCTAAGGAAGGTACTTGTGTACTCTCTAAAACATCTTGGAAACTGGTTTCTTTCTTATGTGCCATCATTTGGGAGCAAAGGGGGTTGTGGAGGGCATTTCTGGCCACACTACCTTGCATAGCATCTTTCTATGGCAGGAAACTTTTCTGGCCAGGGAGAGGCATAGGTGGAGCTGGTGTCACCATCATACCAGCACTTCAGGCACTCGCTGTGCTGGTTTCTTTTTCTCTCTTCCTTTTTGAGGGAGTGATTACAAGTCTCCATGGCTTCCAGCAGCCGCTTCTGAATGTAAAGATGAAGAGATAGTTTCTTGAAAGTCTAAAATCCTGACTCAACAAGCCTATTCCCACCCTATACAGAATTATTATCTATTCTTTTTACCTCCCACCCCTATTATCTTATTCTTTTTTTTTTTTTTTGGTTTTTGGGCCACACCCGGCGATGCTCAGGGGTTACTCCTGGCAGGCACAGGGGACCATATGGGACACTGGGATTCGAACCAACCATTTTGGTCCTGGATCGGCTGCTTGCAAGACAAACACTGCTGTGCTATCTCTCCGGGCCCATAAATTCTGGGGGGAAATATCACAGATTTCCTTTTTTTTTTTTTTTTTTTTGGTTTTTGGGCCGAACCTGTTTGATGCTCAGGAATTACTCCCGGCTATGCGCTCAGAAATAGCTCTTGGCTTGGGGGGACCATATGGAATGCCGGGGGATCGAACCGCAGTCCGTCCTACGCTAGCGCTTGCAAGGCAGATACCTTACCTCTAGTGTCACCTTTCTGGCCCCTATTATCTTATTCTTTTTTTTTTTTTTTTGGTTTTTGGGCCACACCCAGCGGTGCTCAGGGGTTACTCCTAGCTGTTTGCTCAGAAATAGCTCCTGGCAGGCACAGGGGACCATATGGGACACCGGGATTCGAACCAACCACCTTTGGTCCTGGATCGGCTGCTTGCAAGGCAAATGCCGCTGTGCTATCTCTCCGGACCCCTATTATCTTATTCTTGAAGCAAAAATATTAACTAAGCAAACTCTTGAATTTCATTATATGAAAAAGTACTACAAAGGGCTGGTGAAGGGCTGGAGTGATAACACAGCGGTACGGTGTTTGCCTTGCACATGGCTGCCAAGGACAGACCTGGTTCAATCCCCGGTGTCCCATATGGTCTCCCAAGCCAAGAGCGATTTCTAAGCATATAGCAAGGAGTAACCCCTGAGCATCACCAGGTGTGGCCCAAAATAAGCAAACAAACAAATAAACAAACAAAAAAAAAAGCCCCAAAAGCAAAGAGCTTGTGAATACTGGCAATCTCTGCAAATTCCTGTGAAAATATTACTTCAATGTAGGGAAGAACAGTTTCTGACACATGGATAAGAGCTTTTATGGAAAAGAGGAGCAGAGAATCGACCATTTTGTTTTTTCAAGATTAAAAACCTGTCATCTATCCTACAGGAACTTGTGAATTTAATAAAAAAAAAACCTGAAATAATTATTTCAAACATGAATTCAACCAAAAGACTTTCAACTAAATACCAAATAGTTCAGTTTTTTAATAAGATCACCTAAAATTTAGTTTATTTTAGATGTTTAGTCAAAGAGAGTTAAAACAGCAGTCTAACTAGCATGACAAAACCCGGTCTAAAAGCCTGAAATCAGATAATATGAATAAAAACAAAATTGACGGGGCCGGCACAGTGGTGCTAGAGGTAAGGTGTCTGCCTTGCCAGCACTAGCCTAGGACGGACCGCAGTTCAATCCCCCCCCCCCCTCCCCGGCATCCCATATGATCTCCCAAGCCAGGAGCGACTCCTGAGCGAATAGCCAGGAGTAACCCCTGAGCATCTCACCACACACAAATTGTTAGTCAGAAGGGCAAGAGATAAGTTTTCTCCATTTTCCTGGACCTATGCAAACATTGGCGATTGCCACTATCACACCTTTACTATATTTTTTTACTCTAAGGAAAATAATACAACTTACTGAACTTAAAAACAATGTAGTAGGGGCCGGGAAGGTGGCGCTAGAGGTAAGGTGTCTGCCTTGCGAGCGCTAGCCAAGGAAGGACCGCGGTTCGATCCCCCGGCGTCCCATATGGTCCCCCCCAAGCCAGGGGCGATTTCTGAGCGCATAGCCAGGAGTAACCCCTGAGCGTCAAATGGGTGTGGCCCAAAAACCAAACCAAACCAAACCAAACAAACAAACAAAAAACAATGTAGTAGAATGCCTGTCTCGAAAACAGGCAGGGGATGGGAAGGGGGGAGGGGGTAATGTTGCAGTGGTGAAGGGGGGTGTTCTGGTTATGACTGTAACCCAAATATGATCATGTTACTTAAATAAAAAATATATTTAGGTGGGGCCGGGCGGTGGCGCTGGAGGTAAGGTGCCTGCCTTGCCTGCGCTAGCCTAGGACGGACCGCGGTTCGATCCCCCGCGTCCCATATGGTCCCCAAAGAAGCCAGGAGCAACTTCTGAGCGCATAGCCAGGAGTAACCCCTGAGCGTCACAGGGTGTGGCCCAAAAACCAAAAAAAAAAAATATATATATATATATATTTAGGGCCCGGAGAGATAGCACAGGGCGTTTGCCTTGCAAGCAGCCGATCCAGGACCAAAGGTGGTTGGTTCGAATCCCGGTGTCCCATATGGTCCCCCATGCCTGCCAGGAGCTGTTTCTGAGCAGACAGCCAGGAGTAACCCCTGAGCACCGCTGGGTGTGGCCCAAAAACCAAAAATAAATAAATAAATAAATAAATAAATAAATAAATAAATAAAATAAAATATATATTTAATAAAAAAAAAAAAGAAGGGCAAGAAATAGCACAGCAGGTAGGGCCGTGCATGCAGCTGATCTGGGTTTGATCCCTCTATCCCATATGGTAATGAGTCTGCTAGGAATGACTTCTGAGTGCAGAGTCAGGGGCCAGGAATAACCCCTGACCACCACCAAGTGTGGGTCAAAACCAAAACCAAACCAAAAAATTGTGTCTCAGATAGTACAGTTGGGTAAAATACTTTCAACAGAGACAGCAAATCAGTTTTCTACTCCCAGCACCACATATGGTCCCTGAGAACCACCAGGAGAGAACCCTGAGCCCTATCAGTGTAGCCCCCAAGACCACCATTAAACAGTTTTAGGCCACACCTGGTATCACTCAGGGCCATGCCTGGTATTACCCTGGCTCTGTATAAAGGGTCACTTCTAGTCTTCTAGTGGTGTTTGGGGGACCATATACAGTGATGAGGATTGAACCAGTATTGGTCACATGCAAAGCAAGTGGCCTTACTAATTCTCTGATTCAAATTTAATCTTTTCTAAGGGGTGGGGCTGACAGTGGTAGAGTGAATTGGGATAAGATGTCTAATTCTCATAATATGCAAAGGAGACCTCCCATTTGGCCCACTTGGTATCCAGTCAAAGAACACAAAGACTCTAGCTCAAAAAGATACATGATGCATATCTGTATCCATTGCAGTGCTATTTATGATGGTCAGTCTAGAAACATGCCAGCACCCAACAAGAGAATAGTACTCAGGTAAAAAATGGAAGGATGAGGGCTGGGGTGACAGTACAGTAGGGTGCTTGCTTTGCACCTGGCTGACCTGGGTTCAATGCCTGCATCCCACAGGGTTCTCTGAGTCCACTTGGAGTGATTCCTGAGTGCAGGGCCAGGAATAACCCCTAAGCATCATCAGGGGTGGCCCACAAATCAAAAAATAAAGAGTAGAAAGGATGAAACACTGCCTTTTGCTACAACAAGGATGGAAGGGGTTGGGTAGGGGTGAGGATGGAGTTGTATTAAGCAAAATAAACCAGGAGTTAAGAGTTATGCCAGATAATCTCACTCATGGGCTATAAAATATCCCTGCAAAGAATCATACAAAGCTAAAAAAAAAAAAAAAATAAGCACTTCAACACAACTGAGGTTACCGGGGAGGGCCAAGTGAGGTTCCCCATGGACTATGGTGAAGGCTGACAGCCTCTGGAGGTGTGTGCGGTGCTTTCATAGTACACATGTAATGAGGGGAACTAGACCCTAATTATCTCCAGCATTATAAACCAGTGTTATCCTGTGGGTGATGAGGCCACACACTGACCTCATCAATGAAAGGGATCAGAACCACAGCTTCCCACTCCTGCTGCTTCCCATTCAGGTCGGTTTTAAAGTCAGGCGGGTAATATTCTATAATCGGCGAGTCTTCACTGGTCATCAAATGCTGTGGAAAAAAGAAACTAGCATAACAGAAACAGAATTCATTCAAACAGTTTCTTCAGAAATTTTGAATATGTCACCTTATAATTTAAAAAATACTTATTTTGGGTTGGAGCAGTGGCACAAGTGGTAGGGCATTTGCCTTGCATGTGTTAACCTAGGACAGATCCCGGTTCGATCCCCTCCACCCCCGCATTCTATATGGTCCCCCAAGCCAGGAGCGCAAAGCCAGGAGGAATCCCTGAGCGTCACAGGGTGTGGCCCAAAATGCAAAAAATAAAAAAATAAAATGCGGGGGATGGAGGGGAGACACACGGGTTTTGGGCCACACCCAACAGCACTTAGGGGATTACTCCTGGCTCTGTCCTCAGAAACCACTCCTAGCAGGCTCGGGGAACCATAGGAATGCTGGGAATCGAGCCCAGGTCTGTCCTTGGTCAGCTGCGTGCAAGGCAAATGCCCTACAGCAGTGCTACCTCTCTGGCCCATAATTTAAAAATTTTAAGGAAAGCAAAACTAGATTTTTCCCTCTCAGATTTGGAGATTGGGGATTGTACTTTGGTCTGGTTTGTGCAAGGCAAATACCCTATCTGCTGTCCTAACCCTCTAGGCCCTAAAGATCTGCTTAAATGCATTAAATATAAATAAACTCTACTCTGAGGGGTTTACAGCATATGTCTGCATCATTCAAACAAAATCACATTAATTTAAGAGATGACTTTTCAGGGGACTGACTTAAGAAAAACTACTTCTGAAACTGAAAAATAAATCTATTTGGCTACTAACAAATCTGGGACTGTTTCTAGGGTGTAGAAGCAGCTCTTAAACATCAAAATGGACATTTGTTTTTAAAACCCACCTGGTAGCATTCCGGAAGTAAATTTTTGCTAGCTGCTGGAAGTACAGCTAGAAGCTGTTCAAAAGGCTTAAAAGGCTTTCCTAGTTCAAAATGGATTTTGAGTGCACTGATGTTCTGGATATCAGACAAAAAAGGTGCGTAATGGTAGGGATAAAACCTATAAGACAAAATCAAGTTTTAAATGGGAAAATGTATCACACACATATTTACCTTTAATTATTAAGTAATTAATAAACAACAACACCAAGTATCTATTTTTTCATTCTATTTTAACAAAACATGGCAATAATTTTACAGGGGAGGGCCAGAGCGATAGCACGGTGAATAGAGTATTGACCTTGCATGTGGCTGACCCGAGTTCGATCCCTGGCATTCCATACCGTCCACTAAGCCTTCCAGGAGTCATTTCTGAGTGAAGAGCAAGGAACAACCGAGTGCTGCCAGGTGTGACCCCCAAAGCCAAAACAAAATAAAAACAATTTTACAGGGACAAACAATATTACCTGTAGTTCTACTACTTGAACAACTTAGGCAATTCAGCACTGAGAAAATTGAGGCTCAGGTCAAGAGACAGTACAACAGATAAAGTGTTTGTTTTGCAAGCTGTCAACCTAGATTATTTTATATTTTTTATTTTTAATTATGAGAACAATGATGCAAAGAAAGAAGACAAGGTAAAGTTACAGTGGAAGGGCAATCGCCCATAAACAAAGTTCTCAGAAGAAATCCCCTTGCTGACGCCTAAATTTTGAACTTACAAAGAACATTAAGAAAAATAAAATAGAACCCATGTACGATTACTTTGTCAACCTAGATTAGATCCTCAGCATCACGGATGGTTTCGAGTCCTCTCAGGAGTGACCCTGAGCACAGAGCCATGAGTAAGCCCTGAGCAAGGAATGCATTTGTAAATGGCTGGGAAAATAGAGTTCTACCATTGAGAACAAAGTGTCTGTGCTCATGTGGATGCTGCTTACCAACACCCTTACACAACTTTTATCTCTGAATTAAAGCATATATCAGTGTTTGCTTTAACACTGAAAATAGTTTTTATTACACTAACAATTTTCTTGTTTTTTTTTTTTTTGCTTTTTGGGTCACACCCGGTGACGCTCAGGGGTTACTCCTGGCTATGTGCTCAGAAATCGCTTCTGCCTTGGGGGACAATATGGGACGCCAGGGGATCCAACCGTGGTCTGTCCTATGTTAGCACGCGGAAAGCAAATGCCCTACCACTTGTGCCACCACTCTGGCCCCTACACTAACAATTTTTGATTTTGAGGGGATTCTTTTTTTTTTTCTTCTGGTTTTTGGGTCACACCCAGCAGTGCTCAGGGGTTACTCCTGGCTCTATGCTCAGAAATCGCCCATGGCAGGCATGGGGGACCATATGTGACGTCGGGATTCGAACCACTGTCTTTCTACATGAAAGCCAAACGCCTTACCTCCATGCTATCTCTCCGGTCCCGAGGGGATTTTTTTTATGGTAAACCCCCAAGTGGTGCTCAGGAATCGCTCCTGGCAGACTCAGGGGACCATATGGGATGCCAGGATTTGAACCACCATCCTTCTGCATGCAAGGCAAATACCCTACCTCCATGCTATCTCTCTGGCCCCAAGTTTTGCTTCTTGATAATTTAAAACAAAGCCTTGTAGAAAGGCTCTGAAAATCAAAACAAGTGATGTCACCCTCAAGTGTTAACTTTTTGGGGCCAGATAGACAGTGCAGCTGTAGGGCGTTTGCCTTGTATACAGCTGACCCAGGTCGGACCTTGGTTCCATCCCGTCGTCCCATATGGTCCCCTAAGCCAGGAGCAATTTCTGAGCGCATAGCCAGGAATAACCCCTGAGCGTCACTGGCTGTGGCCTCAAAACAAAACAAAACAAAACAAAAGTGTTAACTTTTCCCTGCATCATGTCTTTTGCTTGTTACTTGTTATTTTGGTGGGTAATTAGGCTATGTAGAGAATTGGCTGGAAAACAATAAACATGAGAAATACAGAAAATCTGTACTATATTCAGGTTTCTACGTTCTCCTCAGTTTAACAATGAAGTAGCTCATTTTGCTTGAGATCCAAACCTGACCATGCTCAGGGTTTATTCTTGGCTCTGCACTCAGGGATCACTCTTGATAGTGCTTAGGGGAACATACGGGTTGCTGGGGATTGAACCTGGGTTGGTTTTGTGTAAGGCAAGCACCTTACTCCTGTTTTATCGCTCCAGCCGAGAAAAACTTTTTCGGTCACACCCAGCGGCACTCAGGGGTTATTCCTGGCTCTGTGCTCAGAAATTGCTCCTGGCAGGCTCAGGGGACCAGATGGGTCTGTCCTATGTTGGCTGCTTGCAAGGCAAACACCTTACTGCTGTGCTATTGCTCTGGCTCCCAGAAAAACTTTTTCAATCACAAAAACATAAAGAGGAATATAATGAACATTCCACCACGTATCATTCAAGCCCAATAACTATCAAAACTTTGTCATATTTGATTAAGATAGTCTTTTTATTTATTTATTTTTGGCTTTTGGATCATACCCGGCTGAGCTCAGGGGTTACTCCTGGCTCTATGCTCAGAAATAGCTCCTGGCAGGCTCGGGGGACCATATGGGATGCTGGGATTCTGCATGCAAGGCAAACGCACTACCTCCATGCTATCTCTCCGGCCCCAAGACAGTCTTAAAAAAAAAAAAAAAAGACAGTCTTTAATTCTTAGAAAAATAAAGGTCAAAAAACAAAAAAGATCTTTGGTAGAAGTCATTTAAGTATTTTCTTTTTGGTTTTTGGGCCACACCTGGCAGTGCTCTGGGGTTTTTGGGCCACACCTGGCTGTCTGCTCAGAAATAGCTCCTGGCAGGCATGGGGGACCATATGGGACACCGGGATTCGAACCAACCACCTTTGGTCCCAGATCGGCTGCTTGCAAGGCAAACGCCGCTGTGCTATCTCTCCGGGCCCCATTTAAGTATTTTCATGTCAGGTTATTATAGTTAGACTTCAACTCAGACCTATTTAAACTTAGCACTATGTATCTCTTTTTAAAAATACAAAAAATAAATAGGGCCCGGAGAGATAGCACAGCAATGTTTGCCTTGCAAGCAGCCGATCCAGGACCACAGGTGGTTGGTTCGAATCCCGGTGTCCCATATGGTCCCCCGTGCCTGCCAGGAGCTATTTCTGAGCAGATAGCCAGGAATAACCCCTGAGCACCACCGGGTGTGGCCCAGAAACAAAACAAAACAAAACAAAATACAATAAATAGAATGTAAAAAAAATACATCCCCCCAATAAAATGATAGTTGAGTGAATTATTAAGAAAAGGTGATCATTTTTGCTCACCAGCTCCAGGATTGAACCCCATGGTAGTAATAATGCAGAATCCACTGTATGGCCTGAACATAACACAAGGCTTGATCAGCTAGGAAGTCACTGAAAGAAGAAAAGAATATTTTTATCAGAGAACATTTTAATGACAGGCTACTATCTTTAGGGCATGACATCTGCGGGTATCATGTTCTAACTCACAAAGGCTTTATTTGATTAGCATTTAAAAGCTATCAATTAGATAGCTCTACTTTTAGGTTTACAAGTACAATTTGAATACAGACCCCACAGTGCTCAGGAGTCCTTCCTGGCAATGACTTAAGGGGACTATATGTGATGCTAGGGACTGAACATAGGTCACCTTCATGCAAGGCAAGTACTCTCAATTTTTGGGCCACACGTAGCAGCGCTCAGGGGTTACTCCTCACTCTACACTCAGGAATTATTCCTGGTAGTGCTCAGGGGGCCATATGGAAAGCTGGGGATTGAACAATGTCCTACTCATTGTGGTATCACTCTGGCCCCTCAACTTGACAATTTTAATAGAAATGCAATATGTTAGTTCACACCATCATCTCTAAAAACCTAACTAGCTGAAATAGTTAAGAAATTGATAAAACAAAAAAATATCATCTTTCTTTCCTACTATCTTAACTATTAAAATGATAGTTTTCTGGAAAAAAAAACTTTACATACTCAGACACTACGTCAACACCCATCTTTGTCATGTAGTATGTTCTTTTATATTGTCTAAACTCTGTTTCAAACAGGTCATCATCTTCAGGCTCATCGTCTAAATTATCTGGGGGGAAAAAAAGCCAGAAAAACAGTGACTAACAATACTCTGCTTCCCACCCAAAACTTTTATATATATCCAAGTAAATAAATGCTTATAAACTCTCAGATGTCCAATTTTACCTCCAATTTTACCACATTAGAACCACAGTGGAAAAATAAATGACTATATGGAATCAACATATAAAAAATACTTAGTATTAAAAAAAAACAACTCACCCTTAGAAGCTGCCACTTCTTTGTTTTTGTCTAAAGCAGCCCAACATAAACTTTCCTGGTCCTATAAAAATTATAAGTCAATACAAAACTAAAGACAAAATGTATTTCAAATGTATTATTTCACAGGAAGATTTTTATGACACTAAAAATAATTGATGGCCATGTGTAAGGCAAACACCCTACCACTGTGCTATCTCTCCGGCCCCCTCATTCTCAATTCTTATTTTATCTCTCTAAAGTGAACCACACAGGCCTAGAAGACTTGCGAAGCTTAAGACACTGAATTGGCACTATGAAGCTTAAGACACTGGCATGAAAATTTTGTGAGCATGGGTTCCTCAAAAGTTGCAGGCCTGTTTTCTTATGAGAAAAACAGAGTAAAATATAGACTGGTTGGTGCTGAGTTCCAGTGCTGAAAAGCTAAGCAGTGAGAAGGCAAACAGGAGAAAGAGCTAGCTGGTAAAATCAATACCATGAGAAGTGTGCCAAAGACTAGAACTCAGTGAAAAATTATAGACAAGATGAAAAAATTTCAGAAGAGGCTTGTTTTCCCATGCTAATAGCAGTAAGACACATTTAGGACACATCAGAGATATTTTACTCTGCATATACTAATGCCATATAGAAACATTTACTAACTACTGTGCTGTCCATTATTCTGAACCTAGTCAACTGTTAATATTCTATATATGATTTTAAAGAGAAATAATTTCCAGTCATTGACCTAACTATATCAAAACATTAAATCATAAAGATTCACATATTTTTTGTTGGGGGCTGGCTACCTCTGGTAGTGCGCAGGACTTATTCCTGGCTCTGTGCTCAGGGATCATTCCTGATAGACTCAGGGGACCATATGGGATGCCAGAGATCTAATCCTTGGTAGATGCATACAAGGCAAGAGATCTACAAACTTTGCTTATCACTGCAGCTTCTAACCTTCCACATTTTAAAAAGACAATTTTCTGGCTCATATTTAGAAAAGTTTTCTACTTTTTTTTTTTTTTTTTTTTTTTTTGGTTTTTGGGTCACACCCGGCAATGCTCAGGGGATATTCCTAGCTCTACACTCAGAAATCGCCCCCGGCAGGCTCAGGGGACCATATGGGATGCCAGGATTCAAACCAGCGAAAACTCCTTACTGCTGTGCTATCTCTCCGGCCCCAGTTTTCTACATTTTTGAAAGAACAAAGAAGATACAATATTGTTCTTTAAGAAAAAAAAAACAAGAAACTGATTTTTAAAGATAAGATTTTTTTTTTTGGTTTTGTTTTTGGGCCACACCCAGTGACGCTCAGGGGTTACTCCTGGCTATGCGCTCAGAAATTGTTCCTGGCTTGGGGGACCATATGGGACTCCGGGGGATTGAACCATGCTTCATCCTAGGTCAGCTGCATGCAAGGCAAATGGCCTACTGCTGCACCACCACTCTGCTCCTAAAGATTTTTTTTTTTTTTTTTGGGTTTTTGGGCCACACCTGGCTATCTGTTCAGAAATAGCTCCTGGCAGGCAGGGGGACCATATAGGATGCCAGGATTCAAACCAACCACTTTAGGTCCTGGTTTGGCTGCTTGCAAGGCAAACGCTGCTGTGCTATCTCTCCTGCCCAAGATTTTTAATATGATTGGGCCTAACAGAAAAAAGAAACCAAATTAGTTTTTAAATATTTGAAGAGAAACTGAAACTGAAATGGTAACCCCCAAATCACTGGAAGGAAAAGAATCAAGAAATATCAGTTTTACCTTTACAACTCAAGAAAATAAAAGGACATCTAAAAATTGAACACCTTTAATTTTTTCTTTTCCTTGTAGTTCTTGGCTTCCTCAGCTGCCACACCTGCTGCTTCATTGAGGTACTTGTTACCGACTTTGCTCTCAAACCACTTTAGGTCCACAAAAACTTCACTGAAGTGCTCCCGGTCAAACTGCACACAAAGAATTCAGTTCATTTAACATAATCTTTTTTTTTTAAATTTTTTATTGTGACCAAGGTGAATTACAAATATTTCACAGTTATATTTAAGGTGCATATTGACAG
Source organism: Suncus etruscus (assembly GCF_024139225.1). Classification (NCBI taxonomy): domain Eukaryota; kingdom Metazoa; phylum Chordata; class Mammalia; order Eulipotyphla; family Soricidae; genus Suncus; species Suncus etruscus. Next base: position 24,629,798 of record NC_064860.1, on the reverse strand, counting down.
TGAATTAGGGCCATTCCCACTACCAGTGTGGTCTTCCCTCTTCCCCTTTTCCCAGCATGGATCCTATACCTCCCCCCTTTGCCCTCCTGGACTGCTACTGTAACAGGTCCCCTTTGTATATAGCTTGTTGTAGACTTGGTATCTGATTCTGTTGGCGTTGACTTTGGGTTTGGTATTTAGGTCTCATCATTTTTTTTTTTTGTTTTGTTTTTTTGTTTGTTTTTGGACCACACCCGTTTGACGCTCAGGGGTTACTCCTGGCTGTGCGCTCAGAAATCGGCCCTGGCTTAAGGGGACCATATGGGACGCCGGGGGATTGAACCGCTGTCCGTCCTACGCTAGCGCTTGCAAGGCAGACACCTTACCTCTAGCGCCACCTTCCCGCCCCCCTCATCATTTTTTATTTCCATTCTCATTTAACATAACCTTAAGTGTGCCTAGGTGGAAACCAGTCCAACTTTCAACAGCTGCTGAGAAACAGGGAAACTTGAGCATGTTATTTATTTTTTTTTTGAGCATGTTATTTTTATGTACCTAAGGAGATCTCACTGACTACTCTAAAAATTTAATATAGAAACAAAAGGTGCAAGTATTTTCCCACTCCTTAGCAAAAAAAATCAGATGATACTCACTAAACTCTTCTGGTATTTTGAATTAGCTTAATATTGATTTATACCTTCTCAGGACAAGAAAATAAAATCTTCTATAACTTACATCTGATAGTTTCACAAGGTACTTCTCAAAACGAGGTAAGTTGAGGTGTCCACTTTCATTGATATAGCCTAAAAGGAACAAAGCCAAATTTACACTAGAAGCTGATGTTATTTATTTATTTATTTATTTGGTTTTTGGGCCACACCCGGCGGTGCTCAGGGGTTACTCCTGGCTGTCTGCTCAGAAATAGCTCCTGGCAGGCACGGGGGACCATATGGGACACCGGGATTTGAACCAACCACCTGTGGTCCTGGATCGGCTGCTTGCAAGGCAAACGCAGCTGTGCTATCTCTCTGGGCCCTATTTTTTTTTAATGATTATTTTTTGTTTTTTGGACCACACCCAGCAGTGCTTAGGACTTAATCCTAGAATGTACTCTGGGATCACTCCTGGTCGACTGGGGGAACCATATGGGATGTCAAGGACAAAATCTGTGTCAGCGGCAAACAAGGTAAACATCCTCCCCACTGTACAATCACTCTACTCCCGACATCATTTTTTTTTAATTCTTTTCACACAATGTTGAGTGTTGACATTATATTAATCTAGGAAGCAAAAAGTCAGTTTGAACTATGTAACTGATCTAAATTTCTGTGACCTTGATATTACAACACATGAACTGAGCAAAACATAAACGATGTCCATAGCTCCTGCCCACAAACATTTCTAAAAGTTTTTGCTAACAATTGATTTAATCTGTTCAAGAGCCATTCCCTTGGTAGGCTGATGTGAGACAAGGCCTAACGTCTCTCTACAGTGTTCTACTTAGTTCAGCAGCCAGTGTGTCAACTTACAACTTCAACTGAACATCCTTTCTCTCCAGAAAGGCTAAAGCTTACCAATTCAGAAAACCTGAATTGTTAGGCTTGAATATGAAAGGAGTTATACAAAACCAACAACCTCTAAAGACTTTTTTGTTTTTGTGCTGCAGCTGGTACTGCTTAAGGGTTACTCCTAGCTCTTCGCTCAGAAATCATTCCTGGCAGGCTCGGGGGACCATATGGGAAGCCAGGTATTGAACCCTGGTCTGTCCTGAGTCGACCCCATGCAAGCCTACCACTGTGCTATCACTGTGGCTCTATAGCCTTCTTAAGCAATTAAAAGTGGACACCAGTTTGCTACCATTAAATCAATGCATGTGGAGGCTTCACTTTGGTCATTTTCTTTAATTTGAACCTCTGATATTTACATTGGAAATAGAACCATAGAACAAAAGAAACCTCAATTTCCCTTTCATTTTAGCAATACAGAATAAATGGAATGACAGTTTTAGGATTAGTGGCTATTAAGCTTTTCTTTTTTAATTTTTTAATTTTTATTTTTTTAATTATGAGAACAAAGATGCAAAGAAAGAGGACAAGGTAAAGTTACAGTGAAAGGACAATCACCCATAAACAGAATTCTCAGTAGTCCCATTGCTGATATCTTAACTTTGAACTTTCAGCCAAAGAACATTAAGAAAAATAAAACAGAACCCATGTACATTTACTTTGTCCCTCAAGTCCCCAGATTGTAGTACATAATATTTCTTAGCAGCACACAAAGCAATCTAAAGACATAAAACTTACGTAACTCCTTAAACATTGAAGGCATAGTACTTTTTTACATTTCCAATTATTAAACTTTTCTTACCTCCGAGTTCTGGTAGGACACTGATGTAAGTTCCATAGAGAAGAGGAAGTGCGTCATGATTAATATGTAAATGAGGTAGATGGGGGATAAAATCATTGCCAACAAGAAATCCCATCAAAATCCAATCATCTATTATCCTTTCAATGTCATATTGAAATGTGATCTTGTCCTATGGCCAATAAGGAAAAAAGTCAAATCCTATAGGAATTTCTGCACATCAGCTTTGGTCTACAGCTATATCAATACTTACTTTTAATAATGAAAACTCATAGTCAATATATTCTCTCATTAAAGACAGGTGTAGGAGGTGAAATGTAGTTTCTTCTGGTGCACATATCCTGTAACAGGATAACCCAGAGAGATAACTGTATGTAGCAAAGATTAAAGCCAAACATCATTAGAGCAAAATTAATCCATGTAATCAAGGCACATTAAAACTGCGATCCCAGGGCTGGCGAGGTGGCACTAGAGGTAAGGTGTCTGCCTTGCAAGCGCTAGCCAAGAATCAGGACCCCGGTTCGATCCCCCGGTGTCCCATATGGTCCCCCCAAGTCAGGGGCAATTTCTGAGCGCTTAGCCAGGAATAACCCCTGAGCACCAAACGGGTGTGGCCCGGAAAAAAAAACAAAAACAAAAAACTGCGATCCCCAGAAAATACTAAATTCCAATAGATAGGGGGCCAGAGAGATAGCAAAGTGGTAGGGCATTTGTCTTGCATGCATGCAGATGACCTGGAACGAACCCGGGTTCAATTTCTGGCATCCCAAATGATCCCCTGAGCCTGCCAGGGGGAATTTCTGAGCAAGAGCCAGGTGTAACCTGAGTGCCACCGGGTATGGCCCAACACAAACACACACACACACAATCCAACAGATACAACAAAAAGTTCAATTCTACTTTTCTATGTAAAAAAAGCCTAAATCACAGTACATAATAAATATAAAAACCTATTGAGCCATTTAACCTCGGGTCACAGGCAGAAAAGAAACCAACTTAATGAATAGGTAGAATACAAATAATAAGTTCTCAATATACAAAGTTCCTGGAAGCTTCTACTTTAAGCTGTACTACATGTTAGCAATTTTACTGTTGTGGCATTATTTTCGGTCACAAAAAACATCATTAAATGACTACATAACGCCTTCAAATACTTTTTTTTTTTGTGGTTTTGGGTCACACCCGGCAGTGTTCAGGGGTTACTCCTGGCTCCATGCTCAGAAATTGCTCCTGGCAGGCACGGGGGACCATATGGGACGCCGGGATTCGAACCGATGACCTTCTGCATGAAAGACAAACGCCTTACCTCCATGCTATCTCTCCGGCCCCGCCTTCAAATACTTCTAACATTAAAATGAATAATATATTAATTCATTTTCCAACTTGTTGGCTGGAGCCTCTTTTAGAAGCTATGGAAAACTCAAATAAATAAAACACTTACTTTTTCATGTTCAATAAGAAATAGACCTGAATAATATGGTAACTGCCCATCATAGTCACTCACTTACACTCATTCACACACTAGTACTTGGGCAATTTATCCAGTGTGGAAGAAACTCCACATAATTATTTAGTATAAAAAGTGCTAATCAGGGGCTGGTGAGGTGGCGCTAGGAGGTAAGGTGTCTGCCTTGCCAGAGCTAGCCTAGGACAGACCGTAATTCGATCCCCCGTGTCCCATATGGTCCTCCAAGCCAGGAGCGACTTCTGAGCACAGAGCCAGGAGCAACCCCTGAGCGTCACTGGGTGTGGCCCAAAAACAAACAAAAAAAAAGTGCTAATCAAAATTCAATATGTTCTCATGATAAACATATTCAGCAAATTTAGGAATAAAGGAAGTATAACATAATAAAAGGAATTTTGGGGGAGTGGCTTAAAGAACAAATGAGTTAACATTATACCTAAAGATGAAAGATGAAAAGCTTTTCTCCTAAAGTCAGGAATAAGACAAAGATACTCATTTTTTTGTTTTGTTTTGTTTTGTTCTGGGGTCACACCTGGCAGCGCTCAGGGGTTACTCCTGGCTCTACGCTCAGAAATCACTCCTGGCAGGCTCGGGGGACCATATGGGATGCCGAGAATTGAACCACCATCTTTCTGCATGCAAGGCAGATGCCCTACCTCCATTCTATCTCTCCGGCTCCAAAGATGCTCATTTTTACCAACAATGTTGTTGTTGTTCTACTAGAAATTTTAGCCAGAATAATTTAAGCAAGAAAATGACATTAGAAAAGACAAGACAGGGCCCAGAGAGATAGCACAGCGGTGTTTGCCTTGCAAGCAGCCGATCCAGGACCAAAGGTGGTTGGTTCGAATCCCGGTGTCCCATATGGTCTCCCGTGCCTGCCAGGAGCTATTTCTGAGCAGACAGCCAGGAGTAACCCCTGAGCATCCCCGGGTGTGGCCCAAAAACAAACAAACAAACAAACAAAAAAAACACAAAAAAAAATAAAGA